>NC_086447.1:508111291-508433948 GCF_028390025.1 Pseudophryne corroboree
TTCTGTCACCTTGGTGATACATTTTGGATATGTACCTAAAGTTTAAAGCAGAAAATGGGACACTTTTGAAATTTTCATTTTTGATCAAAATTGTGGGTCTGGGGCTTACGTTTTTTTCATATATGGCCATAAACATTTCTGACTCCAACTGGAAAACCATGCACCAGAATTAACTTCTGTCACCTTGGTGATACATTTTGGATATGTACCTAAAGTTTAAAGCAGAAAATGGGACACTTTTGAAATTTTCATTTTTGATCAAAATTGTGGGTCCGGGGCTTACGTTTTTTTTCATATACGGCCATACACATTTCTGACTCCAGTTGGAAAACCATACACCACAATTAACTTCTGTCACCTTGGTAATTCATTTTGGATATGTACAGTACCTAAAGTTTAAAGCAGAAAATGGGACACTTTTGAAAATTTCATTTTTGATCAAAATTGTGGGTCTGGGGCTTATGTTTTTTTCATATATGGCCATAAACATTTCTGACTCCAATTGGAAATCCATGCACCAGAATTAACTTCTGTCACCTTGGTGATACATTTTGGATATGTACCTAAAGTTTAAAGCAGAAAATGGGACACTTGAAATTTTCATTTTTGATCAAAATTGTGGGTCTGGGGCTTACGTTTTTTTCATATATGGCCATAAACATTTCTGACTCCAACTGGAAAACCATGCACCAGAATTAACTTCTGTCACCTTGGTGATACATTTTGGATATGTACCTAAAGTTTAAAGCAGAAAATGGGACACTTTTGAAATTTTCATTTTTGATCAAAATTGTGGGTCTGGGGCTTACGTTTTTTTCATATATGGCCATAAACATTTCTGACTCCAACTGGAAAACCATGCACCAGAATTAACTTCTGTCACCTTGGTGATACATTTTGGATATGTACCTAAAGTTTAAAGCAGAAAATGGGACACTTTTGAAATTTTCATTTTTGATCAAAATTGTGGGTCCGGGGCTTACGTTTTTTTTCATATACGGCCATACACATTTCTGACTCCAGTTGGAAAACCATACACCACAATTAACTTCTGTCACCTTGGTAATTCATTTTGGATATGTACAGTACCTAAAGTTTAAAGCAGAAAATGGGACACTTTTGAAAATTTCATTTTTGATCAAAATTGTGGGTTCGGGGCTTACGTTTTTGTCATATACGGACATACATATTTCTGACTCTAATTGGAAAGTTATGCATCAGAATTAACTTCTGTCACCTTGGTGATACATTGTGCATATATACCTAAAGATTAAAGTAGAAATTGGGACACTTTTGAAATTTTCATTTTTGATCAAAATTGTGGGTCCGGGGCTAACGTTTTTTTCATATATGGCCATACACATTTCTCACTCCAGTTGGAAGACCATATACCCGAATTAACTTCTGTCACCTTGGTGATACATTTTGGATATGTACCTAAAGTTTAAAGCAGAAAATGGGACACTTTTGAAATTTTCATTTTTGATCAAAATTGTGGGTCTGGGGCTTATGTTTTTTTCATATATGGCCATAAACATTTCTGATTCCAATTGGAAATCCATGCACCAGAATTAACTTCTGTCACCTTGGTGATAAATTTTGGATATGTACCTAAAGTTTAAAGCAGAAAATGGGACACTTTTGAAATTTTCATTTTTGATCAAAATTGTGGGTCCGGGGCTTACGTTTTTTTCCATATACGGCCATACACATTTCTGACTCCAGTTGGAAAACCATACACCACAATTAACTTCTGTCACCTTGGTGATACATTTTGGATATGTACCTAAAGTTTAAATCAGAAAATGGGACACTTTTGAAATTTTCATTTTTGATCAAAATTGTGGGTCTGGGGCTTATGTTTTTTTCATATATGGCCATAAACATTTCTGACTCCAATTGGAAATCCATGCACCAGAATTAACTTCTGTCACCTTGGTGATACATTTTGGATATGTACCTAAAGTTTAAAGCAGAAAATGGGACACTTTTGAAATTTTCACTTTTGATCAAAATTGTGGGTCCATGGCTTACATTTTTGTCATATATGGCCATAAATATTTCTGACTCCATTTGGAAAACCTTGCACCAGAATTTACTTCTGTCACCTTGGTGATATATATTGGATATGCACCTAAAGATTAAAGTAGAAATTGGGACACTTTTGAAATTTTCATTTTTGATCAAAATTGTGGGTCCGGGGCTTACGTTTTTTTCATATATGGCCATAAACATTTCTGACTCCAGTTGGAAAACCATGCATCAGAATTAACTTCTGTCACCTTGGTAATACATTTTGGAAATGTACCTAAAGTTTAAAGCAGAAAATGGGACACTTTTGAAATTTTCATTTTTGATCAAAAGTGTGGGTTCGGGGCTTACGTTTTTGTCATATACGGACATACATTTTTCTGACTCTAATTGGAAAGCCATGCATCAGAATTAACTTCTGTCACCTTGGTAATAAATTTTGGAAATGTACATAAAGTTTAAAGCAGAAAATGGGACACTTTTGAAATTTTAATTTTTGATCAAAATTGTGGGTCTGGGGCTTATGTTTTTTTCATATATGGCCATAAACATTTCTGACTCCAATTGGAAATCCATGCACCAGAATTAACTTCTGTCACCTTGGTGATACATTTTGGATATGTACCTAAAGTTTAAAGCAGAAAATGGGACACTTTTGAAATTTTCATTTTTGATCAAAATTGTGGGTCCGGGGCTTACGTTTTTTTTCATATACGGCCATACACATTTCTGACTCCAGTTGGAAAACCATACACCACAATTAACTTCTGTCACCTTGGTAATTCATTTTGGATATGTACCTAAAGTTTAAAGCAGAAAATGGGACACTTTTGAAATTTTCATTTTTGATCAAAATTGTGGGTCTGGGGCTTATGTTTTTTTCATATATGGCCATAAACATTTCTGACTCCAATTGGAAATCCATGCACCAGAATTAACTTCTGTCACCTTGGTGATACATTTTGGATATGTACCTAAAGTTTAAAGCAGAAAATGGGACACTTGAAATTTTCATTTTTGATCAAAATTGTGGGTCTGGGGCTTACGTTTTTTTCATATATGGCCATAAACATTTCTGACTCCAACTGGAAAACCATGCACCAGAATTAACTTCTGTCACCTTGGTGATACATTTTGGATATGTACCTAAAGTTTAAAGCAGAAAATGGGACACTTTTGAAATTTTCATTTTTGATCAAAATTGTGGGTCTGGGGCTTACGTTTTTTTCATATATGGCCATAAACATTTCTGACTCCAACTGGAAAACCATGCACCAGAATTAACTTCTGTCACCTTGGTGATACATTTTGGATATGTACCTAAAGTTTAAAGCAGAAAATGGGACACTTTTGAAATTTTCATTTTTGATCAAAATTGTGGGTCCGGGGCTTACGTTTTTTTTCATATACGGCCATACACATTTCTGACTCCAGTTGGAAAACCATACACCACAATTAACTTCTGTCACCTTGGTAATTCATTTTGGATATGTACAGTACCTAAAGTTTAAAGCAGAAAATGGGACACTTTTGAAAATTTCATTTTTGATCAAAATTGTGGGTCTGGGGCTTATGTTTTTTTCATATATGGCCATAAACATTTCTGACTCCAATTGGAAATCCATGCACCAGAATTAACTTCTGTCACCTTGGTGATACATTTTGGATATGTACCTAAAGTTTAAAGCAGAAAATGGGACACTTGAAATTTTCATTTTTGATCAAAATTGTGGGTCTGGGGCTTACGTTTTTTTCATATATGGCCATAAACATTTCTGACTCCAACTGGAAAACCATGCACCAGAATTAACTTCTGTCACCTTGGTGATACATTTTGGATATGTACCTAAAGTTTAAAGCAGAAAATGGGACACTTTTGAAATTTTCATTTTTGATCAAAATTGTGGGTCTGGGGCTTACGTTTTTTTCATATATGGCCATAAACATTTCTGACTCCAACTGGAAAACCATGCACCAGAATTAACTTCTGTCACCTTGGTGATACATTTTGGATATGTACCTAAAGTTTAAAGCAGAAAATGGGACACTTTTGAAATTTTCATTTTTGATCAAAATTGTGGGTCCGGGGCTTACGTTTTTTTTCATATACGGCCATACACATTTCTGACTCCAGTTGGAAAACCATACACCACAATTAACTTCTGTCACCTTGGTAATTCATTTTGGATATGTACAGTACCTAAAGTTTAAAGCAGAAAATGGGACACTTTTGAAAATTTCATTTTTGATCAAAATTGTGGGTTCGGGGCTTACGTTTTTGTCATATACGGACATACATATTTCTGACTCTAATTGGAAAGTTATGCATCAGAATTAACTTCTGTCACCTTGGTGATACATTGTGCATATATACCTAAAGATTAAAGTAGAAATTGGGACACTTTTGAAATTTTCATTTTTGATCAAAATTGTGGGTCCGGGGCTAACGTTTTTTTCATATATGGCCATACACATTTCTCACTCCAGTTGGAAGACCATATACCCGAATTAACTTCTGTCACCTTGGTGATACATTTTGGATATGTACCTAAAGTTTAAAGCAGAAAATGGGACACTTTTGAAATTTTCATTTTTGATCAAAATTGTGGGTCTGGGGCTTATGTTTTTTTCATATATGGCCATAAACATTTCTGATTCCAATTGGAAATCCATGCACCAGAATTAACTTCTGTCACCTTGGTGATAAATTTTGGATATGTACCTAAAGTTTAAAGCAGAAAATGGGACACTTTTGAAATTTTCATTTTTGATCAAAATTGTGGGTCCGGGGCTTACGTTTTTTTCCATATACGGCCATACACATTTCTGACTCCAGTTGGAAAACCATACACCACAATTAACTTCTGTCACCTTGGTGATACATTTTGGATATGTACCTAAAGTTTAAATCAGAAAATGGGACACTTTTGAAATTTTCATTTTTGATCAAAATTGTGGGTCTGGGGCTTATGTTTTTTTCATATATGGCCATAAACATTTCTGACTCCAATTGGAAATCCATGCACCAGAATTAACTTCTGTCACCTTGGTGATACATTTTGGATATGTACCTAAAGTTTAAAGCAGAAAATGGGACACTTTTGAAATTTTCATTTTTGATCAAAATTGTGGGTCTGGGGCTTACGTTTTTTTCATATATGGCCATAAACATTTCTGACTCCAACTGGAAAACCATGCACCAGAATTAACTTCTGTCACCTTGGTGATACATTTTGGATATGTACCTAAAGTTTAAAGCAGAAAATGGGACACTTTTGAAATTTTCATTTTTGATCAAAATTGTGGGTCTGGGGCTTATGTTTTTTTCATATATGGCCATAAACATTTCTGATTCCAATTGGAAATCCATGCACCAGAATTAACTTCTGTCACCTTGGTGATAAATTTTGGATATGTACCTAAAGTTTAAAGCAGAAAATGGGACACTTTTGAAATTTTCATTTTTGATCAAAATTGTGGGTCCGGGGCTTACGTTTTTTTTCATATACGGCCATACACATTTCTGACTCCAGTTGGAAAACCATACACCACAATTAACTTCTGTCACCTTGGTGATACATTTTGGATATGTACCTAAAGTTTAAATCAGAAAATGGGACACTTTTGAAATTTTCATTTTTGATCAAAATTGTGGGTCCGGGGCTTACGTTTTTTTCATATATGGCCATAAACATTTCTGACTCCAATTGGAAAACCATGCACTAGAATTAACTTCTGTCACCTTGGTGATACATTTTGGATATGTACCTAAAGTTTAAAGCAGAAAATGGGACACTTTTGAAATTTTCACTTTTGATCAAAATTGTGGGTCCATGGCTTACATTTTATTCATATATGGCCATAAATATTTCTGACTCCATTTGGAAAACCTTGCACCAGAATTTAATTCTGTCACCTTGGTGATATATATCGGATATGCACCAAAAGATTAAAGTAGAAATTGGGACACTTTTGAAATTTTCATTTTTGATCAAAATTGTGGGTCCGGGGCTTACGTTTTTTTCATATATGGCCATAAACATTTCTGACTCCAATTGGAAAACCATGCACTAGAATTAACTTCTGTCACCTTGGTGATACATTTTGGATATGTATCTAAAGTTTAAAGCATGAAAATGGGACACTTTTGAAATTTTCATTTTTGATCAAAATTGTGGGTTCGGGGCTTACGTTTTTTTTCATATACGGCCATACACATTTCTGACTCCAGTTGGAAAACCATAAACCACAATTAACTTCTGTCACCTTGGTGATACATTTTCGATATGTACCTAAATTTTAAAGCAGAAAATGGGACACTTTTGAAATTTTCATTTTTGATCAAAAGTGTGGGTTCGGGGCTTACGTTTTTGTCATATACGGACATACATTTTTCTGACTCTAATTGGAAAGCCATGCATCAGAATTAACTTCTGTCACCTTGGTAATACATTTTGGAAATGTACCTAAAGTTTAAAGCAGAAAATGGGACACTTTTGAAATTTTCATTTTTGATCAAAATTGTGGGTCTGGGGCTTATGTTTTTTTCATATATGGCCATGAACATTTCTGACTCCAATTGGAAATCCATGCACCAGAATTAACTTCTGTCACCTTGGTGATACATTTTGGATATGTACCTAAAGTTTAAAGCAGAAAATGGGACACTTTTGAAATTTTAATTTTTGATCAAAATTGTGGGTCCGGGGCTTACGTTTTTTTCATATACGGCCATACACATTTCTGACTCCAGTTGGAAAACAATATACCCGAATTAACTTCTGTCACCTTGGTGATACATTTTGGATATGTACCTAAAGTTTAAAGCTGAAAATGGGACACTTTTGAAATTTTCATTTTTGATCAAAATTGTGGGTCTGGGGCTTATGCTTTTTTCATATATGGCCATAAACATTTCTGATTCCAATTGGAAATCCATGCACCAGAATTAACTTCTGTCACCTTGGTGATACATTTTGGATATGTACCTAAAGTTTAAAGCAGAAAATGGGACACTTTTGAAATTTTCATTTTTGATCAAAATTGTGGTTCTGGGGCTTATGCTTTTTTCATATATGGCCATAAACATTTCTGACTCCAATTGGAAATCCATGCACCAGAATTAACTTCTGTCACCTTGGTGATACATTTTGGATATGTACCTAAAGTTTAAAGCAGAAAATGGGACACTTTTGAAATTTTCATTTTTGATCAAAATTGTGGGTCTGGGGCTTATGTTTTTTTCATATATGGCCATAAACATTTCTGACTCCAATTGGAAATCCATGCACCAGAATTAACTTCTGTCACCTTGGTGATACATTTTGGATATGTACCTAAAGTTTAAAGCAGAAAATGGGACACTTTTGAAATTTTCATTTTTGATCAAAATTGTGGGTCCGGGGCTTATGTTTTTTTTCATATACGGCCATACACATTTCTGACTCCAGTTGGAAAACCATAAACCACAATTAACTTCTGTCACCTTGGTGATACATTTTCGATATGTACCTAAATTTTAAAGCAGAAAATGGGGCACTTTTGAAATTTTCATTTTTGATCAAAAGTGTGGGTTCGGGGCTTACGTTTTTGTCATATACGGACATACATTTTTCTGACTCTAATTGGAAAGCCATGCATCAGAATTAACTTCTGTCACCTTGGTAATACATTTTGGAAATGTACCTAAAGTTTAAAGCAGAAAATGGGACACTTTAGAAATTTTCATTTTTGATCAAAATTGTGGGTCTGGGGCTTATGTTTTTTTCATATATGGCCATAAACATTTCTGACTCCAATTGGAAATCCATGCACCAGAATTAACTTCTGTCACCTTGGTAATACATTTTGGAAATGTACCTAAAGTTTAAAGCAGAAAATGGGACACTTTTGAAATTTTCATTTTTGATCAAAATTGTGGGTCCGGGGCTTACGTTTTTTTTCATATACGGCGATACACATTTCTGACTCCAGTTGGAAAACCATACACCACAATTAACTTCTGTCACCTTGGTGATACATTTCCGATATGTACCTAAAAGTTTAAAGCAGAAAATTGGACACGTTTGAAATTTTCATTTTTGATCAAAATTGTGGGTCTGGGGCTTATGTTTTTTTCATATATGGCCATAAACATTTCTGACTCCAATTGGAAATCCATTCACCAGAATTAACTTCTGTCACCTTGGTGATACATTTTGGATATGTACCTTAACTTTAAAGCAGAAAATGGGACACTTTTGAAATTGTCATTTTTGATCAAAATTGTGGGTCTGGGGCTTACGTTTTTTTCATATATGGCCATAAACATTTCTGACTCCAACTGGAAAACCATGCACCAGAATTAACTTCTGTCACCTTGGTGATACATTTTGGATATGTACCTAAAGTTTAAAGCAGAAAATGGGACACATTTGAAATTTTAATTTTTGATAAAAATTGTGGGTCTGGGGCTTATGTTTTTTTCATATATGGCCATAAACATTTCTGACTCCAATTGGAAATCCATGCACCAGAATTAACTTCTGTCACCTTGGTGATAAATTTTGGATATGTACCTAAAGTTTAAAGCAGAAAATGGGACACTTTTGAAATTTTCATTTTTGATCAAAATTGTGGGTTCGGGGCTTACGTTTTTGTCATATACGGACATACATATTTCTGACTCTAATTGGAAAGTTATGCATCAGAATTAACTTCTGTCACCTTGGTGATACATTGTGCATATGTACCTAAAGATTAAAGTAGAAATTGGGACACTTTTGAAATTTTCATTTTTGATCAAAATTGTGGGTCCGGGGCTAACGGTTTTTTCATATATGGCCATAAACATTTCTGACTCCAGTTGGAAAACCATGCATCAGAATTAACTTCTGTCACCTTGGTGATACATTTTGGATATGTACCTAAAGTTTAAAGCAGAAAATGGGACACTTTTGAAATTTTCATTTTTGATCAAAATTGTGGGTCCGGGGCTTACGTTTTTTTCATATACGGCCATACACATTTCTGACTCCAGTTGGAAAACAATATACCCGAATTAACTTCTGTCACCTTGGTGATACATTTTGGATATGTACCTAAAGTTTAAAGCTGAAAATGGGACACTTTTGAAATTTTCATTTTTGATCAAAATTGTGGGTCTGGGGCTTATGCTTTCTTCATATATGGCCATAAACATTTCTGATTCCAATTGGAAATCCATGCACCAGAATTAACTTCTGTCACCTTGGTGATACATTTTGGATATGTACCTAAAGTTTAAAGCAGAAAATGGGACACTTTTGAAATTTTCATTTTTGATCAAAATTGTGGGTCTGGGGCTTATGCTTTTTTCATATATGGCCATAAACATTTCTGACTCCAATTGGAAATCCATGCACCAGAATTAACTTCTGTCACCTTGGTGATACATTTTGGATATGTACCTAAAGTTTAAAGCAGAAAATGGGACACTTTTGAAATTTTCATTTTTGATCAAAATTGTGGGTCTGGGGCTTATGCTTTTTTCATATATGGCCATAAACATTTCTGACTCCAATTGGAAATCCATGCACCAGAATTAACTTCTGTCACCTTGGTGATACATTTTGGATATGTACCTAAAGTTTAAAGCAGAAAATGGGACACTTTTGAAATTTTCATTTTTGATCAAAATTGTGGGTCCGGGGCTTATGTTTTTTTTCATATACGGCCATACACATTTCTGACTCCAGTTGGAAAACCATAAACCACAATTAACTTCTGTCACCTTGGTGATACATTTTCGATATGTACCTAAATTTTAAAGCAGAAAATGGGGCACTTTTGAAATTTTCATTTTTGATCAAAAGTGTGGGTTCGGGGCTTACGTTTTTGTCATATACGGACATACATTTTTCTGACTCTAATTGGAAAGCCATGCATCAGAATTAACTTCTGTCACCTTGGTAATACATTTTGGAAATGTACCTAAAGTTTAAAGCAGAAAATGGGACACTTTAGAAATTTTCATTTTTGATCAAAATTGTGGGTCTGGGGCTTATGTTTTTTTCATATATGGCCATAAACATTTCTGACTCCAATTGGAAATCCATGCACCAGAATTAACTTCTGTCACCTTGGTAATACATTTTGGAAATGTACCTAAAGTTTAAAGCAGAAAATGGGACACTTTTGAAATTTTCATTTTTGATCAAAATTGTGGGTCCGGGGCTTACGTTTTTTTTCATATACGGCGATACACATTTCTGACTCCAGTTGGAAAACCATACACCACAATTAACTTCTGTCACCTTGGTGATACATTTCCGATATGTACCTAAAAGTTTAAAGCAGAAAATTGGACACTTTTGAAATTTTCATTTTTGATCAAAATTGTGGGTCCGGGGCTTATGTTTTTTTCATATATGGCCATACACATTTCTGACTTCAATTGGAAAACCATGCACCAGAATTAACTTCTGTCACCTTGGTGATACATTTTTGATATGTACCTTAACTTTAAAGCAGAAAATGGGACACTTTTGAAATTGTCATTTTTGATCAAAATTGTGGGTCTGGGGCTTACGTTTTTTTCATATATGGCCATAAACATTTCTGACTCCAACTGGAAAACCATGCACCAGAATTAACTTCTGTCACCTTGGTGATACATTTTGGATATGTACCTAAAGTTTAAAGCAGAAAATGGGACACATTTGAAATTTTAATTTTTGATAAAAATTGTGGGTCTGGGGCTTATGTTTTTTTCATATATGGCCATAAACATTTCTGACTCCAATTGGAAATCCATGCACCAGAATTAACTTCTGTCACCTTGGTGATAAATTTTGGATATGTACCTAAAGTTTAAAGCAGAAAATGGGACACTTTTGAAATTTTCATTTTTGATCAAAATTGTGGGTTCGGGGCTTACGTTTTTGTCATATACGGACATACATATTTCTGACTCTAATTGGAAAGTTATGCATCAGAATTAACTTCTGTCACCTTGGTGATACATTGTGCATATGTACCTAAAGATTAAAGTAGAAATTGGGACACTTTTGAAATTTTCATTTTTGATCAAAATTGTGGGTCCGGGGCTAACGGTTTTTTCATATATGGCCATACACATTTCTGACTCCAGTTGGAAAACCATATACCCGAATTAACTTCTGTCACCTTGGTGATACATTTTGGATATGTACCTAAAGTTTAAAGCAGAAAATGGGACACTTTTGAAATTTTCATTTTTGATCAAAATTGTGGGTTTGGGGCTTACGTTTTTGTCATATACGGCGATACACATTTCTGACTCCAGTTGGAAAACCATACACCACAATTAACTTCTGTCACCTTGGTGATACATTTCCGATATGTACCTAAAGTTTAAAGCAGAAAATTGGACATTTTTGAAATTTTCATTTTTGATCAAAATTGTGGGTTTGGGGCTTACGTTTTTGTCATATACGGACATACATATTTCTGACTCTAATTGGAAAGCCATGCATCAGAATTAACTTCTGTCACCTTGGTAATACATTTTGGAAATGTACCTAAAGTTTAAAGCAGAAAATGGGACACTTTTGAAATTTTTATTTTTTATCAAAATTGTGGGTTCGGGGCTTATGTTTTTTTCATATATGGCCATAAACATTTCTGATTCCAATTGGAAATCCATGCACCAGAATTAACTTCTGTCACCTTGGTGATACATTTTGGATATATACCTAAAGTTTAAAGCAGAAAATGGGACACTTTTGAAATTTTTATTTTTTATCAAAATTGTGGGTCCGGGGCTTATGTTTTTTTCATATATGGCCATAAACATTTCTGACTCCAATTGGAAAACCATGCACCAGAATTAACTTCTGTCACCTTGGTGATACATTTTGGATATGTACCTAAAGTTTAAAGCAGAAAATGGGACACTTTTGAAATTTTCATTTTTGATCAAAATTGTGGGTCCGGGGCTTACGTTTTTTTTCATATACGGCCATACACATTTCTGACTTCAGTTGGAAAACCATACACCACAATTAACTTCTGTCACCTTGGTAATTCATTTTGGATATGTACCTAAAGTTTAAAGCAGAAAATGGGACACTTTTGAAATTTTCATTTTTGATCAAAATTGTGGGTTCGGGGCTTACGTTTTTGTCATATACGGACATACATATTTCTGACTCTAATTGGAAAGCCATGCATCAGAATTAACTTCTGTCACCTTGGTGATACATTGTGCATATGTACCTAAAGTTTAAAGCAGAAAATGGGACACTTTTGAAATTTTCATTTTTGATCAAAATTGTGGGTCCGGGGCTTACGTTTTTTTTCATATATGGCCATACACATTTCTGACTCCAGTTGGAAAACCATACACCACAATTAACTTCTGTCACCTTGGTGATACATTTTCGATATGTACCTAAATTTTAAAGCAGAAAATGGGACACTTTTGAAATTTTTATTTTTTATCAAAATTGTGGGTCTAGGGCTTATGTTTTTTTCATATATGGCCATAAACATTTCTGACTCCAATTGGAAATCCATGCACCAGAATTAACTTCTGTCTCCTTGGTGATACATTTTGGATATGTACCTAAAGTTTAAAGCAGAAAATGGGACACTTTTGAAATTTTCATTTTTGATCAAAATTGTGGGTCCGGGGCTTATGTTTTTTTTCATATACGGCGATACACATTTCTGACTCCAGTTGGAAAACCATACACCACAATTAACTTCTGTCACCTTGGTGATACATTTCCGATATGTACCTAAAGTTTAAAGCAGAAAATTGGACATTTTTGAAATTTTCATTTTTGATCAAAATTGTGGGTTTGGGGCTTACGTTTTTGTCATATACGGACATACATATTTCTGACTCTAATTGGAAAGCCATGCATCAGAATTAACTTCTGTCACCTTGGTAATACATTTTGGAAATGTACCTAAAGTTTAAAGCAGAAAATGGGACACTTTTGAAATTTTTATTTTTTATCAAAATTGTGGGTTCGGGGCTTATGTTTTTTTCATATATGGCCATAAACATTTCTGATTCCAATTGGAAATCCATGCACCAGAATTAACTTCTGTCACCTTGGTGATACATTTTGGATATGTACCTAAAGTTTAAAGCAGAAAATGGGACACTTTTGAAATTTTTATTTTTTATCAAAATTGTGGGTCCGGGGCTTATGTTTTTTTCATATATGGCCATACACATTTCTGACTCCAATTGGAAAAACATGCACCAGAATTAACTTCTGTCACCTTGGTGATACATTTTTGATATGTACCTTAAGTTTAAAGCAGAAAATGGGACACTTTTGAAATTTTCATTTTTGATCAAAATTGTGGGTCCGGGGCTTACGTTTTTTTTCATATACGGCCATACACATTTCTGACTCCAGTTGGAAAACCATACACCACAATTAACTTCTGTCACCTTGGTAATTCATTTTGGATATGTACCTAAAGTTTAAAGCAGAAAATGGGACACTTTTGAAATTTTCATTTTTGATCAAAATTGTGGGTTCGGGGCTTACGTTTTTGTCATATACGGACATACATATTTCTGACTCTAATTGGAAAGCCATGCATCAGAATTAACTTCTGTCACCTTGGTGATACATTGTGCATATGTACCTAAAGTTTAAAGCAGAAAATGGGACACTTTTGAAATTTTCATTTTTGATCAAAATTGTGGGTCCGGGGCTTACGTTTTTTTTCATATATGGCCATACACATTTCTGACTCCAGTTGGAAAACCATACACCACAATTAACTTCTGTCACCTTGGTGATACATTTTCGATATGTACCTAAAGTTTAAAGCAGAAAATGGGACACTTTTGAAATTTTCATTTTTGATCAAAATTGTGGGTCCATGGCTTACATTTTATTCATATATGGCCATAAATATTTCTGACTCCATTTGGAAAACCTTGCACTAGAATTTACTTCTGTCACCTTGGTGATACATATTGGATATGCACCTAAAGATTAAAGTAGAAATTTGGACACTTTTGAAATTTTCATTTTTGGTCAAAATTGTGGGTCCGGGGCTTACGTTTTTTTCATATATGGCCATAAATATTTCTGACTCCAATTGGAAAACCATGCACCAGAATTAAATTTTGTCACCTTGGTGATACATTTTGGATATGTGCCTAAAGTTTAAAGCAGAAAATGGGACACTTTTGAAATTTTCATTTTTGATCAAAATTGTGGGTCCGGGGCTTACGTTTTTTTTCATATACGGCGATACACATTTCTGACTCCAGTTGGAAAACCATACACCACAATTAACTTCTGTCACCTTGGTGATACATTTCCGATATGTACCTAAAAGTTTAAAGCAGAAAATTGGACACTTTTGAAATTTTCATTTTTGATCAAAATTGTGGGTCCGGGGCTTATGTTTTTTTCATATATGGCCATACACATTTCTGACTCCAATTGGAAAACCATGCACCAGAATTAACTTCTGTCACCTTGGTGATACATTTTTGATATGTACCTTAAGTTTAAAGCAGAAAATGGGACACTTTTGAAATTGTCATTTTTGATCAAAATTGTGGGTCTGGGGCTTACGTTTTTTTCATATATGGCCATAAACATTTCTGACTCCAACTGGAAAACCATGCACCAGAATTAACTTCTGTCACCTTGGTGATACATTTTGGATATGTACCTAAAGTTTAAAGCAGAAAATGGGACACTTTTGAAATTTTAATTTTTGATAAAAATTGTGGGTCTGGGGCTTATGTTTTTTTCATATATGGCCATAAACATTTCTGACTCCAATTGGAAATCCATGCACCAGAATTAACTTCTGTCACCTTGGTGATAAATTTTGGATATGTACCTAAAGTTTAAAGCAGAAAATGGGACACTTTTGAAATTTTCATTTTTGATCAAAATTGTGGGTCTGGGGCTTATGTTTTTTTCATATATGGCCATAAACATTTCTGATTCCAATTGGAAATCCATGCACCAGAATTAACTTCTGTCACCTTGGTGATACATTTTGGATATGTACCTAAAGTTTAAAGCAGAAAATGGGACACTTTTGAAATTTTCATTTTTGATCAAAATTGTGGGTCCAGGGCTTACGTTTTTTTTCATATACGGCCATACACATTTCTGACTCCAGTTGGAAAACCATACACCACAATTAACTTCTGTCACCTTGGTAATTCATTTTGGATATGTACCTAAAGTTTAAAGCAGATAATAGGACACTTTTGAAATTTTCATTTTTGATCAAAATTGTGGGTCCAGGGCTTACATTTTTTTCATATATGGCCATAAATATTTCTGACTCCAATTGGAAAACCTTGCACCAGAATTAACTTCTGTCACCTTGGTGATACATATTGGATATGCACCTAAAGATTAAAGTAGAAATTGGGACACTTTTGAAATTTTCATTTTTGATCAAAATTGTGGGTACGGGGCTAACGTTTTTTTCATATATGGCCATACACATTTCTGACTCCAATTGGAAAACCATATACCCGAATTAACTTCTGTCACCTTGGTGATACATTTTGGATATGTACCTAAAGTTTAAAGCAGAAAATGGGACACTTTTGAAATTTTCATTTTTGATCAAAATTGTGGGTCTGTGGCATATGTTTTTTTCATATATGGCCATAAACATTTCTTATTCCAATTGGAAATCCATGCACCAGAATTAACTTCTGTCACCTTGGTGATACATTTTGGATATGTACCTAAAGTTTAAAGCAGAAAATGGGACACTTTTGAAATTTTCATTTTTGATCAAAATTGTGGGTCCGGGGCTTACGTTTTTTTCATATATGGCCATACACATTTCTGACTCCAATTGGAAAACCATGCACCAGAATTAACTTCTGTCACCTTGGTGATTCATTTAGGATATGTACCTAAAGTTTAAAGCAGAAAATGGGACACTTTTGAAATTTTCACTTTTGATCAAAATTGTGGGTCCATTGCTTACATTTTATTCATATATGGCCATAAATATTTCTGACTCCATTTGGAAAACCTTGCACCAGAATTTACTTCTGTCACCTTGGTGATATATATTGGATATGCACCTAAAGATTAAAGTAGAAATTGGGACACTTTTGAAATTTTCATTTTTGTTAAAAATTGTGGGTCCGGGGCTTACGTTTTTTTCATATATGGCCATAAACATTTCTGACTCCAATTGGAAAACCATGCACCAGAATTAACTTCTGTCACCTTGGTGATACATTTTGGATATGTATCTAAAGTTTAAAGCAGAAAATGGGACACTTTTGAAATTTTCATTTTTGATCAAAATTGTGGGTCCGGGGCTTACGTTTTTTTTCATATACGGCCATACACATTTCTGACTCCAGTTGGAAAACCATAAACCACAATTAACTTCTGTCACCTTGGTGATACATTTTCGATATGTACCTAAATTTTAAAGCAGAAAATGGGACACTTTTGAAATTTTCATTTTTGATCAAAAGTGTGGGTTCGGGGCTTACGTTTTTGTCATATACGGACATACATTTTTCTGACTCTAATTGGAAAGCCATGCATCAGAATTAACTTCTGTCACCTTGGTAATACATTTTGGAAATGTACCTAAAGTTTAAAGCAGAAAATGGGACACTTTTGAAATTTTCATTTTTGATCAAAATTGTAGGTCTGGGGCTTATGTTTTTTTCATATATGGCCATAAACATTTCTGACTCCAATTGGAAATCCATTCACCAGAATTAACTTCTGTCACCTTGGTTATACATTTTGGAAATGTACCTAAAGTTTAAAGCAGAAAATTTGACACTTTTGAAATTTTCATTTTTGATCAAAATTGTGGGTCCGGGGCTTACGTTTTTTTTCATATACGGCGATACACATTTCTGACTCCAGTTGGAAAACCATACACCACAATTAACTTCTGTCACCTTGGTGATACATTTCCGATATGTACCTAAAAGTTTAAAGCAGAAAATTGGACACTTTTGAAATTTTCATTTTTGATCAAAATTGTGGGTCCGGGGCTTATGTTTTTTTCATATATGGCCATACACATTTCTGACTCCAATTGGAAAACCATGCACCAGAATTAACTTCTGTCACCTTGGTGATACATTTTTGATATGTACCTTAAGTTTAAAGCAGAAAATGGGACACTTTTGAAATTGTCATTTTTGATCAAAATTGTGGGTCCGGGGCTTACGTTTTTTTCATATATGGCCATAAACATTTCTGACTCCAACTGGAAAACCATGCACCAGAATTAACTTCTGTCACCTTGGTGATACATTTTGGATATGTACCTAAAGTTTAAAGCAGAAAATGGGACACTTTTGAAATTTTAATTTTTGATAAAAATTGTGGGTCTGGGGCTTATGTTTTTTTCATATATGGCCATAAACATTTCTGACTCCAATTGGAAATCCATGCACCAGAATTAACTTCTGTCACCTTGGTGATAAATTTTGGATATGTACCTAAAGTTTAAAGCAGAAAATGGGACACTTTTGAAATTTTCATTTTTGATCAAAATTGTGGGTTCGGGGCTTACGTTTTTGTCATATACGGACATACATATTTCTGACTCTAATTGGAAAGTTATGCATCAGAATTAACTTCTGTCACCTTGGTGATACATTGTGCATATGTACCTAAAGATTAAAGTAGAAATTGGGACACTTTTGAAATTTTCATTTTTGATCAAAATTGTGGGTCCATTGCTTATATGGCCATAAATATTTCTGACTCCATTTGGAAAACCTTGCACCAGAATTTACTTCTGTCACCTTGGTGATATATATTGGATATGCACCTAAAGATTAAAGTAGAAATTGGGACACTTTTGAAATTTTCATTTTTGTTCAAAATTGTGGGTCCGGGGCTTACGTTTTTTTCATATATGGCCATAAACATTTCTGACTCCAATTGGAAAACCATGCACCAGAATTAACTTCTGTCACCTTGGTGATACATTTTGGATATGTACCTAAAGTTTAAAGCAGAAAATGGGACACTTTTGAAATTTTCACTTTTGATCAAAATTGTGGGTCCATTGCTTACATTTTATTCATATATGGCCATAAATATTTCTGACTCCATTTGGAAAACCTTGCACCAGAATTTACTTCTGTCACCTTGGTGATATATATTGGATATGCACCTAAAGATTAAAGTAGAAATTAGGACACTTTTGAAATTTTCATTTTTGATCAAAATTGTGGGTCCGGGGCTTACGTTTTTTTCATATATGGCCATAAACATTTCTGACTCCAATTGGAAAACCATGCACCAGAATTAACTTCTGTCACCTTGGTGATACATTTTGGATATGTATCTAAAGTTTAAAGCAGAAAATGGGACACTTTTGAAATTGTCATTTTTGATCAAAATTGTGGGTCCGGGGCTTACGTTTTTTTTCATATACGGCCATACACATTTCTGACTCCAGTTGGAAAACCATAAACCACAATTAACTTCTGTCACCTTGGTGATACATTTTCGATATGACCTAAATTTTAAAGCAGAAAATGGGACACTTTTGAAATTTTCATTTTTGATCAAAAGTGTGGGTTCGGGGCTTACGTTTTTGTTATATACGGACATACATTTTTCTGACTCTAATTGGAAAGCCATGCATCAGAATTAACTTCTGTCACCTTGGTAATACATTTTGGAAATGTACCTAAAGTTTAAAGCAGAAAATGGGACACTTTTGAAATTTTCATTTTTGATCAAAATTGTGGGTCTGGGGCTTATGTTTTTTTCATATATGGCCATAAACATTTCTGACTCCAATTGGAAATCCATGCACCAGAATTAACTTCTGTCACCTTGGTTATACATTTTGGAAATGTACCTAAAGTTTAAAGCAGAAAATGGGACACTTTTGAAATTTTCATTTTTGATCAAAATTGTGGGTCCGGGGCTTACGTTTTTTTTCATATACGGCGATACACATTTCTGACTCCAGTTGGAAAACCATACACCACAATTAACTTCTGTCACCTTGGTGATACATTTCCGATATGTACCTAAAAGTTTAAAGCAGAAAATTGGACACTTTTGAAATTTTCATTTTTGATCAAAATTGTGGGTCCGGGGCTTATGTTTTTTTCATATATGGCCATACACATTTCTGACTCCAATTGGAAAACCATGCACCAGAATTAACTTCTGTCACCTTGGTGATACATTTTGGATATGTACCTAAAGTTTAAAGCAGAAAATGGGACACTTTTGAAATTTTCATTTTTGATCAAAATTGTGGGTTCGGGGCTTACGTTTTTGTCATATACGGACATACATATTTCTGACTCTAATTGGAAAGTTATGCATCAGAATTAACTTCTGTCACCTTGGTGATACATTGTGCATATGTACCTAAAGATTAAAGTAGAAATTGGGACACTTTTGAAATTTTCATTTTTGATCAAAATTGTGGGTCCGGGGCTAACGTTTTTTTCATATATGGCCATACACATTTCTGACTCCAGTTGGAAAACCATATACCCGAATTAACTTGTCACCTTGGTGATACATTTTGGATATGTACCTAAAGTTTAAAGCAGAAAATGGGACACTTTTGAAATTTTCATTTTTGATCAAAATTGTGGGTCCGGGGCTTACGTTTTTTTCATATATGGCCATACACATTTCTGACTCCAATTGGAAAACCATGCACCAGAATTAACTTCTGTCACCTTGGTGATACATTTTGGATATGTACCTAAAGTTTAAAGCAGAAAATGGGACACTTTTGAAATTTTCACTTTTGATCAAAATTGTGGGTCCATGGCTTACATTTTATTCATATATGGCCATAAATATTTCTGACTCCATTTGGAAAACCTTGCACCAGAATTTACTTCTGTCACCTTGGTGATATATATTGGATATGCACCTAAAGATTAAAGTAGAAATTGGGACACTTTTGAAATTGTCATTTTTGATCAAAATTGTGGGTCTGGGGCTTACGTTTTTTTCATATATGGCCTTAAACATTTCTGACTCCAACTGGAAAACCATGCACCAGAATTAACTTCTGTCACCTTGGTGATACATTTTGGATATGTACCTAAAGTTTAAAGCAGAAAATGGGACACTTTTGAAATTTTCATTTTTGATCAAAAGTGTGGGTTCGGGGCTTACGATTTTGTCATATACGGACATACATTTTTCTGACTCCAACTGGAAAACCATGCACCAGAATTAACTTCTGTCACCTTGGTGATACATTTTGGATATGTACCTAAAGTTTAAAGCAGAAAATGGGACACTTTTGAAATTGTCATTTTTGATCAAAATTGTGGGTCTGGGGCTTATGTTTTTTTCATATATGGCCATAAACATTTCTGACTCCAATTGGAAATCCATGCACCAGAATTAACTTCTGTCACCTTGGTGATACATTTTGGATATGTACCTAAAGTTTAAAGCAGAAAATGGGACACTTTTGAAATTTTCATTTTTGATCAAAATTGTGGGTCCGGGGCTTACGTTTTTTTTCATATACGGCCATACACGTTTCTGACTCCAGTTGGAAAACCATACACCACAATTAACTTCTGTCACCTTGGTAATTCATTTTGGATATGTACCTAAAGTTTAAAGCAGAAAATGGGACACTTTTGAAATTTTCATTTTTGATCAAAATTGTGGGTCTGGGGCTTATGTTTTTTTCATATATGGCCATAAACATTTCTGATTCCAATTGGAAATCCATGCACCAGAATTAACTTCTGTCACCTTGGTGATACATTTTGGATATGTACCTAAAGTTTAAAGCAGAAAATGGGACACTTTTGAAATTTTCATTTTTGATCAAAATTGTGGGTCCGGGGCTTACGTTTTTTTCATATATGGCCATACACATTTCTGACTCCAATTGGAAAACCATGCACCATAATTAACTTCTGCAACCTTGGTGATACATTTTGGATATGTACCTAAAGTTTAAAGCAGAAAATGGGACACTTTTGAAATTTTCACTTTTGATCAAAATTGTGGGTCCATGGCTTACATTTTATTCATATATGGCCATAAATATTTTTGACTCCATTTGGAAAACCTTGCACCAGAATTTACTTCTGTCACCTTGGTGATACATATTGGATATGCACCTAAAGATTAAAGTAGAAATTGGGACACTTTTGAAATTTTCATTTTTGATCAAAATTGTGCGTCCGGGGCTTACGTTTTTGTCATATACGGACATACATATTTCTGACTCTAATTGGAAAGCCATGCATCAGAATTAACTTCTGTCACCTTGGTGATACATTGTGCATATGTACCTAAAGTTTAAAGCAGAAAATGGGACACTTTTGAAATTTTCATTTTTGATCAAAATTGTGGGTCTGGGGCTTATGTTTTTTTCATATATGGCCTTAAACATTTCTGACTCCAATTGGAAAACCATGCACCAGAATTAACTTCTGTCACCTTGGTGATACATTTTGGATATGTATCTAAAGTTTAAAGCAGAAAATGGGACACTTTTGAAATTTTCATTTTTGATCAAAATAGTGGGTCCGGGGCTTACGTTTTTTTTCATATACGGCCATACACATTTCTGACTCCAGTTGGAAAACCATAAACCACAATTAACTTCTGTCACCTTGGTGATACATTTTCGATATGTACCTAAATTTTAAAGCAGAAAATGGAACACTTTTGAAATTTTTATTTTTGATCAAAAGTGTGGGTTCGGGGCTTACGTTTTTGTCATATACGGACATACATTTTTCTGACTCTAATTGGAAAGCCATGCATCAGAATTAACTTCTGTCACCTTGGTAATACATTTTAGAAATGTACCTAAAGTTTAAAGCAGAAAATGGGACACTTTTGAAATTTTCATTTTTGATCAAAATTGTGGGTCTGGGGCTTATGCTTTTTTCATATATGGCCATAAACATTTCTGACTCCAATTGGAAATCCATGCACCAGAATTAACTTCTGTCACCTTGGTGATACATTTTTGATATGTACCTTAAGTTTAAAGCAGAAAATGGGACACTTTTGAAATTGTCATTTTTGATCAAAATTGTGGGTCTGGGGCTTACGTTTTTTTCATATATGGCCATAAACATTTCTGACTCCAGTTGGAGAACCATACACCACAATTAACTTCTGTCACCTTGGTGATACATTTCTGATATGTACCTAAAAGTTTAAAGCAGAAAATTGGACACTTTTGAAATTTTCATTTTTGATCAAAATTGTGGGTCCGGGGCATATGTTTTTTTCATATATGGCCATACACATTTCTGACTCCAATTGGAAAACCATGCACCAGAATTAACTTCTGTCACCTTGGTGATACATTTTTGATATGTACCTTAAGTTTAAAGCAGAAAATGGGACACTTTTGAAATTGTCATTTTTGATCAAAATTGTGGGTCTGGGGCTTACGTTTTTTTCATATATGGCCATAAACATTTCTGACTCCAACTGGAAAACCATGCACCAGAATTAACTTCTGTCACCTTGGTGATACATTTTGGATATGTACCTAAAGTTTAAAGCAGAAAATGGGACACTTTTGAAATTTTCATTTTTGATCAAAATTGTGGGTTCGGGGCTTACGTTTTTGTCATATACGGACATACATATTTCTGACTCTAATTGGAAAGTTATGCATCAGAATTAACTTCTGTCACCTTGGTGATACATTGTGCATATGTACCTAAAGATTAAAGTAGAAATTGGGACACTTTTGAAATTTTCATTTTTGATCAAAATTGTGGGTCCGGGGCTAACGTTTTTTTCATATATGGCCATACACATTTCTGACTCCAGTTGGAAAACCATATACCCGAATTAACTTCTGTCACCTTGGTGATACATTTTGGATATGTACCTAAAGTTTAAAGCAGAAAATGGGACACTTTTGAAATTTTCATTTTTGATCAAAATTGTGGGTCCGGGGCTTACGTTTTTTTCATATATGGCCATACACATTTCTGACTCCAATTGGAAAACCATGCACCAGAATTAACTTCTGTCACATTGGTGATACATTTTGGATATGTACCTAAAGTTTAAAGCAGAAAATGGGACACTTTTGAAATTTTCACTTTTGATCAAAATTGTGGGTCCATGGCTTACATTTTATTCATGTATGGCCATAAATATTTCTGACTCCATTTGGAAAACCTTGCACCACAATTAACTTCTGTCACCTTGGTGATACATTTTGGATATGTATCTAAAGTTTAAAGCAGAAAATGGGACACTTTTGAAATTTTCATTTTTGATCAAAATTGTGGGTCCGGGGCTAACATTTTTTTCATTTATAACCATACACATTTCTCACTCCAATTGGAAAACCATGCACTAGAATTAACTTCTGTCACCTTGGTGATACATTTTGGATATGTACCTTAAGTTTAAAGCAGAAAATGGGACACTTTTGAAATTGTCATTTTTGATCAAAATTGTGGGTCTGGGGCTTACGTTTTTTTCATATATGGCCTTAAACATTTCTGACTCCAACTGGAAAACCATGCACCAGAATTAACTTCTGTCACCTTGGTGATACATTTTGGATATGTACCTAAAGTTTAAAGCAGAAAATGGGACACTTTTGAAATTTTCATTTTTGATCAAAAGTGTGGGTTCGGGGCTTACGATTTTGTCATATACGGACATACATTTTTCTGACTCCAACTGGAAAACCATGCACCAGAATTAACTTCTGTCACCTTGGTGATACATTTTGGATATGTACCTAAAGTTTAAAGCAGAAAATGGGACACTTTTGAAATTTTCATTTTTGATCAAAATTGTGGGTCTGGGGCTTATGTTTTTTTCATATATGGCCATAAACATTTCTGACTCCAATTGGAAATCCATGCACCAGAATTAACTTCTGTCACCTTGGTGATACATTTTGGATATGTACCTAAAGTTTAAAGCAGAAAATGGGACACTTTTGAAATTTTCATTTTTGATCAAAATTGTGGGTCCGGGGCTTATGTTTTTTTTCATATACGGACATACACGTTTCTGACTCCAGTTGGAAAACCATACACCACAATTAACTTCTGTCACCTTGGTAATTCATTTTGGATATGTACCTAAAGTTTAAAGCAGAAAATGGGACACTTTTGAAATTTTCATTTTTGATCAAAATTGTGGGTCTGGGGCTTATGTTTTTTTCATATATGGCCATAAACATTTCTGATTCCAATTGGAAATCCATGCACCAGAATTAACTTCTGTCACCTTGGTGATACATTGTGCATATGTACCTAAAGATTAAAGTAGAAATTGGGACACTTTTGAAATTTTCATTTTTGATCAAAATTGTGGGCCCGGGGCTAACGTTTTTTTCATATATGGCTATACACATTTCTGACTCCAGTTGGAAAACCATATACCCGAATTAACTTCTGTCACCTTGGTGATACATTTTGGATATGTACCTAAAGTTTAAAGCAGAAAATGGGACACTTTTGAAATTTTCACTTTTGATCAAAATTGTGGGTCTGGGGCTTATGTTTTTTTCATATATGGCCATAAATATTTCTGACTCCATTTGGAAAACCTTGCACCAGAATTTACTTCTGTCACCTTGGTGATACATATTGGATATGCACCTAAAGATTAAAGTAGAAATTGGGACACTTTTGAAATTTTCATTTTTGATCAAAATTGTGCGTCCGGGGCTTACGTTTTTGTCATATACGGACATACATATTTCTGACTCTAATTGGAAAGCCATGCATCAGAATTAACTTATGTCACCTTGGTGATACATTGTGCATATGTACCTAAAGTTTAAAGCAGAAAATGGGACACTTTTGAAATTTTCATTTTTGATCAAAATTGTGGGCCTGGGGCTTATGTTTTTTTCATATATGGCCATAAACATTTCTGACTCCAATTGGAAATCCATGCACCAGAATTAACTTCTGTCTCCTTGGTGATACATTTTGGATATGTACCTAAAGTTTAAAGCAGAAAATGGGACACTTTTGAAATTTTCATTTTTGATCAAAATTGTGGGTCCAGGGCTTACGTTTTTTTTCATATACAGCGATACACATTTCTGACTCCAGTTGGAAAACCATACACCACAATTAACTTCTGTCACCTTGGTGATACATTTCCGATATGTACCTAAAGTTTAAAGCAGAAAATTGGACATTTTTGAAATTTTCATTTTTGATCAAAATTGTGGGTTTGGGGCTTACGTTTTTGTCATATACAGACATACATATTTCTGACTCTAATTGGAAAGCCATGCATCAGAATTAACTTCTGTCACCTTGGTAATACATTTTGGAAATGTACCTAAAGTTTAAAGCAGAAAATGGGACACTTTTGAAATTTTTATTTTTTATCAAAATTGTGGGTTCGGGGCTTATGTTTTTTTCATATATGGCCATAAACATTTCTGATTCCAATTGGAAATCCATGCACCAGAATTAACTTCTGTCACCTTGGTGATACATTTTGGATATGTACCTAAAGTTTAAAGCAGAAAATGGGACACTTTTGATATTTTCATTTTTGATCAAAATTGTGGGTCTGGGGCTTACATTTTTTTCATATATGGCCATAAACATTTCTGACTCCAATTGGAAAACCATGCACCAGAATTAACTTCTGTCACCTTGGTGATACATTTTGGATATGTACCTAAAGTTTAAAGCAGAAAATGGGACACTTTTGAAATTTTCATTTTTTAATAAAATTGTGGGTCCGGGGCTTACGTTTTTTTTCATATATGGCCATACACATTTCTGACTCCAGTTGTAAAACCATACACCACAATTAACTTCTGTCACCTTGGTAATTCATTTTGGATATGTACCTAAAGTTTAAAGCAGAAAATGGGACACTTTTGAAATTTTCATTTTTGATCAAAATTGTGGGTTCGGGGCTTACGTTTTTGTCATATACGGACATACATATTTCTGACTCTAATTGGAAAGCCATGCATCAGAATTAACTTCTGTCACCTTGGTGATACATTGTGCATATGTACCTAAAGTTTAAAGCAGAAAATGGGACACTTTTGAAATTTTCATTTTTGATCAAAATTGTGGGTCCGGGGCTTACGTTTTTTTTCATATATGGCCATACACATTTCTGACTCCAGTTGGAAAACCATACACCACAATTAACTTCTGTCACCTTGGTGATACATTTTCGATATGTACCTAAAGTTTAAAGCAGAAAATGGGACACTTTTTAAATTTTTATTTTTTATCAAAATTGTGGGTCTGGGGCTTATGTTTTTTTCATATATGGCCATAAACATTTCTGATTCCAATTGGAAATCCATGCACCAGAATTAACTTCTGTCTCCTTGGTGATACATTTTGGATATGTACCTAAAGTTTAAAGCAGAAAATGGGACACTTTTGAAATTTTCATTTTTGATCAAAATTGTGGGTCCAGGGCTTACGTTTTTTTTCATATACAGCGATACACATTTCTGACTCCAGTTGGAAAACCATACACCACAATTAACTTCTGTCACCTTGGTGATACATTTCCGATATGTACCTAAAGTTTAAAGCAGAAAATTGGACATTTTTGAAATTTTCATTTTTGATCAAAATTGTGGGTTTGGGGCTTACGTTTTTGTCATATACAGACATACATATTTCTGACTCTAATTGGAAAGCCATGCATCAGAATTAACTTCTGTCACCTTGGTAATACATTTTGGAAATGTACCTAAAGTTTAAAGCAGAAAATGGGACACTTTTGAAATTTTTATTTTTTATCAAAATTGTGGGTTCGGGGCTTATGTTTTTTTCATATATGGCCATAAACATTTCTGATTCCAATTGGAAATCCATGCACCAGAATTAACTTCTGTCACCTTGGTGATACATTTTGGATATGTACCTAAAGTTTAAAGCAGAAAATGGGACACTTTTGATATTTTCATTTTTGATCAAAATTGTGGGTCTGGGGCTTACATTTTTTTCATATATGGCCATAAACATTTCTGACTCCAATTGGAAAACCATGCACCAGAATTAACTTCTGTCACCTTGGTGATACATTTTGGATATGTACCTAAAGTTTAAAGCAGAAAATGGGACACTTTTGAAATTTTCATTTTTTAATAAAATTGTGGGTCCGGGGCTTACGTTTTTTTTCATATATGGCCATACACATTTCTGACTCCAGTTGTAAAACCATACACCACAATTAACTTCTGTCACCTTGGTAATTCATTTTGGATATGTACCTAAAGTTTAAAGCAGAAAATGGGACACTTTTGAAATTTTCATTTTTGATCAAAATTGTGGGTTCGGGGCTTACGTTTTTGTCATATACGGACATACATATTTCTGACTCTAATTGGAAAGCCATGCATCAGAATTAACTTCTGTCACCTTGGTGATACATTGTGCATATGTACCTAAAGTTTAAAGCAGAAAATGGGACACTTTTGAAATTTTCATTTTTGATCAAAATTGTGGGTCCGGGGCTTACGTTTTTTTTCATATATGGCCATACACATTTCTGACTCCAGTTGGAAAACCATACACCACAATTAACTTCTGTCACCTTGGTGATACATTTTCGATATGTACCTAAAGTTTAAAGCAGAAAATGGGACACTTTTTAAATTTTTATTTTTTATCAAAATTGTGGGTCTGGGGCTTATGTTTTTTTCATATATGGCCATAAACATTTCTGATTCCAATTGGAAATCCATGCACCAGAATTAACTTCTGTCACCTTGGTGATACATTTTGGATATGTACCTAAAGTTTAAAGCAGAAAATGGGACACTTTTGAAATTTTCATTTTTGATCAAAATTGTGGGTCCGGGGCTTACGTTTTTTTCATATATGGCCATACACATTTCTGACTCCAATTGGAAAACCATGCACCAGAATTAACTTCTGTCACCTTGGTGATACATTTTGGATATGTACCTAAAGTTTAAAGCAGAAAATGGGACACTTTTGAAATTTTCACTTTTGATCAAAATTGTGGGTCCATGGCTTACATTTTATTCATATATGGCCATAAATATTTCTGACTCCATTTGGAAAACCTTGCACTAGAATTTACTTCTGTCACCTTGGTGATACATATTGGATATGTACCTAAAGTTTAAAGCAGAAAATAGGACACTTTTTAAATTTTTATTTTTTATCAAAATTGTGGGTCCGGGGCTTATGTTTTTTTCATATATGGCCATACACATTTCTGACTCCAATTGGAAAACCATGCACCAGAATTAACTTCTGTCACCTTGGTGATACATTTTTGATATGTACCTTAAGTTTAAAGCAGAAAATGGGACACTTTTGATATTTTCATTTTTGATCAAAATTGTGGGTCTGGGGCTTACGTTTTTTTCATATATGGCCATAAACATTTCTGACTCCAATTGGAAAACCATGCACCAGAATTAACTTCTGTCACCTTGGTGATACATTTTTGATATGTACCTTAAAATTAAAGCAGAAAATGGGACACTTTTGATATTTTCATTTTTGATCAAAATTGTGGGTCTGGGGCTTACGTTTTTTTCATATATGGCCATAAACATTTCTGACTCCAATTGGAAAACCATGCACCAGAATTAACTTCTGTCACCTTGGTGATACTTTTTGGATATGTACCTAAAGTTTAAAGCTGAAAATGGGACACTTTTGAAATTTTCATTTTTGATCAAAATTGTGGGTCCGGGGCTTACGTTTTTTTTCATATACGGCCATACACATTTCTGACTCCAGTTGGAAAACCATACACCACAATTAACTTCTGTCACCTTGGTAATTCATTTTGGATATGTACCTAAAGTTTAAAGCAGAAAATGGGACACTTTTGAAATTTTCATTTTTTATCAAAATTGTGGGTTCGGGGCTTACGTTTTTGTCATATACGGACATACATATTTCTGACTCTAATTGGAAAGCCATGCATCAGAATTAACTTCTGTCACCTTGGTGATACATTGTGCATATGTACCTAAAGTTTAAAGCAGAAAATGGGACACTTTTGAAATTTTCATTTTTGATCAAAATTGTGGGTCCGGGGCTTACGTTTTTTTTCATATATGGCCATACACATTTCTGACTCCAGTTGGAAAACAATACACCACAATTAACTTCTGTCACCTTGATGATACATTTTCGATATGTACCTAAAGTTTAAAGCAGAAAATGGGACACTTTTGAAATTTTCATTTTTGATCAAAATTGTGGGTCTGGGGCTTATGTTTTTTTCATATATGGCCATAAACATTTCTGATTCCAATTGGAAATCCATGCACCAGAATTAACTTCTGTCACCTTGGTGAAACATTTTGGATATGTACCTAAAGTTTAAAGCAGAAAATGGGACACTTTTGAAATTTTCACTTTTGATCAAAATTGTGGGTCCATGGCTTACATTTTATTCATATATGGCCATAAATATTTCTGACTCCATTTGGAAAACCTTGCACCAGAATTTACTTCTGTCACCTTGGTGATACATATTGGATATGCACCTAAAGATTAAAGTAGAAATTGGGACACTTTTGAAATTTTCATTTTTGATCAAAATTGTGAGTCTGGGGCTTACGTTTTTTTCATATATGGCCATAAATATTTCTGACTCCAATTGGAAAACCATGCACCAGAATTAAATTCTGTCACCTTGGTGATACATTTTGGATATGTATCTAAAGTTTAAAGCAGAAAATGGGACACTTTTGAAATTTTCATTTTTGATCAAAATTGTGGGTCCGGGGCTTACGTTTTTTTTCATATACGGCCATACACATTTCTGACTCCAGTTGGAAAACCATAAACCACAATTAACTTCTGTCACCTTGGTGATACATTTTCGATATGTACCTAAATTTTAAAGCAGAAAATGGGACACTTTTGAAATTTTCATTTTTGATCAAAAGTGTGGGTTCGGGGCTTACGTTTTTGTCATATACGGACATACATTTTTCTGACTCTAATTGGAAAGCCATGCATCAGAATTAACTTCTGTCACCTTGGTAATACATTTTGGAAATGTACCTAAAGTTTAAAGCAGAAAATGGGACACTTTTGAAATTTTCATTTTTGATCAAAATTGTGGGTCTGGGGCTTATGTTTTTTTCATATATGGCCATAAACATTTCTGACTCCAATTGGAAATCCATTCACCAGAATTAACTTCTGTCACCTTGGTTATACATTTTGGAAATGTACCTAAAGTTTAAAGCAGAAAATGGGACACTTTTGAAATTTTCATTTTTGATCAAAATTGTGGGTCCGGGGCTTACGTTTTTTTTCATATACGGCGATACACATTTCTGACTCCAGTTGGAAAACCATACACCACAATTAACTTCTGTCACCTTGGTGATACATTTCCGATATGTACCTAAAAGTTTAAAGCAGAAAATTGGACACTTTTGAAATTTTCATTTTTGATCAAAATTGTGGGTCCGGGGCTTATGTTTTTTTCATATATGGCCATACACATTTCTGACTCCAATTGGAAAACCATGCACCAGAATTAACTTCTGTCACCTTGGTGATACATTTTTGATATGTACCTTAAGTTTAAAGCAGAAAATGGGACACTTTTGAAATTGTCATTTTTGATCAAAATTGTGGGTCCGGGGCTTACGTTTTTTTCATATATGGCCATAAACATTTCTGACTCCAACTGGAAAACCATGCACCAGAATTAACTTCTGTCACCTTGGTGATACATTTTGGATATGTACCTAAAGTTTAAAGCAGAAAATGGGACACTTTTGAAATTTTAATTTTTGATAAAAATTGTGGGTCTGGGGCTTATGTTTTTTTCATATATGGCCATAAACATTTCTGACTCCAATTGGAAATCCATGCACCAGAATTAACTTCTGTCACCTTGGTGATAAATTTTGGATATGTACCTAAAGTTTAAAGCAGAAAATGGGACACTTTTGAAATTTTCATTTTTGATCAAAATTGTGGGTTCGGGGCTTACGTTTTTGTCATATACGGACATACATATTTCTGACTCTAATTGGAAAGTTATGCATCAGAATTAACTTCTGTCACCTTGGTGATACATTGTGCATATGTACCTAAAGATTAAAGTAGAAATTGGGACACTTTTGAAATTTTCATTTTTGATCAAAATTGTGGGTCCATTGCTTATATGGCCATAAATATTTCTGACTCCATTTGGAAAACCTTGCACCAGAATTTACTTCTGTCACCTTGGTGATATATATTGGATATGCACCTAAAGATTAAAGTAGAAATTGGGACACTTTTGAAATTTTCATTTTTGTTCAAAATTGTGGGTCCGGGGCTTACGTTTTTTTCATATATGGCCATAAACATTTCTGACTCCAATTGGAAAACCATGCACCAGAATTAACTTCTGTCACCTTGGTGATACATTTTGGATATGTACCTAAAGTTTAAAGCAGAAAATGGGACACTTTTGAAATTTTCACTTTTGATCAAAATTGTGGGTCCATTGCTTACATTTTATTCATATATGGCCATAAATATTTCTGACTCCATTTGGAAAACCTTGCACCAGAATTTACTTCTGTCACCTTGGTGATATATATTGGATATGCACCTAAAGATTAAAGTAGAAATTAGGACACTTTTGAAATTTTCATTTTTGATCAAAATTGTGGGTCCGGGGCTTACGTTTTTTTCATATATGGCCATAAACATTTCTGACTCCAATTGGAAAACCATGCACCAGAATTAACTTCTGTCACCTTGGTGATACATTTTGGATATGTATCTAAAGTTTAAAGCAGAAAATGGGACACTTTTGAAATTTTCATTTTTGATCAAAATTGTGGGTCCGGGGCTTACGTTTTTTTTTCATATACGGCCATACACATTTCTGACTCCAGTTGGAAAACCATAAACCACAATTAACTTCTGTCACCTTGGTGATACATTTTCGATATGACCTAAATTTTAAAGCAGAAAATGGGACACTTTTGAAATTTTCATTTTTGATCAAAAGTGTGGGTTCGGGGCTTACGTTTTTGTTATATACGGACATACATTTTTCTGACTCTAATTGGAAAGCCATGCATCAGAATTAACTTCTGTCACCTTGGTAATACATTTTGGAAATGTACCTAAAGTTTAAAGCAGAAAATGGGACACTTTTGAAATTTTCATTTTTGATCAAAATTGTGGGTCTGGGGCTTATGTTTTTTTCATATATGGCCATAAACATTTCTGACTCCAATTGGAAATCCATGCACCAGAATTAACTTCTGTCACCTTGGTTATACATTTTGGAAATGTACCTAAAGTTTAAAGCAGAAAATGGGACACTTTTGAAATTTTCATTTTTGATCAAAATTGTGGGTCCGGGGCTTACGTTTTTTTTCATATACGGCGATACACATTTCTGACTCCAGTTGGAAAACCATACACCACAATTAACTTCTGTCACCTTGGTGATACATTTCCGATATGTACCTAAAAGTTTAAAGCAGAAAATTGGACACTTTTGAAATTTTCATTTTTGATCAAAATTGTGGGTCCGGGGCTCATGTTTTTTTCATATATGGCCATACACATTTCTGACTTCAATTGGAAAACCATGCACCAGAATTAACTTCTGTCACCTTGGTGATACATTTTTGATATGTACCTTAAGTTTAAAGCAGAAAATGGGACACTTTTGAAATTTTCATTTTTGATCAAAATTGTGGGTCCGGGGCTTATGTTTTTTTCATATATGGCCATACACATTTCTGACTTCAATTGGAAAACCATGCACCAGAATTAACTTCTGTCACCTTGGTGATACATTTTTGATATGTACCTTAAGTTTAAAGCAGAAAATGGGACACTTTTGAAATTTTCATTTTTGATCAAAATTGTGGGTCCGGGGCTTATGTTTTTTTCATATATGGCCATACACATTTCTGACTCCAATTGGAAAACCATGCACCAGAATTAACTTCTGTCACCTTGGTGATACATTTTGGATATGTACCTAAAGTTTAAAGCAGAAAATGGGACACTTTTGAAATTTTCATTTTTGATCAAAATTGTGGGTTCGGGGCTTACGTTTTTGTCATATACGGACATACATATTTCTGACTCTAATTGGAAAGTTATGCATCAGAATTAACTTCTGTCACCTTGGTGATACATTGTGCATATGTACCTAAAGATTAAAGTAGAAATTGGGACACTTTTGAAATTTTCATTTTTGATCAAAATTGTGGGTCCGGGGCTAACGTTTTTTTCATATATGGCCATACACATTTCTGACTCCAGTTGGAAAACCATATACCCGAATTAACTTCTGTCACCTTGGTGATACATTTTGGATATGTACCTAAAGTTTAAAGCAGAAAATGGGACACTTTTGAAATTTTCATTTTTGATCAAAATTGTGGGTCCGGGGCTTACGTTTTTTTCATATATGGCCATACACATTTCTGACTCCAATTGGAAAACCATGCACCAGAATTAACTTCTGTCACCTTGGTGATACATTTTGGATATGTACCTAAAGTTTAAAGCAGAAAATGGGACACTTTTGAAATTTTCACTTTTGATCAAAATTGTGGGTCCATGGCTTACATTTTATTCATATATGGCCATAAATATTTCTGACTCCATTTGGAAAACCTTGCACCAGAATTTACTTCTGTCACCTTGGTGATATATATTGGATATGCACCTAAAGATTAAAGTAGAAATTGGGACACTTTTGAAATTGTCATTTTTGATCAAAATTGTGGGTCTGGGGCTTACGTTTTTTTCATATATGGCCTTAAACATTTCTGACTCCAACTGGAAAACCATGCACCAGAATTAACTTCTGTCACCTTGGTGATACATTTTGGATATGTACCTAAAGTTTAAAGCAGAAAATGGGACACTTTTGAAATTTTCATTTTTGATCAAAAGTGTGGGTTCGGGGCTTACGATTTTGTCATATACGGACATACATTTTTCTGACTCCAACTGGAAAACCATGCACCAGAATTAACTTCTGTCACCTTGGTGATACATTTTGGATATGTACCTAAAGTTTAAAGCAGAAAATGGGACACTTTTGAAATTTTCATTTTTGATCAAAATTGTGGGTCTGGGGCTTATGTTTTTTTCATATATGGCCATAAACATTTCTGACTCCAATTGGAAATCCATGCACCAGAATTAACTTCTGTCACCTTGGTGATACATTTTGGATATGTACCTAAAGTTTAAAGCAGAAAATGGGACACTTTTGAAATTTTCATTTTTGATCAAAATTGTGGGTCCGGGGCTTACGTTTTTTTTCATATACGGCCATACACGTTTCTGACTCCAGTTGGAAAACCATACACCACAATTAACTTCTGTCACCTTGGTAATTCATTTTGGATATGTACCTAAAGTTTAAAGCAGAAAATGGGACACTTTTGAAATTTTCATTTTTGATCAAAATTGTGGGTCTGGGGCTTATGTTTTTTTCATATATGGCCATAAACATTTCTGATTCCAATTGGAAATCCATGCACCAGAATTAACTTCTGTCACCTTGGTGATACATTTTGGATATGTACCTAAAGTTTAAAGCAGAAAATGGGACACTTTTGAAATTTTCATTTTTGATCAAAATTGTGGGTCCGGGGCTTACGTTTTTTTCATATATGGCCATACACATTTCTGACTCCAATTGGAAAACCATGCACCAGAATTAACTTCTGCAACCTTGGTGATACATTTTGGATATGTACCTAAAGTTTAAAGCAGAAAATGGGACACTTTTGAAATTTTCACTTTTGATCAAAATTGTGGGTCCATGGCTTACATTTTATTCATATATGGCCATAAATATTTTTGACTCCATTTGGAAAACCTTGCACCAGAATTTACTTCTGTCACCTTGGTGATACATATTGGATATGCACCTAAAGATTAAAGTAGAAATTGGGACACTTTTGAAATTTTCATTTTTGATCAAAATTGTGCGTCCGGGGCTTACGTTTTTGTCATATACGGACATACATATTTCTGACTCTAATTGGAAAGCCATGCATCAGAATTAACTTCTGTCACCTTGGTGATACATTGTGCATATGTACCTAAAGTTTAAAGCAGAAAATGGGACACTTTTGAAATTTTCATTTTTGATCAAAATTGTGGGTCTGGGGCTTATGTTTTTTTCATATATGGCCTTAAACATTTCTGACTCCAATTGGAAAACCATGCACCAGAATTAACTTCTGTCACCTTGGTGATACATTTTGGATATGTACCTTAAGTTTAAAGCAGAAAATGGGACACTTTTGAAATTTTCATTTTTGATCAAAATTGTGGGTCCGGGGCTTATGTTTTTTTCATATATGGCCATACACATTTCTGACTCCAATTGGAAAACCATGCACCAGAATTAACTTCTGTCACCTTGGTGATACATTTTGGATATGTACCTAAAGTTTAAAGCAGAAAATGGGACACTTTTGAAATTTTCATTTTTGATCAAAATTGTGGGTTCGGGGCTTACGTTTTTGTCATATACGGACATACATATTTCTGACTCTAATTGGAAAGTTATGCATCAGAATTAACTTCTGTCACCTTGGTGATACATTGTGCATATGTACCTAAAGATTAAAGTAGAAATTGGGACACTTTTGAAATTTTCATTTTTGATCAAAATTGTGGGTCCGGGGCTAACGTTTTTTTCATATATGGCCATACACATTTCTGACTCCAGTTGGAAAACCATATACCCGAATTAACTTCTGTCACCTTGGTGATACATTTTGGATATGTACCTAAAGTTTAAAGCAGAAAATGGGACACTTTTGAAATTTTCATTTTTGATCAAAATTGTGGGTCCGGGGCTTACGTTTTTTTCATATATGGCCATACACATTTCTGACTCCAATTGGAAAACCATGCACCAGAATTAACTTCTGTCACCTTGGTGATACATTTTGGATATGTACCTAAAGTTTAAAGCAGAAAATGGGACACTTTTGAAATTTTCACTTTTGATCAAAATTGTGGGTCCATGGCTTACATTTTATTCATATATGGCCATAAATATTTTTGACTCCATTTGGAAAACCTTGCACCAGAATTTACTTCTGTCACCTTGGTGATACATATTGGATATGCACCTAAAGATTAAAGTAGAAATTGGGACACTTTTGAAATTTTCATTTTTGATCAAAATTGTGCGTCCGGGGCTTACGTTTTTGTCATATACGGACATACATATTTCTGACTCTAATTGGAAAGCCATGCATCAGAATTAACTTCTGTCACCTTGGTGATACATTGTGCATATGTACCTAAAGTTTAAAGCAGAAAATGGGACACTTTTGAAATTTTCATTTTTGATCAAAATTGTGGGTCTGGGGCTTATGTTTTTTTCATATATGGCCTTAAACATTTCTGACTCCAATTGGAAAACCATGCACCAGAATTAACTTCTGTCACCTTGGTGATACATTTTGGATATGTATCTAAAGTTTAAAGCAGAAAATGGGACACTTTTGAAATTTTCATTTTTGATCAAAATAGTGGGTCCGGGGCTTACGTTTTTTTTCATATACGGCCATACACATTTCTGACTCCAGTTGGAAAACCATAAACCACAATTAACTTCTGTCACCTTGGTGATACATTTTCGATATGTACCTAAATTTTAAAGCAGAAAATGGAACACTTTTGAAATTTTTATTTTTGATCAAAAGTGTGGGTTCGGGGCTTACGATTTTGTCATATGCGGACATACATTTTTCTGACTCTAATTGGAAAGCCATGCATCAGAATTAACTTCTGTCACCTTGGTAATACATTTTGGAAATGTACCTAAAGTTTAAAGCAGAAAATGGGACACTTTTGAAATTTTCATTTTTGATCAAAATTGTGGGTCTGGGGCTTATGCTTTTTTCATATATGGCCATAAACATTTCTGACTCCAATTGGAAATCCATGCACCAGAATTAACTTCTGTCACCTTGGTGATACATTTTTGATATGTACCTTAAGTTTAAAGCAGAAAATGGGACACTTTTGAAATTGTCATTTTTGATCAAAATTGTGGGTCTGGGGCTTACGTTTTTTTCATATATGGCCATAAACATTTCTGACTCCAACTGGAAAACCATGCACCAGAATTAACTTCTGTCACCTTGGTGATACATTTTGGATATGTACCTAAAGTTTAAAGCAGAAAATGGGACACTTTTGAAATTTTCATTTTTGATCAAAATTGTGGGTTCGGGGCTTACGTTTTTGTCATATACGGACATACATATTTCTGACTCTAATTGGAAAGTTATGCATCAGAATTAACTTCTGTCACCTTGGTGATACATTGTGCATATGTACCTAAAGATTAAAGTAGAAATTGGGACACTTTTGAAATTTTCATTTTTGATCAAAATTGTGGGTCCGGGGCTAACGTTTTTTTCATATATGGCCATACACATTTCTGACTCCAGTTGGAAAACCATATACCCGAATTAACTTCTGTCACCTTGGTGATACATTTTGGATATGTACCTAAAGTTTAAAGCAGAAAATGGGACACTTTTGAAATTTTCATTTTTGATCAAAATTGTGGGTCCGGGGCTTACGTTTTTTTTCATATATGGCCATACACATTTCTGACTCCAATTGGAAAACCATGCACCAGAATTAACTTCTGTCACCTTGGTGATACATTTTGGATATGTACCTAAAGTTTAAAGCAGAAAATGGGACACTTTTGAAATTTTCACTTTTGATCAAAATTGTGGGTCCATGGCTTACATTTTATTCATATATGGCCATAAATATTTCTGACTCCATTTGGAAAACCTTGCACCACAATTAACTTCTGTCACCTTGGTGATACATTTTGGATATGTATCTAAAGTTTAAAGCAGAAAATGGGACACTTTTGAAATTTTCATTTTTGATCAAAATTGTGGGTCCGGGGCTAACATTTTTTTTTCATTTATAACCATACACATTTCTCACTCCAATTGGAAAACCATGCACTAGAATTAACTTCTGTCACCTTGGTGATACATTTTGGATATGTACCTTAAGTTTAAAGCAGAAAATGGGACACTTTTGAAATTGTCATTTTTGATCAAAATTGTGGGTCTGGGGCTTACGTTTTTTTCATATATGGCCTTAAACATTTCTGACTCCAACTGGAAAACCATGCACCAGAATTAACTTCTGTCACCTTGGTGATACATTTTGGATATGTACCTAAAGTTTAAAGCAGAAAATGGGACACTTTTGAAATTTTCATTTTTGATCAAAAGTGTGGGTTCGGGGCTTACGATTTTGTCATATACGGACATACATTTTTCTGACTCCAACTGGAAAACCATGCACCAGAATTAACTTCTGTCACCTTGGTGATACATTTTGGATATGTACCTAAAGTTTAAAGCAGAAAATGGGACACTTTTGAAATTTTCATTTTTGATCAAAATTGTGGGTCTGGGGCTTATGTTTTTTTCATATATGGCCATAAACATTTCTGACTCCAATTGGAAATCCATGCACCAGAATTAACTTCTGTCACCTTGGTGATACATTTTGGATATGTACCTAAAGTTTAAAGCAGAAAATGGGACACTTTTGAAATTTTCATTTTTGATCAAAATTGTGGGTCCGGGGCTTACGTTTTTTTTCATATACGGACATACACGTTTCTGACTCCAGTTGGAAAACCATACACCACAATTAACTTCTGTCACCTTGGTAATTCATTTTGGATATGTACCTAAAGTTTAAAGCAGAAAATGGGACACTTTTGAAATTTTCATTTTTGATCAAAATTGTGGGTCTGGGGCTTATGTTTTTTTCATATATGGCCATAAACATTTCTGATTCCAATTGGAAATCCATGCACCAGAATTAACTTCTGTCACCTTGGTGATACATTGTGCATATGTACCTAAAGATTAAAGTAGAAATTGGGACACTTTTGAAATTTTCATTTTTGATCAAAATTGTGGGCCCGGGGCTAACGTTTTTTTCATATATGGCTATACACATTTCTGACTCCAGTTGGAAAACCATATACCCGAATTAACTTCTGTCACCTTGGTGATACATTTTGGATATGTACCTAAAGTTTAAAGCAGAAAATGGGACACTTTTGAAATTTTCACTTTTGATCAAAATTGTGGGTCTGGGGCTTATGTTTTTTTCATATATGGCCATAAATATTTCTGACTCCATTTGGAAAACCTTGCACCAGAATTTACTTCTGTCACCTTGGTGATACATATTGGATATGCACCTAAAGATTAAAGTAGAAATTGGGACACTTTTGAAATTTTCATTTTTGATCAAAATTGTGCGTCCGGGGCTTACGTTTTTGTCATATACGGACATACATATTTCTGACTCTAATTGGAAAGCCATGCATCAGAATTAACTTCTGTCACCTTGGTGATACATTGTGCATATGTACCTAAAGTTTAAAGCAGAAAATGGGACACTTTTGAAATTTTCATTTTTGATCAAAATTGTGGGTCTGGGGCTTATGTTTTTTTCATATATGGCCATAAACATTTCTGACTCCAATTGGAAATCCATGCACCAGAATTAACTTCTGTCTCCTTGGTGATACATTTTGGATATGTACCTAAAGTTTAAAGCAGAAAATGGGACACTTTTGAAATTTTCATTTTTGATCAAAATTGTGGGTCCAGGGCTTACGTTTTTTTTCATATACAGCGATACACATTTCTGACTCCAGTTGGAAAACCATACACCACAATTAACTTCTGTCACCTTGGTGATACATTTCCGATATGTACCTAAAGTTTAAAGCAGAAAATTGGACATTTTTGAAATTTTCATTTTTGATCAAAATTGTGGGTTTGGGGCTTACGTTTTTGTCATATACAGACATACATATTTCTGACTCTAATTGGAAAGCCATGCATCAGAATTAACTTCTGTCACCTTGGTAATACATTTTGGAAATGTACCTAAAGTTTAAAGCAGAAAATGGGACACTTTTGAAATTTTTATTTTTTATCAAAATTGTGGGTTCGGGGCTTATGTTTTTTTCATATATGGCCATAAACATTTCTTATTCCAATTGGAAATCCATGCACCAGAATTAACTTCTGTCACCTTGGTAATACATTTTGGAAATGTACCTAAAGTTTAAAGCAGAAAATGGGACACTTTTGAAATTTTTATTTTTTATCAAAATTGTGGGTTCGGGGCTTATGTTTTTTTCATATATGGCAATACACATTTCTGACTCCAGTTGTAAAACCATACACCACAATTAACTTCTGTCACCTTGGTAATTCATTTTGGATATGTACCTAAAGTTTAAAGCAGAAAATGGGACACTTTTGAAATTTTCATTTTTGATCAAAATTGTGGGTTCGGGGCTTACGTTTTTGTCATATACGGACATACATATTTCTGACTCTAATTGGAAAGCCATGCATCAGAATTAACTTCTGTCACCTTGGTGATACATTGTGCATATGTACCTAAAGTTTAAAGCAGAAAATAGGACACTTTTTAAATTTTTATTTTTTATCAAAATTGTGGGTCCGGGGCTTATGTTTTTTTCATATATGGCCATACACATTTCTGACTCCAATTGGAAAACCATGCACCAGAATTAACTTCTGTCACCTTGGTGATACATTTTTGAAATGTACCTTAAGTTTAAAGCAGAAAATGGGACACTTTTGATATTTTCATTTTTGATCAAAATTGTGGGTCTGGGGCTTACGTTTTTTTCATATATGGCCATACACATTTCTGACTCCAGTTGGAAAACCATACACCACAATTAACTTCTGTCACCTTGGTGATACATTTTCGATATGTACCTAAAGTTTAAAGCAGAAAATGGGACACTTTTTTAATTTTTATTTTTTATCAAAATTGTGGGTCTGGGGCTTATGTTTTTTTCATATATGGCCATAAACATTTCTGATTCCAATTGGAAATCCATGCACCAGAATTAACTTCTGTCACCTTGGTGATACATTTTGGATATGTACCTAAAGTTTAAAGCAGAAAATGGGACACTTTTGAAATTTTCATTTTTGATCAAAATTGTGGGTCCGGGGCTTACGTTTTTTTCATATATGGCCATACACATTTCTGACTCCAATTGGAAAACCATGCACCAGAATTAACTTCTGTCACCTTGGTGATACATTTTGGATATGTACCTAAAGTTTAAAGCAGAAAATGGGACACTTTTGAAATTTTCACTTTTGATCAAAATTGTGGGTCCATGGCTTACATTTTATTCATATATGGCCATAAATATTTCTGACTCCATTTGGAAAACCTTGCACTAGAATTTACTTCTGTCACCTTGGTGATACATATTGGATATGTACCTAAAGTTTAAAGCAGAAAATAGGACACTTTTTAAATTTTTATTTTTTATCAAAATTGTGGGTCCGGGGCTTATGTTTTTTTCATATATGGCCATACACATTTCTGACTCCAATTGGAAAACCATGCACCAGAATTAACTTCTGTCACCTTGGTGATACATTTTTGATATGTACCTTAAGTTTAAAGCAGAAAATGGGACACTTTTGATATTTTCATTTTTGATCAAAATTGTGGGTCTGGGGCTTACGTTTTTTTCATATATGGCCATAAACATTTCTGACTCCAATTGGAAAACCATGCACCAGAATTAACTTCTGTCACCTTGGTGATACATTTTTGATATGTACCTTAAAATTAAAGCAGAAAATGGGACACTTTTGATATTTTCATTTTTGATCAAAATTGTGGGTCTGGGGCTTACGTTTTTTTCATATATGGCCATAAACATTTCTGACTCCAATTGGAAAACCATGCACCAGAATTAACTTCTGTCACCTTGGTGATACATTTTGGATATGTACCTAAAGTTTAAAGCTGAAAATGGGACACTTTTGAAATTTTCATTTTTGATCAAAATTGTGGGTCCGGGGCTTATGTTTTTTTTCATATACGGCCATACACATTTCTGACTCCAGTTGGAAAACCATACACCACAATTAACTTCTGTCACCTTGGTAATTCATTTTGGATATGTACCTAAAGTTTAAAGCAGAAAATGGGACACTTTTGAAATTTTCATTTTTGATCAAAATTGTGGGTTCGGGGCTTACGTTTTTGTCATATACGGACATACATATTTCTGACTCTAATTGGAAAGCCATGCATCAGAATTAACTTCTGTCACCTTGGTGATACATTGTGCATATGTACCTAAAGTTTAAAGCAGAAAATGGGACACTTTTGAAATTTTCATTTTTGATCAAAATTGTGGGTCCGGGGCTTACGTTTTTTTTCATATATGGCCATACACATTTCTGACTCCAGTTGGAAAACCATACACCACAATTAACTTCTGTCACCTTGGTGATACATTTACGATATGTACCTAAAGTTTAAAGCAGAAAATGGGACACTTTTGAAATTTTAATTTTTGATCAAAATTGTGGGTCTGGGGCTTATGTTTTTTTCATATATGGCCATAAACATTTCTGATTCCAATTGGAAATCCATGCACCAGAATTAACTTCTGTCACCTTGGTGAAACATTTTGGATACGTACCTAAAGTTTAAAGCAGAAAATGGGACACTTTTGAAATTTTCATTTTTGATCAAAATTGTGGGTCTGGGGCTTACGTTTTTTTCATATATGGCCATACACATTTCTGATTCCAATTGGAAATCCATGCACCAGAATTAACTTCTGTCACCTTGGTGATACATTTTGGATATGTACCTAAAGTTTAAAGCAGAAAATGGGACACTTTTGAAATTTTCACTTTTGATCAAAATTGTGGGTCCATGGCTTACATTTTATTCATATATGGCCATAAATATTTCTGACTTCATTTGGAAAACTTTGCACCAGAATTAACTTCTGTCACCTTGGTGATACATATTGGATATGCACCCATAGATTAAAGTAGAAATTGGGACACTTTTGAAATTTTCATTTTTGATCAAAATTGTGGGGACGGGGCTTACGTTTTTTTCATATATGGCCATAAATATTTCTGACTCCAATTGGAAAACCATGCACCAGAATTAACTTCTGTCACCTTGGTGATACATTTTCGATATGTACCTAAATTTTAAAGCAGAAAATGGGACACTTGAAATTTTCATTTTTGATCAAAATTGTGGGTCCGGGGCTTACGTTTTTTTTCATATACGGCGATACACATTTCTGACTCCAGTTGGAAAACCATACACCACAATTAACTTCTGTCACCTTGGTGATACATTTCCGATATGTACCTAAAAGTTTAAAGCAAAAAATTGGACACTTTTGAAATTTTCATTTTTGATCAAAATTGTGGGTCCGGGGCTTATGTTTTTTTCATATATGGCCATACACATTTCTGACTCCAATTGGAAAACCATGCACCAGAATTAACTTCTGTCACCTTGGTGATACATTTTTGATATGTACCTTAAGTTTAAAGCAGAAAATGGGACACTTTTGAAATTTTCATTTTTGATCAAAATTGTGGGTCTGGGGCTTATGTTTTTTTCATATATGGCCATACACATTTCTGACTCCAATTGGAAAACCATGCACCAGAATTAACTTCTGTCACCTTCGTGATACATTTTGGATATGTACCTAAAGTTTAAAGCAGAAAATGGGACACTTTTGAAATTTTCACTTTTGATCAAAATTGTGGGTCCATGGCTTACATTTTATTCATATATGGCCATAAATATTTCAGACTCCATTTGGAAAACCTTGCACCAGAATTTACTTCTGTCACCTTGGTGATATATATTGGATATGCACCTAAAGATTAAAGTAGAAATTGGGACACTTTTGAAATTTTCATTTTTGATCAAAATTGTGGGTCTGGGGCTTATGTTTTTTTCCATATATGCCCAATAAAAACATTTCTGATTCCAATTGGAAAACCATGCACCAAATTAATTTCTGCAACCTTGGTGATACATTTTGGATATGTACCTAAAGTTTAAAGCAGAAAATGGGACACTTTCGAAATTTTTATTTTTGATCAAAATTGTGGGTCCGGGGCTAACATTTTTTTTCATTTATAACCATACACATTTCTCACTCCAATTGGAAAACCATGCACTAGAATTAACTTCTATCACCTTGGTGATACATTTTGGATACGTACCTAAAGTTTAAAGCAGAAAATGGGACACTTTTGAAATTTTCATTTTTGATCAAAATTGTGGGTCTGGGGCTTACGTTTTTTTCATATATGGCCATAAACATTTCTGACTCCAACTGGAAAACCATGCACCAGAATTAACTTCTGTCACCTTGGTGATACATTTTGGATATGTACCTAAAGTTTAAAGCAGAAAATGGGACACTTTTGAAATTTTAATTTTTGATCAAAATTGTGGGTCTGGGGCTTATGTTTTTTTCATATATGGCCATAAACATTTCTGACTCCAATTGGAAATCCATGCACCAGAATTAACTTCTGTCACCTTGGTGATAAATTTTGGATATGTACCTAAAGTTTAAAGCAGAAAATGGGACACTTTTGAAATTTTCATTTTTGATCAAAATTGTGGGTCCGGGGCTTACGTTTTTTTTCATATACGGCCATACACATTTCTGACTCCAGTTGGAAAACCATACACCACAATTAACTTCTGTCACCTTGGTAATTCATTTTGGATATGTACCTAAAGTTTAAAGCAGAAAATGGGACACTTGAAATTTTCATTTTTGATCAAAATTGTGGGTTCGGGGCTTACGTTTTTGTCATATACGGACATACATATTTCTGACTCTAATTGGAAAGTTATGCATCAGAATTAACTTTTGTCACCTTGGTGATACATTGTGCATATGTACCTAAAGATTAAAGTAGAAATTGGGACACTTTTGAAATTTTCATTTTTGATCAAAATTGTGGGTCCGGGGCTAACGTTTTTTTCATATATGGCCATACACATTTCTGACTCCAATTGGAAAACCATATACCCGAATTAACTTCTGTCACCTTGGTGATACATTTTGGATATGTACCTAAAGTTTAAAGCAGAAAATGGGACACTTTTGAAATTTTCATTTTTGATCAAAATTGTGGGTCTGGGGCTTACGTTTTTTTCATATATGGCCATAAACATTTCTGACTCCAACTGGAAAACCATGCACCAGAATTAACTTCTGTCACCTTGGTGATACATTTTGGATATGTACCTAAAGTTTAAAGCAGAAAATGGGACACTCTTGAAATTTTAATTTTTGATCAAAATTGTGGGTCTGGGGCTTATGTTTTTTTCATATATGGCCATAAACATTTCTGACTCCAATTGGAAATCCATGCACCAGAATTAACTTCTGTCACCTTGGTGATAAATTTTGGATATGTACCTAAAGTTTAAAGCAGAAAATGGGACACTTTTGAAATTTTCATTTTTGATCAAAATTGTGGGTTCGGGGCTTACGTTTTTGTCATATACGGACATACATATTTCTGACTCTAATTGGAAAGTTATGCATCAGAATTAACTTCTGTCACCTTGGTGATACATTGTGCATATGTACCTAAAGATTAAAGTAGAAATTGGGACACTTTTGAAATTTTCATTTTTGATCAAAATTGTGGGTCCGGGGCTAACGTTTTTTTCATATATGGCTAAACACATTTCTGACTCCAGTTGGAAAACCATATACCCGAATTAACTTCTGTCACCTTGGTGATACATTTTGGATATGTACCTAAAGTTTAAAGCAGAAAATAGGACACTTTTGAAATTTTCATTTTTGATCAAAATTGTGGGTCTGGGGCTTATGTTTTTTTCATATATGGCCATAAACATTTCTGATTCCAATTGGAAATCCATGCACCAGAATTAACTTCTGTCACCTTGGTGATACATTTTGGATATGTATCTAAAGTTTAAAGCAGAAAATGGGACACTTTTGAAATTTTAATTTTTGATCAAAATTGTGGGTCTGGGGCTTATGTTTTTTTTCATATATGCCCAAAAAAACCATTTCTGACTCCAATTGGAAAACCATGCACCAAATTAACTTCTGCAACCTTGGTGATACATTTTGGATATGTACCTAAAGTTTAAAGCAGAAAATGGGACACTTTTGAAATTTTCATTTTTGTTCAAAATTGTGGGTCCGGGGCTAACATTTTTTTTCATTTATAACCATACACATTTCTCACTCCAATTGGAAAACCATGCACTAGAATTAACTTCTGTCACCTTGGTGATACATTTTGGATACGTACCTAAAGTTTTAAGCAGAAAATGGGACACTTTTGAAATTTTCATTTTTGATCAAAATTGTGGGTCTGGGGCTTACGTTTTTTTCATATATGGCCATACACATTTCTGATTCCAACTGGAAATCCATGCACCAGAATTAACTTCTGTCACCTTGGTGATACATTTTGGATATGTACCTAAAGTTTAAAGCAGAAAATGGGACACTTTTGAAATTTTCATTTTTGATCAAAATTGTGGGTCCGGGGCTTACGTTTTTTCATATATGGCCATACACATTTCTGACTCCAATTGGAAAACCATGCACCAGAATTAACTTCTGTCACCTTGGTGATACATTTTGGATATGTACCTAAAGTTTAAAGCAGAAAATGGGACACTTTTGAAATTTTCATTTTTGATCAAAATTGTGGGTCTGGGGCTTATGTTTTTTTCATATATGGCCATAAACATTTCTGATTCCAATTGGAAATCCATGCACCAGAATTAACTTCTGTCACCTTGGTGATACATTTTGGATATGTACCTAAAGTTTAAAGCAGAAAATGGGACACTTTTGAAATTTTCATTTTTGATCAAAATTGTGGGTCCGGGGCTTACGTTTTTTTCATATATGGCCATACACATTTATGACTCCAATTGGAAAACCATGCACCAGAATTAACTTCTGTCACCTTGGTGATACATTTTGGATATGTACCTAAAGTTTAAAGCAGAAAATGGGACACTTTTGAAATTTTCACTTTTGATCAAAATTGTGGGTCCATGGCTTACATTTTATTCATATATGGCCATAAATATTTCTGACTCCATTTGGAAAACCTTGCACCAGAATTTACTTCTGTCACCTTGGTGATATATATTGGATATGCACCTAAAGATTAAAGTAGAAATTGGGACACTTTTGAAATTTTCATTTTTGATCAAAATTGTGGGTCCGGGGCTTACGTTTTTTCATATATGGCCATACACATTTCTGACTCCAGTTGGAAAACCATAAACCACAATTAACTTCTGTCACCTTGGTGATACATTTTCGATATGTACCTAAATTTTAAAGCAGAAAATGGGACTCTTTTGAAATTTTCATTTTTGATCAAAAGTGTGGGTTCGGGGCTTACGTTTTTGTCATATACGGACATACATTTTTCTGACTCTAATTGGAAAGCCATGCATCAGAATTAACTTCTGTCACCTTGGTAATACATTTTGGAAATGTACCTAAAGTTTAAAGCAGAAAATGGGACACTTTTGAAATTTTCATTTTTGATCAAAATTGTGGGTCTGGGGCTTACGTTTCTTTTCATATACGGCGATACACATTTCTGACTCCAGTTGGAAAACCATACACCACAATTAACTTCTGTCACCTTGGTGATACATTTCCGATATGTACCTAAAAGTTTAAAGCAGAAAATTGGACACTTTTGAAATTTTCATTTTTGATCAAAATTGTGGGTCCAGGGCTTATGTTTTTTTTCATATATGGCCATACACATTTCTGACCCCAATTGGAAAACCATGCACCAGAATTAACTTCTGTCACCTTGGTGATACATTTTTGATATGTACCTTAAGTTTAAAGCAGAAAATGGGACACTTTTGAAATTTTCATTTTTGATCAAAATTGTGGGTCTGGGGCTTACGTTTTTTTCATATATGGCCATAAACATTTCTGACTCCAACTGGAAAACCATGCACCAGAATTAACTTCTGTCACCTTGGTGATACATTTTGGATATGTACCTAAAGTTTAAAGCAGAAAATGGGACACTTTTGAAATTTTAATTTTTGATCAAAATTGTGGGTCCGGGGCTAACGTTTTTTTCATATATGGCCATACACATTTCTGACTCCAGTTGGAAAACCATATACCCGAATTAACTTCTGTCACCTTGGTGATACATTTTGGATATGTACCTAAAGTTTAAAGCAGAAAAATAGGACACTTTTGAAATTTTCATTTTTGATCAAAATTGTGGGTCTGGGGCTTATGTTTTTTTCATATATGGCCATAAACATTTCTGATTCCAATTGGAAATCCATGCACCAGAATTAACTTCTGTCACCTTGGTGATACATTTTGGATATGTACCTAAAGTTTAAAGCAGAAAATGGGACACTTTTGAAATTTTCATTTTTGATCAAAATTGTGGGTCCGGGGCTAACATTTTTTTTCATTTATAACCATACACATTTCTCACTCCAATTGGAAAACAATGCACTAGAATTAACTTCTGTCACCTTGGTGATACATTTTGGATACGTACCTAAAGTTTAAAGCAGAAAATGGGACACTTTTGAAATTTTCATTTTTGATCAAAATTGTGGGTCTGGGGCTTACGTTTTTTTCATTTATGGCCATACACATTTCTGATTCCAATTGGAAATCCATGCACCAGAATTAACTTCTGTCACCTTGGTGATACATTTTGGATATGTACCTAAAGTTTAAAGCAGAAAATGGGACACTTTTGAAATTTTCATTTTTGATCAAAATTGTGGGTCCGGGGCTTACGTTTTTTTCATATATGGCCATACACATTTATGACTCCAATTGGAAAACCATGCACCAGAATTAACTTCTGTCACCTTGGTGATACATTTTGGATATGTACCTAAAGTTTAAAGCAGAAAATGGGACACTTTTGAAATTTTCACTTTTGATCAAAATTGTGGGTCCATGGCTTACATTTTATTCATATATGGCCATAAATATTTCTGACTCCATTTGGAAAACCTTGCACCGGAATTTACTTCTGTCACCTTGGTGATATATATTGGATATGCACCTAAAGATTAAAGTAGAAATTGGGCCACTTTTGAAATTTTCATTTTTGATCAAAATTGTGGGTCCGGGGCTTACGTTTTTTTTCATATACGGCCATACACATTTCTGACTCCAGTTGGAAAACCATAAACCACAATTAACTTCTGTCACCTTGGTGATACATTTTCGATATGTACCTAAATTTTAAAGCAGAAAATGGGACACTTTTGAAATTTTCATTTTTGATCAAAAGTGTGGGTTCGGGGCTTACGTTTTTGTCATATACGGACATACATTTTTCTGACTCTAATTGGAAAGCCATGCATCAGAATTAACTTCTGTCACCTTGGTAATACATTTTGGAAATGTACCTAAAGTTTAAAGCAGAAAATGGGACACTTTTGAAATTTTCATTTTTGATCAAAATTGTGGGTCTGGGGCTTATGTTTTTTTCATATATGGCCACAAACATTTCTGACTCCAATTGGAAATCCATGCACCAGAATTAACTTCTGTCACCTTGGTGATACATTTTGAATATGTACCTAAAGTTTAAAGCAGAAAATGGCACACTTTTGAAATTTTCATTTTTGATCAAAATTGTGGGTCCAGGGCTTACATTTTTTTTCATATACAGCGATACACATTTCTGACTCCAGTTGGAAAACCATACACCACAATTAACTTCTGTCACCTTGGTGATACATTTCCGATATGTACCTAAAAGTTTAAAGCAGAAAATTGGACACTTTTGAAATTTTCATTTTTGATCAAAATTGTGGGTCCAGGGCTTATGTTTTTTTTCATATATGGCCATACACATTTCTGACCCCAATTGGAAAACCATGCACCAGAATTAACTTCTGTCACCTTGGTGATACATTTTTGATATGTACCTTAAGTTTAAAGCAGAAAATGGGACACTTTTGAAATTTTCATTTTTGATCAAAATTGTGGGTCCGGGGCTTACGTTTTTTTCATATATGGCCATACACATTTATGACTCCAATTGGAAAACCATGCACCAGAATTAACTTCTGTCACCTTGGTGATACATTTTGGATATGTACCTAAAGTTTAAAGCAGAAAATGGGACACTTTTGAAATTTTCACTTTTGATCAAAATTGTGGGTCCATGGCTTACATTTTATTCATATATGGCCATAAATATTTCTGACTCCATTTGGAAAACCTTGCACCGGAATTTACTTCTGTCACCTTGGTGATATATATTGGATATGCACCTAAAGATTAAAGTAGAAATTGGGACACTTTTGAAATTTTCATTTTTGATCAAAATTGTGGGTCCGGGGCTTACGTTTTTTTTCATATACGGCCATACACATTTCTGACTCCAGTTGGAAAACCATAAACCACAATTAACTTCTGTCACCTTGGTGATACATTTTCGATATGTACCTAAATTTTAAAGCAGAAAATGGGACACTTTTGAAATTTTCATTTTTGATCAAAAGTGTGGGTTCGGGGCTTACGTTTTTGTCATATACGGACATACATTTTTCTGACTCTAATTGGAAAGCCATGCATCAGAATTAACTTCTGTCACCTTGGTAATACATTTTGGAAATGTACCTAAAGTTTAAAGCAGAAAATGGGACACTTTTGAAATTTTCATTTTTGATCAAAATTGTGGGTCTGGGGCTTATGTTTTTTTCATATATGGCCACAAACATTTCTGACTCCAATTGGAAATCCATGCACCAGAATTAACTTCTGTCACCTTGGTGATACATTTTGGATATGTACCTAAAGTTTAAAGCAGAAAATGGGACACTTTTGAAATTTTCATTTTTGATCAAAATTGTGGGTCCAGGGCTTACATTTTTTTTCATATACAGCGATACACATTTCTGACTCCAGTTGGAAAACCATACACCACAATTAACTTCTGTCACCTTGGTGATACATTTCCGATATGTACCTAAAAGTTTAAAGCAGAAAATTGGACACTTTTGAAATTTTCATTTTTGATCAAAATTGTGGGTCCAGGGCTTATGTTTTTTTTCATATATGGCCATACACATTTCTGACTCCAGTTGGAAAACCATATACCCGAATTAACTTCTGTCACCTTGGTGATACATTTTGGATATGTACCTAAAGTTTAAAGCAGAAAATAGGACACTTTTGAAATTTTCATTTTTGATCAAAATTGTGGGTCTGGGGCTTATGTTTTTTTCATATATGGCCATAAACATTTCTGATTCCAATTGGAAATCCATGCACCAGAATTAACTTCTGTCACCTTGGTGATACATTTTGGATATGTATCTAAAGTTTAAAGCAGAAAATGGGACACTTTTGAAATTTTAATTTTTGATCAAAATTGTGGGTCTGGGGCTTATGTTTTTTTTATATATGCCCAAAAAAAACATTTCTGACTCCAATTGGAAAACCATGCACCAAATTAACTTCTGCAACCTTGGTGATACATTTTGGATATGTACCTAAAGTTTAAAGCAGAAAATGGGACACTTTTGAAATTTTCATTTTTGATCAAAATTGTGGGTCCGGGGCTAACATTTTTTTTCATTTATAACCATACACATTTCTCACTCCAATTGGAAAACCATGCACTAGAATTAACTTCTGTCACCTTGGTGATACATTTTGGATACGTACCTAAAGTTTAAAGCAGAAAATGGGACACTTTTGAAATTTTCATTTTTGATCAAAATTGTGGGTCTGGGGCTTACGTTTTTTTCTTTTATGGCCATACACATTTCTGATTCCAATTGGAAATCCATGCACCAGAATTAACTTCTGTCACCTTGGTGATACATTTTGGATATGTACCTAAAGTTTAAAGCAGAAAATGGGACACTTTTGAAATTTTCATTTTTGATCAAAATTGTGGGTCCGGGGCTTACGTTTTTTTCATATATGGCCATACACATTTCTGACTCCAATTGGAAAACCATGCACCAGAATTAACTTCTGTCACCTTGGTGATACATTTTGGATATGTACCTAAAGTTTAAAGCAGAAAATGGGACACTTTTGAAATTTTCACTTTTGATCAAAATTGTGGGTCCATGGCTTACATTTTATTCATATATGGCCATAAATATTTCTGACTCCATTTGGAAAACCTTGCACCAGAATTAACTTCTGTCACCTTGGTGATACATATTGGATATGCACCCAAAGATTAAAGTAGAAATTGGGACACTATTGAAATTTTCATTTTTGATCAAAATTGTGGGTCCGGGGCTTACGTTTTTTTCATATATGGCCATAAATATTTCTGACTCCAATTGGAAAACCATGCACCAGAATTAACTTCTGTCACCTTGGTGATACATTTTGGATATGTATCTAAAGTTTAAAGCAGAAAATGGGACACTTTTGAAATTTTCATTTTTGATCAAAATTGTGTGTCTGCGGCTTACGTTTTTTTTTTCATATACGGCCATACACATTTCTGAATCCAGTTGGAAAACCATAAACCACAATTAACTTCTGTCACCTTGGTGATACATTTTCGATATGTACCTAAATTTTAAAGCAGAAAATGGGACACTTTTGAAATTTTCATTTTTGATCAAAATTGTGGGTCCGGGTCTTACGTTTTTTTTCATATACGGCGATACACATTTCTGACTCCAGTTGGAAAACCATACACCACAATTAACTTCTGTCACCTTGGTGATACATTTCCGATATGTACCTAAAAGTTTAAAGCAAAAAATTGGACACTTTTGAAATTTTCATTTTTGATCAAAATTGTGGGTCCGGGGCTTATGTTTTTTTCATATATGGCCATAAACATTTCTGATTCCAATTGGAAATCCATGCACCAGAATTAACTTCTGTCACCTTGGTGATACATTTTGAATATGTACCTAAAGTTTAAAGCAGAAAATTGGACACTTTTGAAATTTTCATTTTTGATCAAAATTGTGGGTCCGGGGCTTACGTTTTTTTCATATATGGCCATACACATTTCTGACTCCAATTGGAAAACCATGCACCAGAATTAACTTCTGTCACCTTCGTGATACATTTTGGATATGTACCTAAAGTTTAAAGCAGAAAATGGGACACTTTTGAAATTTTCACTTTTGATCAAAATTGTGGGTCCATGGCTTACATTTTATTCATATATGGCCATAAATATTTCTGACTCCATTTGGAAAACCTTGCACCAGAATTAACTTCTGTCACCTTGGTGATACATATTGGATATGCACCTAAAGATTAAAGTAGAAATTGGGACACTTTTGAAATTTTCATTTTTGATCAAAATTGTGGGATCGGGACTTACGTTTTTTTTCAAATATGGCCATAAATATTTCTGACTCCAATTGGAAAACCATGCACCAGAATTAACTTCTGTCACCTTGGTGATACATTTTGGATATGTATCTAAAGTTTAAAGCAGAAAATGGGACACTTTTGAAATTTTCATTTTTGATCAAAATTGTGGGTCTGGGGCTTATGTTTTTTTTCATATATGCCCAAAAAAAACATTTCTGACTCCAATTGGAAAACCATGCACCAAATTAACTTCTGTCACCTTGGTGATACATTTTGGATATGTACCTAAAGTTTAAAGCAGAAAATGGGACACTTTTGAAATTTTCATTTTTGATCAAAATTGTGGGTCCGGGGCTTACGTTTTTTTTTCATATACGGCGATACACATTTCTGACTCCAATTGGAAAACCATGCACCAGAATTAACTTCTGTCACCTTCGTGATACATTTTGGATATGTACCTAAAGTTTAAAGCAGAAAATGGGACACTATTGAAATTTTCATTTTTGATCAAAATTGTGGGTCTGGGGCTTATGTTTTTTTCATACATGTCCATAAACATTTCTGACTCCAATTGGAAATCCATACACCAGAATTAACTTCTGTCACCTTGGTGATACATTTTGGATATGTACCTAAAGTTTAAAGCAGAAAATGGGACACTTTTGAAATTTTCATTTTTGATCAAAATTGTGGGTCCAGGGCTTACGTTTTTTTTCATATACGGCGATACACATTTCTGACTCCAGTTGGAAAACCATACACCACAATTAACTTCTGTCACCTTGGTGATACATTTCCGATATGTACCTAAAAGTTTAAAGCAGAAAATTGGACACTTTTGAAATTTTCATTTTTGATCAAAATTGTGGGTCTGGGGCTTACGTTTTTTTCATATATGGCCATAAACATTTCTGACTCCAACTGGAAAACCATGCACCAGAATTAACTTCTGTCACCTTGGTGATACATTTTGGATATGTACCTAAAGTTTAAAGCAGAAAATGGGACACTTTTGAAATTTTAATTTTTGATCAAAATTGTGGGTCTGGGGCTAACGTTTTTTTCATATATGGCCATACACATTTCTGACTCCAGTTGGAAAACCATATACCCGAATTAACTTCTGTCACCTTGGTGATACATTTTGGATATGTACCTAAAGTTTAAAGCAGAAAATAGGACACTTTTGAAATTTTCATTTTTGATCAAAATTGTGGGTCTGGGGCTTATGTTTTTTTCATATATGGCCATAAACATTTCTGATTCCAATTGGAAATCCATGCACCAGAATTAACTTCTGTCACCTTGGTGATACATTTTGGATATGTATCTAAAGTTTAAAGCAGAAAATGGGACACTTTTGAAATTTTAATTTTTGATCAAAATTGTGGGTCTGGGGCTTATGTTTTTTTTTCATATATGCCCAAAAAAACCATTTCTGACTCCAATTGGAAAACCATGCACCAAATTAACTTCTGCAACCTTGGTGATACATTTTGGATATGTACCTAAAGTTTAAAGCAGAAAATGGGACACTTTTGAAATTTTCATTTTTGATCAAAATTGTGGGTCCGGGGCTAACATTTTTTTTCATTTATAACCATACACATTTCTCACTCCAATTGGAAAACCATGCACTAGAATTAACTTCTGTCACCTTGGTGATACATTTTGGATACGTACCTAAAGTTTAAAGCAGAAAATGGGACACTTTTGAAATTTTCATTTTTGATCAAAATTGTGGGTCTGGGGCTTACGTTTTTTTCATTTATGGCCATACACATTTCTGATTCCAATTGGAAATCCATGCACCAGAATTAACTTCTGTCACCTTGGTGATACATTTTGGATATGTACCTAAAGTTTAAAGCAGAAAATGGGACACTTTTGAAATTTTCATTTTTGATCAAAATTGTGGGTCCGGGGCTTACGTTTTTTTCATATATGGCCATACACATTTCTGACTCCAATTGGAAAACCATGCACCAGAATTAACTTCTGTCACATTGGTGATACATTTTGGATATGTACCTAAAGTTTAAAGCAGAAAATGGGACACTTTTGAAATTTTCACTTTTGATCAAAATTGTGGGTCCATGGCTTACATTTTATTCATATATGGCCATAAATATTTCTGACTCCATTTGGAAAACCTTGCACCAGAATTAACTTCTGTCACCTTGGTGATACATATTGGATATGCACCCAAAGATTAAAGTAGAAATTGGGACACTTTTGAAATTTTCATTTTTGATCAAAATTGCGGGTCCGGGGCTTACGTTTTTTTCATATATGGCCATAAATATTTCTGACTCCAATTGGAAAACCATGCACCAAATTAACTTCTGCAACCTTGGTGATACATTTTGGATATGTACCTAAAGTTTAAAGCAGAAAATGGGACACTTTTGAAATTTTCATTTTTGATCAAAATTGTGGGTCCGGGGCTAACATTTTTTTTCATTTATAACCATACACATTTCTCACTCCAATTGGAAAACCATGCACTAGAATTAACTTCTGTCACCTTGGTGATACATTTTGGATACGTACCTAAAGTTTAAAGCAGAAAATGGGACACTTTTGAAATTTTCATTTTTGATCAAAATTGTGGGTCTGGGGCTTACGTTTTTTTTCATTTATGGCCATACACATTTCTGATTCCAATTGGAAATCCATGCACCAGAATTAACTTCTGTCACCTTGGTGATACATTTTGGATATGTACCTAAAGTTTAAAGCAGAAAATGGGACACTTTTGAAATTTTCATTTTTGATCAAAATTGTGGGTCCGGGGCTTACGTTTTTTTCATATATGGCCATACACATTTCTGACTCCAATTGGAAAACCATGCACCAGAATTAACTTCTGTCACATTGGTGATACATTTTGGATATGTACCTAAAGTTTAAAGCAGAAAATGGGACACTTTTGAAATTTTCACTTTTGATCAAAATTGTGGGTCCATGGCTTACATTTTATTCATATATGGCCATAAATATTTCTGACTCCATTTGGAAAACCTTGCACCAGAATTAACTTCTGTCACCTTGGTGATACATATTGGATATGCACCCAAAGATTAAAGTAGAAATTGGGACACTTTTGAAATTTTCATTTTTGATCAAAATTGCGGGTCCGGGGCTTACGTTTTTTTCATATATGGCCATACACATTTCTGACTCCAATTGGAAAACCATGCACCAGAATTAACTTCTGTCACCTTGGTGATACATTTTGGATATGTACCTAAAGTTTAAAGCAGAAAATGGGACACTTTTGAAATTTTCACTTTTGATCAAAATTGTGGGTCCATGGCTTACATTTTATTCATATATGGCCATAAATATTTCTGACTCCATTTGGAAAACCTTGCACCAGAATTAACTTCTGTCACCTTGGTGATACATATTGGATATGCACCCAAAGATTAAAGTAGAAATTGGGACACTTTTGAAATTTTCATTTTTGATCAAAATTGCGGGTCCGGGGCTTACGTTTTTTTCATATATGGCCATAAATATTTCTGACTCCAATTGGAAAACCATGCACCAGAATTAACTTCTGTCACCTTGGTGATACATTTTGGATATGTATCTAAAGTTTAAAGCAGAAAATGGGACACTTTTGAAATTTTCATTTTTGATCAAAATTGTGTGTCTGCGGCTTACGTTTTTTTTTCATATACGGCCACACACATTTCTGACTCCAGTTGGAAAACCATAAACCACAATTAACTTCTGTCACCTTGGTAATACATTTTCGATATGTACCTAAATTTTAAAGCAGAAAATGGGACACTTTTGAAATTTTCATTTTTGATCAAAATTGTGGGTCCGGGGCTTATGTTTTTTTCATATATGGCCATACACATTTCTGACTCCAATTGGAAAACCATGCACCAGAATTAACTTCTGTCACCTTGGTGATACATTTTTTATATGTACCTTAAGTTTAAAGCAGAAAATGGGACACTTTTGAAATTTTCATTTTTGATCAAAATTGTGGGTCTGGGGCTTATGTTTTTCTCAAATATGGCCATAAACATTTCTGATTCCAATTGGAAATCCATGCACCAGAATTAACTTCTGTCACCTTGGTGATACATTTTGAATATGTACCTAAAGTTTAAAGCAGAAAATGGGACACTTTTGAAATTGTCATTTTTGATCAAAATTGTGGGTCCGGGGCTTACGTTTTTTTCATATATGGCCATACACATTTCTGACTCCAATTGGAAAACCATGCACCAGAATTAACTTCTGTCACCTTCGTGATACATTTTGGATATGTACCTAAAGTTTAAAGCAGAAAATGGGACACTTTTGAAATTTTCACTTTTGATCAAAATTGTGGGTCCATGGCTTACATTTTATTCATATATGGCCATAAATATTTCTGACTCCATTTGGAAAACCTTGCACCAGAATTAACTTCTGTCACCTTGGTGATACATATTGGATATGCACCTAAAGATTAAAGTAAAAATTGGGACACTTTTGAAATTTTCATTTTTGATCAAAATTGTGGGATCGGGACTTACGTTTTTTTCATATATGGCCATACACATTTCTGACTCCAGTTGGAAAACCATATACCCGAATTAACTTCTGTCACCTTGGTGATACATTTTGGATATGTACCTAAAGTTTAAAGCAGAAAATAGGACACTTTTGAAATTTTCATTTTTGATCAAAATTGTGGGTCTGGGGCTTATGTTTTTTTCATATATGGCCATAAACATTTCTGATTCCAATTGGAAATCCATGCACCAGAATTAACTTCTGTCACCTTGGTGATACATTTTGGATATGTATCTAAAGTTTAAAGCAGAAAATGGGACACTTTTGAAATTTTAATTTTTGATCAAAATTGTGGGTCTGGGGCTTATGTTTTTTTTCATATATGCCCAAAAAAACCATTTCTGACTCCAATTGGAAAACCATGCACCAAATTAACTTCTGCAACCTTGGTGATACATTTTGGATATGTACCTAAAGTTTAAAGCAGAAAATGGGACACTTTTGAAATTTTCATTTTTGATCAAAATTGTGGGTCCAGGGCTTACATTTTTTTTCATTTATGGCCATACACATTTCTGATTCCAATTGGAAATCCATGCACCAGAATTAACTTCTGTCACCTTGGTGATACATTTTGGATATGTACCTAAAGTTTAAAGCAGAAAATGGGACACTTTTGAAATTTTCATTTTTGATCAAAATTGTGGGTCCTGGGCTAACATTTTTTTTCATTTATAACCATACACATTTCTCACTCCAATTGGAAAACCATGCACTAGAATTAACTTCTGTCACCTTGGTGATACATTTTGGATACGTACCTAAAGTTTAAAGCAGAAAATGGGACACTTTTGAAATTTTCATTTTTGATCAAAATTGTGGGTCTGGGGCTTACGTTTTTTTCATTTATGGCCATACACATTTCTGATTCCAATTGGAAATCCATGCACCAGAATTAACTTCTGTCACCTTGGTGATACATTTTGGATATGTACCTAAAGTTTAAAGCAGAAAATGGGACACTTTTGAAATTTTCATTTTTGATCAAAATTGTGGGTCCGGGGCTTACGTTTTTTTCATATATGGCCATACACATTTCTGACTCCAATTGGAAAACCATGCACCAGAATTAACTTCTGTCACATTGGTGATACATTTTGGATATGTACCTAAAGTTTAAAGCAGAAAATGGGACACTTTTGAAATTTTCACTTTTGATCAAAATTGTGGGTCCATGGCTTACATTTTATTCATATATGGCCATAAATATTTCTGACTCCATTTGGAAAACCTTGCACCAGAATTAACTTCTGTCACCTTGGTGATACATATTGGATATGCACCCAAAGATTAAAGTAGAAATTGGGACACTTTTGAAATTTTCATTTTTGATCAAAATTGCGGGTCCGGGGCTTACGTTTTTTTCATATATGGCCATAAATATTTCTGACTCCAATTGGAAAACCATGCACCAAATTAACTTCTGCAACCTTGGTGATACATTTTGGATATGTACCTAAAGTTTAAAGCAGAAAATGGGACACTTTTGAAATTTTCATTTTTGATCAAAATTGTGGGTCCGGGGCTAACATTTTTTTTCATTTATAACCATACACATTTCTCACTCCAATTGGAAAACCATGCACTAGAATTAACTTCTGTCACCTTGGTGATACATTTTGGATACGTACCTAAAGTTTAAAGCAGAAAATGGGACACTTTTGAAATTTTCATTTTTGATCAAAATTGTGGGTCTGGGGCTTACGTTTTTTTCATTTATGGCCATACACATTTCTGATTCCAATTGGAAATCCATGCACCAGAATTAACTTCTGTCACCTTGGTGATACATTTTGGATATGTACCTAAAGTTTAAAGCAGAAAATGGGACACTTTTGAAATTTTCATTTTTGATCAAAATTGTGGGTCCGGGGCTTACGTTTTTTTCATATATGGCCATACACATTTCTGACTCCAATTGGAAAACCATGCACCAGAATTAACTTCTGTCACATTGGTGATACATTTTGGATATGTACCTAAAGTTTAAAGCAGAAAATGGGACACTTTTGAAATTTTCACTTTTGATCAAAATTGTGGGTCCATGGCTTACATTTTATTCATATATGGCCATAAATATTTCTGACTCCATTTGGAAAACCTTGCACCAGAATTAACTTCTGTCACCTTGGTGATACATATTGGATATGCACCCAAAGATTAAAGTAGAAATTGGGACACTTTTGAAATTTTCATTTTTGATCAAAATTGCGGGTCCGGGGCTTACGTTTTTTTCATATATGGCCATAAATATTTCTGACTCCAATTGGAAAACCATGCACCAGAATTAACTTCTGTCACCTTGGTGATACATTTTGGATATGTATCTAAAGTTTAAAGCAGAAAATGGGACACTTTTGAAATTTTCATTTTTGATCAAAATTGTGTGTCTGCGGCTTACGTTTTTTTTTCATATACGGCCACACACATTTCTGACTCCAGTTGGAAAACCATAAACCACAATTAACTTCTGTCACCTTGGTAATACATTTTCGATATGTACCTAAATTTTAAAGCAGAAAATGGGACACTTTTGAAATTTTCATTTTTGATCAAAATTGTGGGTCCGGGGCTTATGTTTTTTTCATATATGGCCATACACATTTCTGACTCCAATTGGAAAACCATGCACCAGAATTAACTTCTGTCACCTTGGTGATACATTTTTTATATGTACCTTAAGTTTAAAGCAGAAAATGGGACACTTTTGAAATTTTCATTTTTGATCAAAATTGTGGGTCTGGGGCTTATGTTTTTCTCATATATGGCCATAAACATTTCTGATTCCAATTGGAAATCCATGCACCAGAATTAACTTCTGTCACCTTGGTGATACATTTTGAATATGTACCTAAAGTTTAAAGCAGAAAATGGGACACTTTTGAAATTGTCATTTTTGATCAAAATTGTGGGTCCGGGGCTTACGTTTTTTTCATATATGGCCATACACATTTCTGACTCCAATTGGAAAACCATGCACCAGAATTAACTTCTGTCACCTTCGTGATACATTTTGGATATGTACCTAAAGTTTAAAGCAGAAAATGGGACACTTTTGAAATTTTCACTTTTGATCAAAATTGTGGGTCCATGGCTTACATTTTATTCATATATGGCCATAAATATTTCTGACTCCATTTGGAAAACCTTGCACCAGAATTAACTTCTGTCACCTTGGTGATACATATTGGATATGCACCCAAAGATTAAAGTAGAAATTGGGACACTTTTGACATTTTCATTTTTGATCAAAATTGTGGGTCCGGGGCTTACGTTTTTTTTCATATATGGCCATAAATATTTCTGACTCCAATTGGAAAACCATGCACCAGAATTAACTTCTGTCACCTTGGTGATACATTTTGGATATGTATCTAAAGTTTAAAGCAGAAAATGGGACACTTTTGAAATTTTCATTTTTGATCAAAATTGTGAGTCTGCGGCTTACGTTTTTTTTCATATACGGCCATACACATTTCTGACTCCAGTTGGAAAACCATAAACCACAATTAACTTCTGTCACCTTGGTGATACATTTTGGATATGTATCTAAAGTTTAAAGCAGAAAATGGGACACTTTTGAAATTTTCATTTTTGATCAAAATTGTGGGTCTGGGGCTTATGTTTTTTTTCATATATGCCCAAAAAAAACATTTCTGACTCCAATTGGAAAACCATGCACCAAATTAACTTCTGCAACCTTGGTGATACATTTTGGATATGTACCTAAAGTTTAAAGTAGAAAATGGGACACTTTTGAAATTTTCATTTTTGATCAAAATTGTGGGTCCAGGGCTTACATTTTTTTCATATATGGCCATAAATATTTCTGACTCCAATTGGAAAACCTTGCACCAGAATTAACTTCTGTCACCTTGGTGATACATACTGGATATGCACCTAAAGATTAAAGTAGAAATTGGGACACTTTTGAAATTTTCATTTTTGATCAAAATTGTGGGTCCGGGGCTAACGTTTTTTTCATATATGGCCATACACATTTCTGACTCCAATTGGAAAACCATATACCCGAATTAACTTCTGTCACCTTGGTGATACATTTTGGATATGTACCTAAAGTTTAAAGCAGAAAATGGGACACTTTTGAAATTTTCATTTTTGATCAAAATTGTGGGTCTGGGGCTTATGTTTTTTTCATATATGGCCATAAACATTTCTGATTCCAATTGGAAATCCATGCACCAGAATTAACTTCTGTCACCTTGGTGATACATTTTGGATATGTACCTAAAGTTTAAAGCAGAAAATGGGACACTTTTGAAATTTTCATTTTTGATCAAAATTGTGGGTCCGGGGCTTACGTTTTTTTCACATATGGCCATACACATTTATGACTCCAATTGGAAAACCATGCACCAGAATTAACTTCTGTCACCTTGGTGATACATTTTGGATATGTACCTAAAGTTTAAAGCAGAAAATGGGACACTTTTGAAATTTTCACTTTTGATCAAAATTGTGGGTCCATGGCTTACATTTTATTCATATATGGCCATAAATATTTCTGACTCCATTTGGAAAACCTTGCACCAGAATTTACTTCTGTCACCTTGATGATATATATTGGATATGCACCTAAAGATTAAAGTAGAAATTGGGACACTTTTGAAATTTTCATTTTTGATCAAAAGTGTGGGTTCGGGGCTTACGTTTTTGTCATATACGGACATACATTTTTCTGACTCTAATTGGAAAGCCATGCATCAGAATTAACTTCTGTCACCTTGGTAATACATTTTGGAAATGTACCTAAAGTTTAAAGCAGAAAATGGGACACTTTTGAAATTTTCATTTTTGATCAAAATTGTGGGTCTGGGGCTTATGTTTTTTTCATATATGGCCATAAACATTTCTGACTCCAATTGGAAATCCATGCACCAGAATTAACTTCTGTCACCTTGGTGATACATTTTGGATATGTACCTAAAGTTTAAAGCAGAAAATGGGACACTTTTGAAATTTTAATTTTTGATAAAAATTGTGGGTCTGGGGCTTATGTTTTTTTCATATATGGCCATAAACATTTCTGACTCCAATTGGAAATCCATGCACCAGAATTAACTTCTGTCACTTTGGTGATAAATATTGGATATGTACCTAAAGTTTAAAGCAGAAAATGGGACACTTTTGAAATTTTCATTTTTGATCAAAATTGTGGGTCTGGGGCTTATGTTTTTTTCATATATGGCCATATACATTTCTGACTCCAATTGGAATTCCATGCACCAGAATTAACTTCTGTCACCTTGGTGATACATTTTGGATATGTACCTAAAGTTTAAAGCAGAAAATGGGACACTTTTGAAATTTTCATTTTTGATCAAAATTGTGGGTCCGGGGCTTATGTTTTTTTCATATATGGCCATACACATTTCTGACTCCAATTGGAAAACCATGCACCAGAATTAACTTCTGTCACCTTGGTGATACATTTTTTATATGTACCTTAAGTTTAAAGCAGAAAATGGGACACTTTTGAAATTTTCATTTTTGATCAAAATTGTGGGTCTGGGGCTTATGTTTTTCTCATATATGGCCATAAACATTTCTGATTCCAATTGGAAATCCATGCACCAGAATTAACTTCTGTCACCTTGGTGATACATTTTGAATATGTACCTAAAGTTTAAAGCAGAAAATGGGACACTTTTGAAATTGTCATTTTTGATCAAAATTGTGGGTCCAGGGCTTACGTTTTTTTCATATATGGCCATACACATTTCTGACTCCAATTGGAAAACCATGCACCAGAATTAACTTCTGTCACCTTCGTGATACATTTTGGATATGTACCTAAAGTTTAAAGCAGAAAATGGGACACTTTTGAAATTTTCACTTTTGATCAAAATTGTGGGTCCATGGCTTACATTTTATTCATATATGGCCATAAATATTTCTGACTCCATTTGGAAAACCTTGCACCAGAATTAACTTCTGTCACCTTGGTGATACATATTGGATATGCACCCAAAGATTAAAGTAGAAATTGGGACACTTTTGACATTTTCATTTTTGATCAAAATTGTGGGTCCGGGGCTTACGTTTTTTTTCATATATGGCCATAAATATTTCTGACTCCAATTGGAAAACCATGCACCAGAATTAACTTCTGTCACCTTGGTGATACATTTTGGATATGTATCTAAAGTTTAAAGCAGAAAATGGGACACTTTTGAAATTTTCATTTTTGATCAAAATTGTGAGTCTGCGGCTTACGTTTTTTTTCATATACGGCCATACACATTTCTGACTCCAGTTGGAAAACCATAAACCACAATTAACTTCTGTCACCTTGGTGATACATTTTGGATATGTATCTAAAGTTTAAAGCAGAAAATGGGACACTTTTGAAATTTTCATTTTTGATCAAAATTGTGGGTCTGGGGCTTATGTTTTTTTTCATATATGCCCAAAAAAAACATTTCTGACTCCAATTGGAAAACCATGCACCAAATTAACTTCTGCAACCTTGGTGATACATTTTGGATATGTACCTAAAGTTTAAAGTAGAAAATGGGACACTTTTGAAATTTTCATTTTTGATCAAAATTGTGGGTCCAGGGCTTACATTTTTTTCATATATGGCCATAAATATTTCTGACTCCAATTGGAAAACCTTGCACCAGAATTAACTTCTGTCACCTTGGTGATACATACTGGATATGCACCTAAAGATTAAAGTAGAAATTGGGACACTTTTGAAATTTTCATTTTTGATCAAAATTGTGGGTCCGGGGCTAACGTTTTTTTCATATATGGCCATACACATTTCTGACTCCAATTGGAAAACCATATACCCGAATTAACTTCTGTCACCTTGGTGATACATTTTGGATATGTACCTAAAGTTTAAAGCAGAAAATGGGACACTTTTGAAATTTTCATTTTTGATCAAAATTGTGGGTCTGGGGCTTATGTTTTTTTCATATATGGCCATAAACATTTCTGATTCCAATTGGAAATCCATGCACCAGAATTAACTTCTGTCACCTTGGTGATACATTTTGGATATGTACCTAAAGTTTAAAGCAGAAAATGGGACACTTTTGAAATTTTCATTTTTGATCAAAATTGTGGGTCCGGGGCTTACGTTTTTTTCACATATGGCCATACACATTTATGACTCCAATTGGAAAACCATGCACCAGAATTAACTTCTGTCACCTTGGTGATACATTTTGGATATGTACCTAAAGTTTAAAGCAGAAAATGGGACACTTTTGAAATTTTCACTTTTGATCAAAATTGTGGGTCCATGGCTTACATTTTATTCATATATGGCCATAAATATTTCTGACTCCATTTGGAAAACCTTGCACCAGAATTTACTTCTGTCACCTTGATGATATATATTGGATATGCACCTAAAGATTAAAGTAGAAATTGGGACACTTTTGAAATTTTCATTTTTGATCAAAAGTGTGGGTTCGGGGCTTACGTTTTTGTCATATACGGACATACATTTTTCTGACTCTAATTGGAAAGCCATGCATCAGAATTAACTTCTGTCACCTTGGTAATACATTTTGGAAATGTACCTAAAGTTTAAAGCAGAAAATGGGACACTTTTGAAATTTTCATTTTTGATCAAAATTGTGGGTCTGGGGCTTATGTTTTTTTCATATATGGCCATAAACATTTCTGACTCCAATTGGAAATCCATGCACCAGAATTAACTTCTGTCACCTTGGTGATACATTTTGGATATGTACCTAAAGTTTAAAGCAGAAAATGGGACACTTTTGAAATTTTAATTTTTGATAAAAATTGTGGGTCTGGGGCTTATGTTTTTTTCATATATGGCCATAAACATTTCTGACTCCAATTGGAAATCCATGCACCAGAATTAACTTCTGTCACTTTGGTGATAAATATTGGATATGTACCTAAAGTTTAAAGCAGAAAATGGGACACTTTTGAAATTTTCATTTTTGATCAAAATTGTGGGTCTGGGGCTTATGTTTTTTTCATATATGGCCATATACATTTCTGACTCCAATTGGAATTCCATGCACCAGAATTAACTTCTGTCACCTTGGTGATACATTTTGGATATGTACCTAAAGTTTAAAGCAGAAAATGGGACACTTTTGAAATTTTCATTTTTGATCAAAATTGTGGGTCCGGGGCTTATGTTTTTTTCATATATGGCCATACACATTTCTGACTCCAATTGGAAAACCATGCACCAGAATTAACTTCTGTCACCTTGGTAATTCATTTTTGATATGTACCTAAAGTTTAAAGCAGAAAATGGGACACTTTTGAAATTTTCATTTTTGATCAAAATTGTGGGTCCAGGGCTTACATTTTTTTCATATATGGCCATAAATATTTCTGACTCCAATTGGAAAACCTTGCACCAGAATTAACTTCTGTCACCTTGGTGATACATATTGGATATGCACCTAAAGATTAAAGTAGAAATTGGGACACTTTTGAAATTTTCATTTTTGATCAAAATTGTGGGTCCGGGGCTAACGTTTTTTTCATATATGGCCATAAACATTTCTGATTCCAATTGGAAATCCATGCACCAGAATTAACTTCTGTCACCTTGGTGATACATTTTGGATATGTACCTAAAGTTTAAAGCAGAAAATGGGACACTTTTGAAATTTTCATTTTTGATCAAAATTGTGGGTCCGAGGCTTACGTTTTTTTCATATATGGCCATACACATTTCTGACTCCAATTGGAAAACCATGCACCAGAATTAACTTCTGTCACCTTGGTGATACATTTTGGATATGTACCTAAAGTTTAAAGCAGAAAATGGGACACTTTTGAAATTTTCACTTTTGATCAAAATTGTGGGTCCATGGCTTACATTTTATTCATATATGGCCATAAATATTTCTGACTCCATTTGGAAAACCTTGCACCAGAATTTACTTCTGTCACCTTGGTGATATATATTGGATATGCACCTAAAGATTAAAGTAGAAATTGGGACACTTTTGAAATTTTCATTTTTGATCAAAATTGTGGGTCCGGGGCTTACGTTTTTTTCATATATGGCCATAAACATTTCTGACTCCAATTGGAAAACCATGCACCAGAATTAACTTCTGTCACCTTGGTGATACATTTTGGATATGTATCTAAAGATTAAAGCAGAAAATGGGACACTTTTGAAATTTTCATTTTTGATCAAAATTGTGGGTCCGGGGCTTACGTTTTTTTTCATATACGGCCATACACATTTCTGACTCCAGTTGGAAAACCATAAACCACAATTAACTTCTGTCACCTTGGTGATACATTTTCGATATGTACCTAAATTTTAAAGCAGAAAATGGGACACTTTTGAAATTTTCATTTTTGATCAAAAGTGTGGGTTCGGGGCTTACGTTTTTGTCATATACGGACATACATTTTTCTGACTCTAATTGGAAAGCCATGCATCAGAATTAACTTCTGTCACCTTGGTAATACATTTTGGAAATGTACCTAAAGTTTAAAGCAGAAAATGGGACACTTTTGAAATTTTCATTTTTGATCAAAATTGTGGGTCTGGGGCTTATGTTTTTTTCATATATGGCCATAAACATTTCTGACTCCAATTGGAAATCCATGCACCAGAATTAACTTCTGTCACCTTGGTGATAAATTTTGGATATGTACCTAAAGTTTAAAGCAGAAAATGGGAAACTTTTGAAATTTTAATTTTTGATCAAAAGTGTGGGTTCGGGGCTTACGTTTTTGTCATATACGGACATACATTTTTCTGACTCTAATTGGAAAGCCATGCATCAGAATTAACTTCTGTCACCTTGGTAATACATTTTGGAAATGTACCTAAAGTTTAAAGCAGAAAATGGGACACTTTTGAAATTTTCATTTTTGATCAAAATTGTGGGTCCGGGGCTTACATTTTTTTTCATATACGGCCATACACATTTCTGACTCCAGTTGGAAAACCATACACCACAATTAACTTCTGTCACCTTGGTAATTCATTTTGGATATGTACCTAAAGTTTAAAGCAGAAAATGGGACACTTTTGAAATTTTCACTTTTGATCAAAATTGTGGGTCCATGGCTTACATTTTATTCATATATGGCCATAAATATTTCTGACTCCATTTGGAAAACCTTGCACCAGAATTTACTTCTGTCACCTTTGTGATACATATTGGATATGCACCTAAAGATTAAAGTAGAAATTGGGACACTTTTGAAATTTTCATTTTTGATCAAAATTGTGGGTCCGGGGCTTACGTTTTTTTCATATATGGCCATAAACATTTCTGACTCCAATTGGAAAACCATGCACTAGAATTAACTTCTGTCACCTTGGTGATACATTTTGGATATGTATCTAAAGTTTAAAGCAGAAAATGGGACACTTTTGAAATTTTCATTTTTGATTAAAATTGTGGGTCCGGGGCTTACGTTTTTTTTCATATACGGACATACATTTTTCTGACTCTAATTGGAAAGCCATGCATCAGAATTAACTTCTGTCACCTTGGTAATAAATTTTGGAAATGTACCTAAAGTTTAAAGCAGAAAATGGGACACTTTTGAAATTTTAATTTTTGATCAAAATTGTGGGTCTGGGGCTTATGTTTTTTTCATATATGGCCATAAACATTTCTGACTCCAATTGGAAATCCATGCACCAGAATTAACTTCTGTCACCTTGGTGATACATTTTGGATATGTACCTAAAGTTTAAAGCAGAAAATGGGACACTTTTGAAATTTTCACTTTTGATCAAAATTGTGGGTCCATGGCTTACATTTTATTCATATATGGCCATAAATATTTCTGACTCCATTTGGAAAACCTTGCACCAGAATTTACTTCTGTCACCTTGGTGATATATATTGGATATGCACCTAAAGATTAAAGTAGAAATTGGGACACTTTTGAAATTTTCATTTTTGATCAAAATTGTGGGTCCGGGGCTTACGTTTTTTTCATATATGGCCATAAACATTTCTGACTCCAGTTGGAAAACCATGCATCAGAATTAACTTCTGTCACCTTGGTAATACATTTTGGAAATGTACCTAAAGTTTAAAGCAGAAAATGGGACACTTTTGAAATTTTCATTTTTGATCAAAAGTGTGGGTTCGGGGCTTACGTTTTTGTCATATACGGACATACATTTTTCTGACTCTAATTGGAAAGCCATGCATCAGAATTAACTTCTGTCACCTTGGTAATAAATTTTGGAAATGTACCTAAAGTTTAAAGCAGAAAATGGGACACTTTTGAAATTTTAATTTTTGATCAAAATTGTGGGTCTGGGGCTTATGTTTTTTTCATATATGGCCATAAACATTTCTGACTCCAATTGGAAATCCATGCACCAGAATTAACTTCTGTCACCTTGGTGATACTTTTTGGATATGTACCTAAAGTTTAAAGCAGAAAATGGGACACTTTTGAAATTTTCATTTTTGATCAAAATTGTGGGTCCGGGGCTTACGTTTTTTTTCATATACGGCCATACACATTTCTGACTCCAGTTGGAAAACCATACACCACAATTAACTTCTGTCACCTTGGTAATTCATTTTGGATATGTACCTAAAGTTTAAAGCAGAAAATGGGACACTTTTGAAATTTTCATTTTTGATCAAAATTGTGGGTCTGGGGCTTATGTTTTTTTCATATATGGCCATAAACATTTCTGACTCCAATTGGAAATCCATGCACCAGAATTAACTTCTGTCACCTTGGTGATACATTTTGGATATGTACCTAAAGTTTAAAGCAGAAAATGGGACACTTGAAATTTTCATTTTCGATCAAAATTGTGGGTCTGGGGCTTACGTTTTTTTCATATATGGCCATAAACATTTCTGACTCCAACTGGAAAACCATGCACCAGAATTAACTTCTGTCACCTTGGTGATACATTTTGGATATGTACCTAAAGTTTAAAGCAGAAAATGGGACACTTGAAATTTTCATTTTTGATCAAAATTGTGGGTCTGGGGCTTATGTTTTTTTCATATATGGCCATAAACATTTCTGACTCCAATTGGAAATCCATGCACCAGAATTAACTTCTGTCACCTTGGTGATACATTTTGGATATGTACCTAAAGTTTAAAGCAGAAAATGGGACACTTTTGAAATTTTCATTTTTGATCAAAATTGTGGGTCTGGGGCTTACATTTTTTTCATATATGGCAATAAACATTTCTGACTCCAACTGGAAAACCATGCACCAGAATTAACTTCTGTCACCTTGGTGATACATTTTGGATATGTACCTAAAGTTTAAAGCAGAAAATGGGACACTTTTGAAATTTTCATTTTTGATCAAAATTGTGGGTCCGGGGCTTACGTTTTTTTTCATATACGGCCATACACATTTCTGACTCCAGTTGGAAAACCATACACCACAATTAACTTCTGTCACCTTGGTAATTCATTTTGGATATGTACAGTACCTAAAGTTTAAAGCAGAAAATGGGACACTTTTGAAATTTTCATTTTTGATCAAAATTGTGGGTTCGGGGCTTACGTTTTTGTCATATACGGACATACATATTTCTGACTCTAATTGGAAAGTTATGCATCAGAATTAACTTCTGTCACCTTGGTGATACATTGTGCATATGTACCTAAAGATTAAAGTAGAAATTGGGACACTTTTGAAATTTTCATTTTTGATCAAAATTGTGGGTCCGGGGCTAACGTTTTTTCATATATGGCCATACACATTTCTCACTCCAGTTGGAAGACCATATACCCGAATTAACTTCTGTCACCTTGGTGATACATTTTGGATATGTACCTAAAGTTTAAAGCAGAAAATGGGACACTTTTGAAATTTTCATTTTTGATCAAAATTGTGGGTCTGGGGCTTATGTTTTTTTCATATATGGCCATAAACATTTCTGATTCCAATTGGAAATCCATGCACCAGAATTAACTTCTGTCACCTTGGTGATAAATTTTGGATATGTACCTAAAGTTTAAAGCAGAAAATGGGACACTTTTGAAATTTTAATTTTTGATCAAAATTGTGGGTCCGGGGCTTACGTTTTTTTCCATATACGGCCATACACATTTCTGACTCCAGTTGGAAAACCATACACCACAATTAACTTCTGTCACCTTGGTGATACATTTTGGATATGTACCTAAAGTTTAAATCAGAAAATGGGACACTTTTGAAATTTTCATTTTTGATCAAAATTGTGGGTCTGGGGCTTATGTTTTTTTCATATATGGCCATAAACATTTCTGACTCCAATTGGAAATCCATGCACCAGAATTAACTTCTGTCACCTTGGTGATACATTTTGGATATGTACCTAAAGTTTAAAGCAGAAAATGGGACACTTTTGAAATTTTCATTTTTGATCAAAATTGTGGGTCCGGGGCTTACGTTTTTTTCATATACGGCCATACACATTTCTGACTCCAGTTGGAAAACCATACACCACAATTAACTTCTGTCACCTTGGTGATACATTTTGGATATGTACCTAAAGTTTAAATCAGAAAATGGGACACTTTTGAAATTTTCATTTTTGATCAAAATTGTGGGTCCGGGGCTTACGTTTTTTTCATATATGGCCATAAACATTTCTGACTCCAATTGGAAAACCATGCACTAGAATTAACTTCTGTCACCTTGGTGATACATTTTGGATATGTACCTAAAGTTTAAAGCAGAAAATGGGACACTTTTGAAATTTTCACTTTTGATCAAAATTGTGGGTCCATGGCTTACATTTTATTCATATATGGCCATAAATATTTCTGACTCCATTTGGAAAACCTTGCACCAGAATTTAATTCTGTCACCTTGGTGATATATATCGGATATGCACCAAAAGATTAAAGTAGAAATTGGGACACTTTTGAAATTTTCATTTTTGATCAAAATTGTGGGTCCGGGGCTTACGTTTTTTTCATATATGGCCATAAACATTTCTGACTCCAATTGGAAAACCATGCACTAGAATTAAATTCTGTCACCTTGGTGATACATTTTGGATATGTATCTAAAGTTTAAAGCATGAAAATGGGACACTTTTGAAATTTTCATTTTTGATCAAAATTGTGGGTTCGGGGCTTACGTTTTTTTTCATATACGGCCATACACATTTCTGACTCCAGTTGGAAAACCATAAACCACAATTAACTTCTGTCACCTTGGTGATACATTTTCGATATGTACCTAAATTTTAAAGCAGAAAATGGGACACTTTTGAAATTTTCATTTTTGATCAAAAGTGTGGGTTCGGGGCTTACGTTTTTGTCATATACGGACATACATTTTTCTGACTCTAATTGGAAAGCCATGCATCAGAATTAACTTCTGTCACCTTGGTAATACATTTTGGAAATGTACCTAAAGTTTAAAGCAGAAAATGGGACACTTTTGAAATTTTCATTTTTGATCAAAATTGTGGGTCTGGGGCTTATGTTTTTTTCATATATGGCCATAAACATTTCTGACTCCAATTGGAAATCCATGCACCAGAATTAACTTCTGTCACCTTGGTGATACATTTTGGATATGTACCTAAAGTTTAAAGCAGAAAATGGGACACTTTTGAAATTTTCATTTTTGATCAAAATTGTGGGTCTGGGGCTTATGCTTTTTTCATATATGGCCATAAACATTTCTGATTCCAATTGGAAATCCATGCACCAGAATTAACTTCTGTCACCTTGGTGATACATTTTGGATATGTACCTAAAGTTTAAAGCAGAAAATGGGACACTTGAAATTTTCATTTTTGATCAAAATTGTGGGTCTGGGGCTTACGTTTTTTTCATATATGGCCATAAACATTTCTGACTCCAACTGGAAAACCATGCACCAGAATTAACTTCTGTCACCTTGGTGATACATTTTGGATATGTACCTAAAGTTTAAAGCAGAAAATGGGACACTTTTGAAATTTTCATTTTTGATCAAAATTGTGGGTCTGGGGCTTATGTTTTTTTCATATATGGCCATAAACATTTCTGACTCCAATTGGAAATCCATGCACCAGAATTAACTTCTGTCACCTTGGTGATACATTTTGGATATGTACCTAAAGTTTAAAGCAGAAAATGGGACACTTTTGAAATTTTCATTTTTGATCAAAATTGTGGGTCTGGGGCTTACGTTTTTTTCATATATGGCCATAAACATTTACTGACTCCAACTGGAAAACCATGCACCAGAATTAACTTCTGTCACCTTGGTGATACATTTTGGATATGTACCTAAAGTTTAAAGCAGAAAATGGGACACTTTTGAAATTTTCATTTTTGATCAAAATTGTGGGTCCGGGGCTTACGTTTTTTTTCATATACGGCCATACACATTTCTGACTCCAGTTGGAAAACCATACACCACAATTAACTTCTGTCACCTTGGTAATTCATTTTGGATATGTACAGTACCTAAAGTTTAAAGCAGAAAATGGGACACTTTTGAAATTTTCATTTTTGATCAAAATTGTGGGTTCGGGGCTTACGTTTTTGTCATATACGGACATACATATTTCTGACTCTAATTGGAAAGTTATGCATCAGAATTAACTTCTGTCACCTTGGTGATACATTGTGCATATGTACCTAAAGATTAAAGTAGAAATTGGGACACTTTTGAAATTTTCATTTTTGATCAAAATTGTGGGCATGGGGCTAACGTTTTTTTCATATATGGCTATACACATTTCTGACTCCAGTTGGAAAACCATATACCCGAATTAACTTCTGTCACCTTGGTGATACATTTTGGATATGTACCTAAAGTTTAAAGCAGAAAATGGGACACTTTTGAAATTTTCACTTTTGATCAAAATTGTGGGTCTGGGGCTTATGTTTTTTTCATATATGGCCATAAATATTTCTGACTCCATTTGGAAAACCTTGCACCAGAATTTACTTCTGTCACCTTGGTGATACATATTGGATATGCACCTAAAGATTAAAGTAGAAATTGGGACACTTTTGAAATTTTCATTTTTGATCAAAATTGTGCGTCCGGGGCTTACGTTTTTGTCATATACGGACATACACATTTCTCACTCCAGTTGGAAGACCATATACCCGAATTAACTTCTGTCACCTTGGTGATACACTTTGGATATGTACCTAAAGTTTAAAGCAGAAAATGGGACACTTTTGAAATTTTCATTTTTGATCAAAATTGTGGGTCTGGGGCTTATGTTTTTTTCATATATGGCCATAAACATTTCTGATTCCAATTGGAAATCCATGCACCAGAATTAACTTCTGTCACCTTGGTGATAAATTTTGGATATGTACCTAAAGTTTAAAGCAGAAAATGGGACACTTTTGAAATTTTCATTTTTGATCAAAATTGTGGGTCCGGGGCTTACGTTTTTTTCCATATACGGCCATACACATTTCTGACTCCAGTTGGAAAACCATACACCACAATTAACTTCTGTCACCTTGGTGATACATTTTGGATATGTACCTAAAGTTTAAATCAGAAAATGGGACACTTTTGAAATTTTCATTTTTGATCAAAATTGTGGGTCTGGGGCTTATGTTTTTTTCATATATGGCCATAAACATTTCTGACTCCAATTGGAAATCCATGCACCAGAATTAACTTCTGTCACCTTGGTGATACATTTTGGATATGTACCTAAAGTTTAAAGCAGAAAATGGGACACTTTTGAAATTTTCATTTTTGATCAAAATTGTGGGTCTGGGGCTTACGTTTTTTTCATATATGGCCATAAACATTTCTGACTCCAACTGGAAAACCATGCACCAGAATTAACTTCTGTCACCTTGGTGATACATTTTGGATATGTACCTAAAGTTTAAAGCAGAAAATGGGACACTTTTGAAATTTTCATTTTTGATCAAAATTGTGGGTCTGGGGCTTATGTTTTTTTCATATATGGCCATAAACATTTCTGATTCCAATTGGAAATCCATGCACCAGAATTAACTTCTGTCACCTTGGTGATAAATTTTGGATATGTACCTAAAGTTTAAAGCAGAAAATGGGACACTTTTGAAATTTTCATTTTTGATCAAAATTGTGGGTTCGGGGCTTACGTTTTTTTTCATATACGGCCATACACATTTCTGACTCCAGTTGGAAAACCATACACCACAATTAACTTCTGTCACCTTGGTGATACATTTTGGATATGTACCTAAAGTTTAAATCAGAAAATGGGACACTTTTGAAATTTTCATTTTTGATCAAAATTGTGGGTCCGGGGCTTACGTTTTTTTCATATATGGCCATAAACATTTCTGACTCCATTTGGAAAACCTTGCACCAGAATTTAATTCTGTCACCTTGGTGATATATATCGGATATGCACCAAAAGATTAAAGTAGAAATTGGGACACTTTTGAAATTTTCATTTTTGATCAAAATTGTGGGTCCGGGGCTTACGTTTTTTTCATATATGGCCATAAACATTTCTGACTCCAATTGGAAAACCATGCACTAGAATTAACTTCTGTCACCTTGGTGATACATTTTGGATATGTATCTAAAGTTTAAAGCATGAAAATGGGACACTTTTGAAATTTTCATTTTTGATCAAAATTGTGGGTTCGGGGCTTACGTTTTTTTTCATATACGGCCATACACATTTCTGACTCCAGTTGGAAAACCATAAACCACAATTAACTTCTGTCACCTTGGTGATACATTTTCGATATGTACCTAAATTTTAAAGCAGAAAATGGGACACTTTTGAAATTTTCATTTTTGATCAAAAGTGTGGGTTCGGGGCTTACGTTTTTGTCATATACGGACATACATTTTTCTGACTCTAATTGGAAAGCCATGCATCAGAATTAACTTCTGTCACCTTGGTAATACATTTTGGAAATGTACCTAAAGTTTAAAGCAGAAAATGGGACACTTTTGAAATTTTCATTTTTGATCAAAATTGTGGGTCTGGGGCTTACGTTTTTTTCATATACGGCCATACACATTTCTGACTCCAGTTGGAAAACAATATACCCGAATTAACTTCTGTCACCTTGGTGATACATTTTGGATATGTACCTAAAGTTTAAAGCTGAAAATGGGACACTTTTGAAATTTTCATTTTTGATCAAAATTGTGGGTCTGGGGCTTATGCTTTTTTCATATATGGCCATAAACATTTCTGATTCCAATTGGAAATCCATGCACCAGAATTAACTTCTGTCACCTTGGTGATACATTTTGGATATGTACCTAAAGTTTAAAGCAGAAAATGGGACACTTTTGAAATTTTCATTTTTGATCAAAATTGTGGGTCTGGGGCTTATGCTTTTTTCATATATGGCCATAAACATTTCTGACTCCAATTGGAAATCCATGCACCAGAATTAACTTCTGTCACCTTGGTGATACATTTTGGATATGTACCTAAAGTTTAAAGCAGAAAATGGGACACTTTTGAAATTTTCATTTTTGATCAAAATTGTGGGTCTGGGGCTTATGCTTTTTTCATATATGGCCATAAACATTTCTGACTCCAATTGGAAATCCATGCACCAGAATTAACTTCTGTCACCTTGGTGATACATTTTGGATATGTACCTAAAGTTTAAAGCAGAAAATGGGACACTTTTGAAATTTTCATTTTTGATCAAAATTGTGGGTCTGGGGCTTATGTTTTTTTCATATATGGCCATAAACATTTCTGACTCCAATTGGAAATCCATGCACCAGAATTAACTTCTGTCACCTTGGTGATACATTTTGGATATGTACCTAAAGTTTAAAGCAGAAAATGGGACACTTTTGAAATTTTCATTTTTGATCAAAATTGTGGGTCCGGGGCTTACGTTTTTTTTCATATACGGCCATACACATTTCTGACTCCAGTTGGAAAACCATAAACCACAATTAACTTCTGTCACCTTGGTGATACATTTTCGATATGTACCTAAATTTTAAAGCAGAAAATGGGGCACTTTTGAAATTTTCATTTTTGATCAAAAGTGTGGGTTCGGGGCTTACGTTTTTGTCATATACGGACATACATTTTTCTGACTCTAATTGGAAAGCCATGCATCAGAATTAACTTCTGTCACCTTGGTAATACATTTTGGAAATGTACCTAAAGTTTAAAGCAGAAAATGGGACACTTTAGAAATTTTCATTTTTGATCAAAATTGTGGGTCTGGGGCTTATGTTTTTTTCATATATGGCCATAAACATTTCTGACTCCAATTGGAAATCCATGCACCAGAATTAACTTCTGTCACCTTGGTAATACATTTTGGAAATGTACCTAAAGTTTAAAGCAGAAAATGGGACACTTTTGAAATTTTCATTTTTGATCAAAATTGTGGGTTCGGGGCTTACGTTTTTTTTCATATACGGCCATACACATTTCTGACTCCAGTTGGAAAACCATACACCACAATTAACTTCTGTCACCTTGGTGATACATTTTGGATATGTACCTAAAGTTTAAATCAGAAAATGGGACACTTTTGAAATTTTCATTTTTGATCAAAATTGTGGGTCCGGGGCTTACGTTTTTTTCATATATGGCCATAAACATTTCTGACTCCAATTGGAAAACCATGCACTAGAATTAACTTCTGTCACCTTGGTGATACATTTTGGATATGTACCTAAAGTTTAAAGCAGAAAATGGGACACTTTTGAAATTTTCACTTTTGATCAAAATTGTGGGTCCATGGCTTACATTTTATTCATATATGGCCATAAATATTTCTGACTCCATTTGGAAAACCTTGCACCAGAATTTAATTCTGTCACCTTGGTGATATATATCGGATATGCACCAAAAGATTAAAGTAGAAATTGGGACACTTTTGAAATTTTCATTTTTGATCAAAATTGTGGGTCCGGGGCTTACGTTTTTTTCATATATGGCCATAAACATTTCTGACTCCAATTGGAAAACCATGCACTAGAATTAACTTCTGTCACCTTGGTGATACATTTTGGATATGTATCTAAAGTTTAAAGCATGAAAATGGGACACTTTTGAAATTTTCATTTTTGATCAAAATTGTGGGTTCGGGGCTTACGTTTTTTTTCATATACGGCCATACACATTTCTGACTCCAGTTGGAAAACCATAAACCACAATTAACTTCTGTCACCTTGGTGATACATTTTCGATATGTACCTAAATTTTAAAGCAGAAAATGGGACACTTTTGAAATTTTCATTTTTGATCAAAAGTGTGGGTTCGGGGCTTACGTTTTTGTCATATACGGACATACATTTTTCTGACTCTAATTGGAAAGCCATGCATCAGAATTAACTTCTGTCACCTTGGTAATACATTTTGGAAATGTACCTAAAGTTTAAAGCAGAAAATGGGACACTTTTGAAATTTTCATTTTTGATCAAAATTGTGGGTCTGGGGCTTATGCTTTTTTCATATATGGCCATAAACATTTCTGATTCCAATTGGAAATCCATGCACCAGAATTAACTTCTGTCACCTTGGTGATACATTTTGGATATGTACCTAAAGTTTAAAGCAGAAATTGGGACACTTGAAATTTTCATTTTTGATCAAAATTGTGGGTCTGGGGCTTACGTTTTTTTCATATATGGCCATAAACATTTCTGACTCCAACTGGAAAACCATGCACCAGAATTAACTTCTGTCACCTTGGTGATACATTTTGGATATGTACCTAAAGTTTAAAGCAGAAAATGGGACACTTTTGAAATTTTCATTTTTGATCAAAATTGTGGGTCTGGGGCTTATGTTTTTTTCATATATGGCCATAAACATTTCTGACTCCAATTGGAAATCCATGCACCAGAATTAACTTCTGTCACCTTGGTGATACATTTTGGATATGTACCTAAAGTTTAAAGCAGAAAATGGGACACTTTTGAAATTTTCATTTTTGATCAAAATTGTGGGTCTGGGGCTTACGTTTTTTTCATATATGGCCATAAACATTTACTGACTCCAACTGGAAAACCATGCACCAGAATTAACTTCTGTCACCTTGGTGATACATTTTGGATATGTACCTAAAGTTTAAAGCAGAAAATGGGACACTTTTGAAATTTTCATTTTTGATCAAAATTGTGGGTCCGGGGCTTACGTTTTTTTTCATATACGGCCATACACATTTCTGACTCCAGTTGGAAAACCATACACCACAATTAACTTCTGTCACCTTGGTAATTCATTTTGGATATGTACAGTACCTAAAGTTTAAAGCAGAAAATGGGACACTTTTGAAATTTTCATTTTTGATCAAAATTGTGGGTTCGGGGCTTACGTTTTTGTCATATACGGACATACATATTTCTGACTCTAATTGGAAAGTTATGCATCAGAATTAACTTCTGTCACCTTGGTGATACATTGTGCATATGTACCTAAAGATTAAAGTAGAAATTGGGACACTTTTGAAATTTTCATTTTTGATCAAAATTGTGGGCCCGGGGCTAACGTTTTTTTCATATATGGCTATACACATTTCTGACTCCAGTTGGAAAACCATATACCCGAATTAACTTCTGTCACCTTGGTGATACATTTTGGATATGTACCTAAAGTTTAAAGCAGAAAATGGGACACTTTTGAAATTTTCACTTTTGATCAAAATTGTGGGTCTGGGGCTTATGTTTTTTTCATATATGGCCATAAATATTTCTGACTCCATTTGGAAAACCTTGCACCAGAATTTACTTCTGTCACCTTGGTGATACATATTGGATATGCACCTAAAGATTAAAGTAGAAATTGGGACACTTTTGAAATTTTCATTTTTGATCAAAATTGTGCGTCCGGGGCTTACGTTTTTGTCATATACGGACATACACATTTCTCACTCCAGTTGGAAGACCATATACCCGAATTAACTTCTGTCACCTTGGTGATACACTTTGGATATGTACCTAAAGTTTAAAGCAGAAAATGGGACACTTTTGAAATTTTCATTTTTGATCAAAATTGTGGGTCTGGGGCTTATGTTTTTTTCATATATGGCCATAAACATTTCTGATTCCAATTGGAAATCCATGCACCAGAATTAACTTCTGTCACCTTGGTGATAAATTTTGGATATGTACCTAAAGTTTAAAGCAGAAAATGGGACACTTTTGAAATTTTCATTTTTGATCAAAATTGTGGGTCCGGGGCTTACGTTTTTTTCCATATACGGCCATACACATTTCTGACTCCAGTTGGAAAACCATACACCACAATTAACTTCTGTCACCTTGGTGATACATTTTGGATATGTACCTAAAGTTTAAATCAGAAAATGGGACACTTTTGAAATTTTCATTTTTGATCAAAATTGTGGGTCTGGGGCTTATGTTTTTTTCATATATGGCCATAAACATTTCTGACTCCAATTGGAAATCCATGCACCAGAATTAACTTCTGTCACCTTGGTGATACATTTTGGATATGTACCTAAAGTTTAAAGCAGAAAATGGGACACTTTTGAAATTTTCATTTTTGATCAAAATTGTGGGTCTGGGGCTTACGTTTTTTTCATATATGGCCATAAACATTTCTGACTCCAACTGGAAAACCATGCACCAGAATTAACTTCTGTCACCTTGGTGATACATTTTGGATATGTACCTAAAGTTTAAAGCAGAAAATGGGACACTTTTGAAATTTTCATTTTTGATCAAAATTGTGGGTCTGGGGCTTATGTTTTTTTCATATATGGCCATAAACATTTCTGATTCCAATTGGAAATCCATGCACCAGAATTAACTTCTGTCACCTTGGTGATAAATTTTGGATATGTACCTAAAGTTTAAAGCAGAAAATGGGACACTTTTGAAATTTTCATTTTTGATCAAAATTGTGGGTTCGGGGCTTACGTTTTTTTTCATATACGGCCATACACATTTCTGACTCCAGTTGGAAAACCATACACCACAATTAACTTCTGTCACCTTGGTGATACATTTTGGATATGTACCTAAAGTTTAAATCAGAAAATGGGACACTTTTGAAATTTTCATTTTTGATCAAAATTGTGGGTCCGGGGCTTACGTTTTTTTCATATATGGCCATAAACATTTCTGACTCCATTTGGAAAACCTTGCACCAGAATTTAATTCTGTCACCTTGGTGATATATATCGGATATGCACCAAAAGATTAAAGTAGAAATTGGGACACTTTTGAAATTTTCATTTTTGATCAAAATTGTGGGTCCGGGGCTTACGTTTTTTTCATATATGGCCATAAACATTTCTGACTCCAATTGGAAAACCATGCACTAGAATTAACTTCTGTCACCTTGGTGATACATTTTGGATATGTATCTAAAGTTTAAAGCATGAAAATGGGACACTTTTGAAATTTTCATTTTTGATCAAAATTGTGGGTTCGGGGCTTACGTTTTTTTCATATACGGCCATACACATTTCTGACTCCAGTTGGAAAACCATAAACCACAATTAACTTCTGTCACCTTGGTGATACATTTTCGATATGTACCTAAATTTTAAAGCAGAAAATGGGACACTTTTGAAATTTTCATTTTTGATCAAAAGTGTGGGTTCGGGGCTTACGTTTTTGTCATATACGGACATACATTTTTCTGACTCTAATTGGAAAGCCATGCATCAGAATTAACTTCTGTCACCTTGGTAATACATTTTGGAAATGTACCTAAAGTTTAAAGGAGAAAATGGGACACTTTTGAAATTTTCATTTTTGATCAAAATTGTGGGTCTGGGGCTTATGTTTTTTTCATATATGGCCATGAACATTTCTGACTCCAATTGGAAATCCATGCACCAGAATTAACTTCTGTCACCTTGGTGATACATTTTGGATATGTACCTAAAGTTTAAAGCAGAAAATGGGACACTTTTGAAATTTTCATTTTTGATCAAAATTGTGGGTCCGGGGCTTACGTTTTTTTCATATACGGCCATACACATTTCTGACTCCAGTTGGAAAACAATATACCCGAATTAACTTCTGTCACCTTGGTGATACATTTTGGATATGTACCTAAAGTTTAAAGCTGAAAATGGGACACTTTTGACATTTTCATTTTTGATCAAAATTGTGGGTCTGGGGCTTATGCTTTTTTCATATATGGCCATAAACATTTCTGATTCCAATTGGAAATCCATGCACCAGAATTAACTTCTGTCACCTTGGTGATACATTTTGGATATGTACCTAAAGTTTAAAGCAGAAAATGGGACACTTTTGAAATTTTCATTTTTGATCAAAATTGTGGGTCTGGGGCTTATGCTTTTTTCATATATGGCCATAAACATTTCTGACTCCAATTGGAAATCCATGCACCAGAATTAACTTCTGTCACCTTGGTGATACATTTTGGATATGTACCTAAAGTTTAAAGCAGAAAATGGGACACTTTTGAAATTTTCATTTTTGATCAAAATTGTGGGTCTGGGGCTTATGCTTTTTTCATATATGGCCATAAACATTTCTGACTCCAATTGGAAATCCATGCACCAGAATTAACTTCTGTCACCTTGGTGATACATTTTGGATATGTACCTAAAGTTTAAAGCAGAAAATGGGACACTTTTGAAATTTTCATTTTTGATCAAAATTGTGGGTCTGGGGCTTATGTTTTTTTCATATATGGCCATAAACATTTCTGACTCCAATTGGAAATCCATGCACCAGAATTAACTTCTGTCACCTTGGTGATACATTTTGGATATGTACCTAAAGTTTAAAGCAGAAAATGGGACACTTTTGAAATTTTCATTTTTGATCAAAATTGTGGGTCCGGGGCTTACGTTTTTTTTCATATACGGCCATACACATTTCTGACTCCAGTTGGAAAACCATAAACCACAATTAACTTCTGTCACCTTGGTGATACATTTTCGATATGTACCTAAATTTTAAAGCAGAAAATGGGGCACTTTTGAAATTTTCATTTTTGATCAAAAGTGTGGGTTCGGGGCTTACGTTTTTGTCATATACGGACATACATTTTTCTGACTCTAATTGGAAAGCCATGCATCAGAATTAACTTCTGTCACCTTGGTAATACATTTTGGAAATGTACCTAAAGTTTAAAGCAGAAAATGGGACACTTTAGAAATTTTCATTTTTGATCAAAATTGTGGGTCTGGGGCTTATGTTTTTTTCATATATGGCCATAAACATTTCTGACTCCAATTGGAAATCCATGCACCAGAATTAACTTCTGTCACCTTGGTAATACATTTTGGAAATGTACCTAAAGTTTAAAGCAGAAAATGGGACACTTTTGAAATTTTCATTTTTGATCAAAATTGTGGGTCCGGGGCTTACGTTTTTTTTCATATACGGCGATACACATTTCTGACTCCAGTTGGAAAACCATACACCACAATTAACTTCTGTCACCTTGGTGATACATTTCCGATATGTACCTAAAAGTTTAAAGCAGAAAATTGGACACTTTTGAAATTTTCATTTTTGATCAAAATTGTGGGTCCGGGGCTTATGTTTTTTTCATATATGGCCATACACATTTCTGACTCCAATTGGAAAACCATGCACCAGAATTAACTTCTGTCACCTTGGTGATACATTTTTGATATGTACCTTAAGTTTAAAGCAGAAAATGGGACACTTTTGAAATTGTCATTTTTGATCAAAATTGTGGGTCTGGGGCTTACGTTTTTTTCATATATGGCCATAAACATTTCTGACTCCAACTGGAAAACCATGCACCAGAATTAACTTCTGTCACCTTGGTGATACATTTTGGATATGTACCTAAAGTTTAAAGCAGAAAATGGGACACATTTGAAATTTTAATTTTTGATAAAAATTGTGGGTCTGGGGCTTATGTTTTTTTCATATATGGCCATAAACATTTCTGACTCCAATTGGAAATCCATGCACCAGAATTAACTTCTGTCACCTTGGTGATAAATTTTGGATATGTACCTAAAGTTTAAAGCAGAAAATGGGACACTTTTGAAATTTTCATTTTTGATCAAAATTGTGGGTTCGGGGCTTACGTTTTTGTCATATACGGACATACATATTTCTGACTCTAATTGGAAAGTTATGCATCAGAATTAACTTCTGTCACCTTGGTGATACATTGTGCATATGTACCTAAAGATTAAAGTAGAAATTGGGACACTTTTGAAATTTTCATTTTTGATCAAAATTGTGGGTCCGGGGCTAACGGTTTTTTCATATATGGCCATACACATTTCTGACTCCAGTTGGAAAACCATATACCCGAATTAACTTCTGTCACCTTGGTGATACATTTTGGATATGTACCTAAAGTTTAAAGCAGAAAATGGGACACTTTTGAAATTTTCATTTTTGATCAAAATTGTGGGTCCGGGGCTTACGTTTTTTTCATATATGGCCATACACATTTCTGACTCCAATTGGAAAACCATGCACCAGAATTAACTTCTGTCACCTTGGTGATACATTTTGGATATGTACCTAAAGTTTAAAGCAGAAAATGGGACACTTTTGAAATTTTCACTTTTGATCAAAATTGTGGGTCCATGGCTTACATTTTATTCATATATGGCCATAAATATTTCTGACTCCATTTGGAAAACCTTGCACCAGAATTAACTTCTGTCACCTTGGTGATATATATTGGATATGCACCTAAAGATTAAAGTAGAAATTGGTTCACTTTTGAAATTTTCATTTTTGATCAAAATTGTGGGTCCGGGGCTTACGTTTTTTTCATATATGGCCATACACATTTCTGACTCCAATTGGAAAACCATGCACCAGAATTAACTTCTGCAACCTTGGTGATACATTTTGGATATGTACCTAAAGATTAAAGTAGAAATTGGGACACTTTTGAAATTTTCATTTTTGATCAAAATTGTGCGTCCGGGGCTTACGTTTTTGTCATATACGGACATACATATTTCTGACTCTAATTGGAAAGCCATGCATCAGAATTAACTTCTGTCACCTTGGTGATACATTGTGCATATGTACCTAAAGTTTAAAGCAGAAAATGGGACACTTTTGAAATTTTCATTTTTGATCAAAATTGTGGGTCTGGGGCTTATGTTTTTTTCATATATGGCCATAAACATTTCTGACTCCAATTGGAAATCCATGCACCAGAATTAACTTCTGTCTCCTTGGTGATACATTTTGGATATGTACCTAAAGTTTAAAGCAGAAAATGGGACACTTTTGAAATTTTCATTTTTTGATCAAAATTGTGGGTCCGGGGCTTACGTTTTTTTCATATACGGCGATACACATTTCTGACTCCAGTTGGAAAACCATACACCACAATTAACTTCTGTCACCTTGGTGATACATTTCCGATATGTATCTAAAGTTTAAAGCAGAAAATTGGACATTTTTGAAATTTTCATTTTTGATCAAAATTGTGGGTTTGGGGCTTACGTTTTTGTCATATACAGACATACATATTTCTGACTCTAATTGGAAAGCCATGCATCAGAATTAACTTCTGTCACCTTGGTAATACGTTTTGGAAATGTACCTAAAGTTTAAAGCAGAAAATGGGACACTTTTGAAATTTTTATTTTTTATCAAAATTGTGGGTTCGGGGCTTATGTTTTTTTCATATATGGCCATAAACATTTCTGATTCCAATTGGAAATCCATGCACCAGAATTAACTTCTGTCACCTTGGTGATACATTTTGGATATATACCTAAAGTTTAAAGCAGAAAATGGGACACTTTTGAAATTTTTATTTTTTATCAAAATTGTGGGTCCGGGGCTTATGTTTTTTTCATATATAGCCATAAACATTTCTGACTCCAATTGGAAAACCATGCACCAGAATTAACTTCTGTCACCTTGGTGATACATTTTGGATATGTACCTAAAGTTTAAAGCAGAAAATGGGACACTTTTGAAATTTTCATTTTTGATCAAAATTGTGGGTCCGGGGCTTACGTTTTTTTTCATATACGGCCATACACATTTCTGACTTCAGTTGGAAAACCATACACCACAATTAACTTCTGTCACCTTGGTAATTCATTTTGGATATGTACCTAAAGTTTAAAGCAGAAAATGGGACACTTTTGAAATTTTCATTTTTGATCAAAATTGTGGGTTCGGGGCTTACGTTTTTGTCATATACGGACATACATATTTCTGACTCTAATTGGAAAGCCATGCATCAGAATTAACTTCTGTCACCTTGGTGATACATTTTGGATATGTACCTAAAGTTTAAAGCAGAAAATGGGACACTTTTGAAATTTTCATTTTTGATCAAAATTGTGGGTCTGGGGCTTATGCTTTTTTCATATATGGCCATAAACATTTCTGACTCCAATTGGAAATCCATGCACCAGAATTAACTTCTGTCACCTTGGTGATACATTTTGGATATGTACCTAAAGTTTAAAGCAGAAAATGGGACACTTTTGAAATTTTCATTTTTGATCAAAATTGTGGGTCTGGGGCTTATGTTTTTTTCATATATGGCCATAAACATTTCTGACTCCAATTGGAAATCCATGCACCAGAATTAACTTCTGTCACCTTGGTGATACATTTTGGATATGTACCTAAAGTTTAAAGCAGAAAATGGGACACTTTTGAAATTTTCATTTTTGATCAAAATTGTGGGTCCGGGGCTTACGTTTTTTTTCATATACGGCCATACACATTTCTGACTCCAGTTGGAAAACCATAAACCACAATTAACTTCTGTCACCTTGGTGATACATTTTCGATATGTACCTAAATTTTAAAGCAGAAAATGGGGCACTTTTGAAATTTTCATTTTTGATCAAAAGTGTGGGTTCGGGGCTTACGTTTTTGTCATATACGGACACACATTTTTCTGACTCTAATTGGAAAGCCATGCATCAGAATTAACTTCTGTCACCTTGGTAATACATTTTGGAAATGTACCTAAAGTTTAAAGCAGAAAATGGGACACTTTAGAAATTTTCATTTTTGATCAAAATTGTGGGTCTGGGGCTTATGTTTTTTTCATATATGGCCATAAACATTTCTGACTCCAATTGGAAATCCATGCACCAGAATTAACTTCTGTCACCTTGGTAATACATTTTGGAAATGTACCTAAAGTTTAAAGCAGAAAATGGGACACTTTTGAAATTTTCATTTTTGATCAAAATTGTGGGTCCGGGGCTTACGTTTTTTTTCATATATGGCCATACACATTTCTGACTCCAATTGGAAAACCATACACCACAATTAACTTCTGTCACCTTGGTGATACATTTCCGATATGTACCTAAAAGTTTAAAGCAGAAAATTGGACACTTTTGAAATTTTCATTTTTGATCAAAATTGTGGGTCCGGGGCTTATGTTTTTTTCATATATGGCCATACACATTTCTGACTCCAATTGGAAAACCATGCACCAGAATTAACTTCTGTCACCTTGGTGATACATTTTTGATATGTACCTTAAGTTTAAAGCAGAAAATGGGACACTTTTGAAATTGTCATTTTTGATCAAAATTGTGGGTCTGGGGCTTACGTTTTTTTCATATATGGCCATAAACATTTCTGACTCCAACTGGAAAACCATGCACCAGAATTAACTTCTGTCACCTTGGTGATACATTTTTGATATGTACCTTAAGTTTAAAGCAGAAAATGGGACACTTTTGAAATTGTCATTTTTGATCAAAATTGTGGGTCTGGGGCTTACGTTTTTTTCATATATGGCCATAAACATTTCTGACTCCAACTGGAAAACCATGCACCAGAATTAACTTCTGTCACCTTGGTGATACATTTTTGATATGTACCTTAAGTTTAAAGCAGAAAATGGGACACTTTTGAAATTGTCATTTTTGATCAAAATTGTGGGTCTGGGGCTTACGTTTTTTTCATATATGGCCATAAACATTTCTGACTCCAACTGGAAAACCATGCACCAGAATTAACTTCTGTCACCTTGGTGATACATTTTGGATATGTACCTAAAGTTTAAAGCAGAAAATGGGACACATTTGAAATTTTAATTTTTGATAAAAATTGTGGGTCTGGGGCTTATGTTTTTTTCATATATGGCCATAAACATTTCTGACTCCAATTGGAAATCCATGCACCAGAATTAACTTCTGTCACCTTGGTGATAAATTTTGGATATGTACCTAAAGTTTAAAGCAGAAAATGGGACACTTTTGAAATTTTCATTTTTGATCAAAATTGTGGGTTCGGGGCTTACGTTTTTGTCATATACGGACATACATATTTCTGACTCTAATTGGAAAGTTATGCATCAGAATTAACTTCTGTCACCTTGGTGATACATTGTGCATATGTACCTAAAGATTAAAGTAGAAATTGGGACACTTTTGAAATTTTCATTTTTGATCAAAATTGTGGGTCCGGGGCTAACGGTTTTTTCATATATGGCCATACACATTTCTGACTCCAGTTGGAAAACCATATACCCGAATTAACTTCTGTCACCTTGGTGATACATTTTGGATATGTACCTAAAGTTTAAAGCAGAAAATGGGACACTTTTGAAATTTTCATTTTTGATCAAAATTGTGGGTCCGGGGCTTACGTTTTTTTCATATATGGCCATACACATTTCTGACTCCAATTGGAAAACCATGCACCAGAATTAACTTCTGTCACCTTGGTGATACATTTTGGATATGTACCTAAAGTTTAAAGCAGAAAATGGGACACTTTTGAAATTTTCACTTTTGATCAAAATTGTGGGTCCATGGCTTACATTTTATTCATATATGGCCATAAATATTTCTGACTCCATTTGGAAAACCTTGCACCAGAATTTACTTCTGTCACCTTGGTGATATATATTGGATATGCACCTAAAGATTAAAGTAGAAATTGGTTCACTTTTGAAATTTTCATTTTTGATCAAAATTGTGGGTCCGGGGCTTACGTTTTTTTCATATATGGCCATACACATTTCTGACTCCAATTGGAAAACCATGCACCAGAATTAACTTCTGCAAACTTGGTGATACATTTTGGATATGTACCTAAAGATTAAAGTAGAAATTGGGACACTTTTGAAATTTTCATTTTTGATCAAAATTGTGCGTCCGGGGCTTACGTTTTTGTCATATACGGACATACATATTTCTGACTCTAATTGGAAAGCCATGCATCAGAATTAACTTCTGTCACCTTGGTGATACATTGTGCATATGTACCTAAAGTTTAAAGCAGAAAATGGGACACTTTTGAAATTTTCATTTTTGATCAAAATTGTGGGTCTGGGGCTTATGTTTTTTTCATATATGGCCATAAACATTTCTGACTCCAATTGGAAATCCATGCACCAGAATTAACTTCTGTCTCCTTGGTGATACATTTTGGATATGTACCTAAAGTTTAAAGCAGAAAATGGGACACTTTTGAAATTTTCATTTTTGATCAAAATTGTGGGTCCGGGGCTTACGTTTTTTTCATATACGGCGATACACATTTCTGACTCCAGTTGGAAAACCATACACCACAATTAACTTCTGTCACCTTGGTGATACATTTCCGATATGTACCTAAAGTTTAAAGCAGAAAATTGGACATTTTTGAAATTTTCATTTTTGATCAAAATTGTGGGTTTGGGGCTTACGTTTTTGTCATATACGGACATACATATTTCTGACTCTAATTGGAAAGCCATGCATCAGAATTAACTTCTGTCACCTTGGTAATACGTTTTGGAAATGTACCTAAAGTTTAAAGCAGAAAATGGGACACTTTTGAAATTTTTATTTTTTATCAAAATTGTGGGTTCGGGGCTTATGTTTTTTTCATATATGGCCATAAACATTTCTGATTCCAATTGGAAATCCATGCACCAGAATTAACTTCTGTCACCTTGGTGATACATTTTGGATATATACCTAAAGTTTAAAGCAGAAAATGGGACACTTTTGAAATTTTTATTTTTTATCAAAATTGTGGGTCCGGGGCTTATGTTTTTTTCATATATGGCCATAAACATTTCTGACTCCAATTGGAAAACCATGCACCAGAATTAACTTCTGTCACCTTGGTGATACATTTTGGATATGTACCTAAAGTTTAAAGCAGAAAATGGGACACTTTTGAAATTTTCATTTTTGATCAAAATTGTGGGTCCGGGGCTTACGTTTTTTTTCATATACGGCCATACACATTTCTGACTTCAGTTGGAAAACTATACACCACAATTAACTTCTGTCACCTTGGTAATTCATTTTGGATATGTACCTAAAGTTTAAAGCAGAAAATGGGACACTTTTGAAATTTTCATTTTTGATCAAAATTGTGGGTTCGGGGCTTACGTTTTTGTCATATACGGACATACATATTTCTGACTCTAATTGGAAAGCCATGCATCAGAATTAACTTCTGTCACCTTGGTGATACATTGTGCATATGTACCTAAAGTTTAAAGCAGAAAATGGGACACTTTTGAAATTTTCATTTTTGATCAGAATTGTGGGTCTGGGGCTTACGTTTTTTTTCATATATGGCCATACACATTTCTGACTCCAGTTGGAAAACCATACACCACAATTAACTTCTGTCACCTTGGTGATACATTTTCGATATGTACCTAAATTTTAAAGCAGAAAATGGGACACTTTTGAAATTTTTATTTTTTATCAAAATTGTGGGTCTGGGGCTTATGTTTTTTTCATATATGGCCATAAACATTTCTGACTCCAATTGGAAATCCATGCACCAGAATTAACTTCTGTCTCCTTGGTGATACATTTTGGATATGTACCTAAAGTTTAAAGCAGAAAATGGGACACTTTTGAAATTTTCATTTTTGATCAAAATTGTGGGTCCGGGGCTTATGTTTTTTTTCATATACGGCGATACACATTTCTGACTCCAGTTGGAAAACCATACACCACAATTAACTTCTGTCACCTTGGTGATACATTTCCGATATGTACCTAAAGTTTAAAGCAGAAAATTGGACATTTTTGAAATTTTCATTTTTGATCAAAATTGTGGGTTTGGGGCTTACGTTTTTGTCATATACGGACATACATATTTCTGACTCTAATTGGAAAGCCATGCATCAGAATTAACTTCTGTCACCTTGGTAATACATTTTGGAAATGTACCTAAAGTTTAAAGCAGAAAATGGGACACTTTTGAAATTTTTATTTTTTATCAAAATTGTGGGTTCGGGGCTTATGTTTTTTTCATATATGGCCATAAACATTTCTGATTCCAATTGGAAATCCATGCACCAGAATTAACTTCTGTCACCTTGGTGATACATTTTGGATATGTACCTAAAGTTTAAAGCAGAAAATGGGACACTTTTGAAATTTTTATTTTTTATCAAAATTGTGGGTCCGGGGCTTATGTTTTTTTCATATATGGCCATACACATTTCTGACTCCAATTGGAAAAACATGCACCAGAATTAACTTCTGTCACCTTGGTGATACATTTTTGATATGTACCTTAAGTTTAAAGCAGAAAATGGGACACTTTTGAAATTTTCATTTTTGATCAAAATTGTGGGTCCGGGGCTTACATTTTTTTTCATATACGGCCATACACATTTCTGACTCCAGTTGGAAAACCATACACCACAATTAACTTCTGTCACCTTGGTAATTCATTTTGGATATGTACCTAAAGTTTAAAGCAGAAAATGGGACACTTTTGAAATTTTCATTTTTGATCAAAATTGTGGGTTCGGGGCTTACGTTTTTGTCATATACGGACATACATATTTCTGACTCTAATTGGAAAGCCATGCATCAGAATTAACTTCTGTCACCTTGGTGATACATTGTGCATATGTACCTAAAGTTTAAAGCAGAAAATGGGACACTTTTGAAATTTTCATTTTTGATCAAAATTGTGGGTCCGGGGCTTACGTTTTTTTTCATATATGGCCATACACATTTCTGACTCCAGTTGGAAAACCATACACCACAATTAACTTCTGTCACCTTGGTGATACATTTTCGATATGTACCTAAAGTTTAAAGCAGAAAATGGGACACTTTTGAAATGTTCATTTTTGATCAAAATTGTGGGTCCATGGCTTACATTTTATTCATATATGGCCATAAATATTTCTGACTCCATTTGGAAAACCTTGCACTAGAATTTACTTCTGTCACCTTGGTGATACATATTGGATATGCACCTAAAGATTAAAGTAGAAATTTGGACACTTTTGAAATTTTCATTTTTGGTCAAAATTGTGGGTCCGGGGCTTACGTTTTTTTCATATATGGCCATAAATATTTCTGACTCCAATTGGAAAACCATGCACCAGAATTAAATTTTGTCACCTTGGTGATACATTTTGGATATGTGCCTAAAGTTTAAAGCAGAAAATGGGACACTTTTGAAATTTTCATTTTTGATCAAAATTGTGGGTCTGGGGCTTACGTTTTTTTCATATACGGCGATACACATTTCTGACTCCAGTTGGAAAACCATACACCACAATTAACTTCTGTCACCTTGGTGATACATTTCCGATATGTACCTAAAAGTTTAAAGCAGAAAATTGGACACTTTTGAAATTTTCATTTTTGATCAAAATTGTGGGTCCGGGGCTTATGTTTTTTTCATATATGGCCATACACATTTCTGACTCCAATTGGAAAACCATGCACCAGAATTAACTTCTGTCACCTTGGTGATACATTTTTGATATGTACCTTAAGTTTAAAGCAGAAAATGGGACACTTTTGAAATTGTCATTTTTGATCAAAATTGTGGGTCTGGGGCTTACGTTTTTTTCATATATGGCCATAAACATTTCTGACTCCAACTGGAAAACCATGCACCAGAATTAACTTCTGTCACCTTGGTGATACATTTTGGATATGTACCTAAAGTTTAAAGCAGAAAATGGGACACATTTGAAATTTTAATTTTTGATAAAAATTGTGGGTCTGGGGCTTATGTTTTTTTCATATATGGCCATAAACATTTCTGACTCCAATTGGAAATCCATGCACCAGAATTAACTTCTGTCACCTTGGTGATAAATTTTGGATATGTACCTAAAGTTTAAAGCAGAAAATGGGACACTTTTGAAATTTTCATTTTTGATCAAAATTGTGGGTTCGGGGCTTACGTTTTTGTCATATACGGACATACATATTTCTGACTCTAATTGGAAAGTTATGCATCAGAATTAACTTCTGTCACCTTGGTGATACATTGTGCATATGTACCTAAAGATTAAAGTAGAAATTGGGACACTTTTGAAATTTTCATTTTTGATCAAAATTGTGGGTCCGGGGCTAACGGTTTTTTCATATATGGCCATACACATTTCTGACTCCAGTTGGAAAACCATATACCCGAATTAACTTCTGTCACCTTGGTGATACATTTTGGATATGTACCTAAAGTTTAAAGCAGAAAATGGGACACTTTTGAAATTTTCATTTTTGATCAAAATTGTGGGTCCGGGGCTTACGTTTTTTTCATATATGGCCATACACATTTCTGACTCCAATTGGAAAACCATGCACCAGAATTAACTTCTGTCACCTTGGTGATACATTTTGGATATGTACCTAAAGTTTAAAGCAGAAAATGGGACACTTTTGAAATTTTCACTTTTGATCAAAATTGTGGGTCCATGGCTTACATTTTATTCATATATGGCCATAAATATTTCTGACTCCATTTGGAAAACCTTGCACCAGAATTTACTTCTGTCACCTTGGTGATATATATTGGATATGCACCTAAAGATTAAAGTAGAAATTGGTTCACTTTTGAAATTTTCATTTTTGATCAAAATTGTGGGTCCGGGGCTTACGTTTTTTTCATATATGGCCATACACATTTCTGACTCCAATTGGAAAACCATGCACCAGAATTAACTTCTGCAAACTTGGTGATACATTTTGGATATGTACCTAAAGATTAAAGTAGAAATTGGGACACTTTTGAAATTTTCATTTTTGATCAAAATTGTGCGTCCGGGGCTTACGTTTTTGTCATATACGGACATACATATTTCTGACTCTAATTGGAAAGCCATGCATCAGAATTAACTTCTGTCACCTTGGTGATACATTGTGCATATGTACCTAAAGTTTAAAGCAGAAAATGGGACACTTTTGAAATTTTCATTTTTGATCAAAATTGTGGGTCTGGGGCTTATGTTTTTTTCATATATGGCCATAAACATTTCTGACTCCAATTGGAAATCCATGCACCAGAATTAACTTCTGTCTCCTTGGTGATACATTTTGGATATGTACCTAAAGTTTAAAGCAGAAAATGGGACACTTTTGAAATTTTCATTTTTGATCAAAATTGTGGGTCCGGGGCTTACGTTTTTTTCATATACGGCGATACACATTTCTGACTCCAGTTGGAAAACCATACACCACAATTAACTTCTGTCACCTTGGTGATACATTTCCGATATGTACCTAAAGTTTAAAGCAGAAAATTGGACATTTTTGAAATTTTCATTTTTGATCAAAATTGTGGGTTTGGGGCTTACGTTTTTGTCATATACGGACATACATATTTCTGACTCTAATTGGAAAGCCATGCATCAGAATTAACTTCTGTCACCTTGGTAATACGTTTTGGAAATGTACCTAAAGTTTAAAGCAGAAAATGGGACACTTTTGAAATTTTTATTTTTTATCAAAATTGTGGGTTCGGGGCTTATGTTTTTTTCATATATGGCCATAAACATTTCTGATTCCAATTGGAAATCCATGCACCAGAATTAACTTCTGTCACCTTGGTGATACATTTTGGATATATACCTAAAGTTTAAAGCAGAAAATGGGACACTTTTGAAATTTTTATTTTTTATCAAAATTGTGGGTCCGGGGCTTATGTTTTTTTCATATATGGCCATAAACATTTCTGACTCCAATTGGAAAACCATGCACCAGAATTAACTTCTGTCACCTTGGTGATACATTTTGGATATGTACCTAAAGTTTAAAGCAGAAAATGGGACACTTTTGAAATTTTCATTTTTGATCAAAATTGTGGGTCCGGGGCTTACGTTTTTTTTCATATACGGCCATACACATTTCTGACTTCAGTTGGAAAACTATACACCACAATTAACTTCTGTCACCTTGGTAATTCATTTTGGATATGTACCTAAAGTTTAAAGCAGAAAATGGGACACTTTTGAAATTTTCATTTTTGATCAAAATTGTGGGTTCGGGGCTTACGTTTTTGTCATATACGGACATACATATTTCTGACTCTAATTGGAAAGCCATGCATCAGAATTAACTTCTGTCACCTTGGTGATACATTGTGCATATGTACCTAAAGTTTAAAGCAGAAAATGGGACACTTTTGAAATTTTCATTTTTGATCAAAATTGTGGGTCTGGGGCTTACGTTTTTTTTCATATATGGCCATACACATTTCTGACTCCAGTTGGAAAACCATACACCACAATTAACTTCTGTCACCTTGGTGATACATTTTCGATATGTACCTAAATTTTAAAGCAGAAAATGGGACACTTTTGAAATTTTTATTTTTTATCAAAATTGTGGGTCTGGGGCTTATGTTTTTTTCATATATGGCCATAAACATTTCTGACTCCAATTGGAAATCCATGCACCAGAATTAACTTCTGTCTCCTTGGTGATACATTTTGGATATGTACCTAAAGTTTAAAGCAGAAAATGGGACACTTTTGAAATTTTCATTTTTGATCAAAATTGTGGGTCCGGGGCTTATGTTTTTTTTCATATACGGCGATACACATTTCTGACTCCAGTTGGAAAACCATACACCACAATTAACTTCTGTCACCTTGGTGATACATTTCCGATATGTACCTAAAGTTTAAAGCAGAAAATTGGACATTTTTGAAATTTTCATTTTTGATCAAAATTGTGGGTTTGGGGCTTACGTTTTTGTCATATACGGACATACATATTTCTGACTCTAATTGGAAAGCCATGCATCAGAATTAACTTCTGTCACCTTGGTAATACATTTTGGAAATGTACCTAAAGTTTAAAGCAGAAAATGGGACACTTTTGAAATTTTTATTTTTTATCAAAATTGTGGGTTCGGGGCTTATGTTTTTTTCATATATGGCCATAAACATTTCTGATTCCAATTGGAAATCCATGCACCAGAATTAACTTCTGTCACCTTGGTGATACATTTTGGATATGTACCTAAAGTTTAAAGCAGAAAATGGGACACTTTTGAAATTTTTATTTTTTATCAAAATTGTGGGTCCGGGGCTTATGTTTTTTTCATATATGGCCATACACATTTCTGACTCCAATTGGAAAAACATGCACCAGAATTAACTTCTGTCACCTTGGTGATACATTTTTGATATGTACCTTAAGTTTAAAGCAGAAAATGGGACACTTTTGAAATTTTCATTTTTGATCAAAATTGTGGGTCCGGGGCTTACATTTTTTTTCATATACGGCCATACACATTTCTGACTCCAGTTGGAAAACCATACACCACAATTAACTTCTGTCACCTTGGTAATTCATTTTGGATATGTACCTAAAGTTTAAAGCAGAAAATGGGACACTTTTGAAATTTTCATTTTTGATCAAAATTGTGGGTTCGGGGCTTACGTTTTTGTCATATACGGACATACATATTTCTGACTCTAATTGGAAAGCCATGCATCAGAATTAACTTCTGTCACCTTGGTGATACATTGTGCATATGTACCTAAAGTTTAAAGCAGAAAATGGGACACTTTTGAAATTTTCATTTTTGATCAAAATTGTGGGTCCGGGGCTTACGTTTTTTTTCATATATGGCCATACACATTTCTGACTCCAGTTGGAAAACCATACACCACAATTAACTTCTGTCACCTTGGTGATACATTTTCGATATGTACCTAAAGTTTAAAGCAGAAAATGGGACACTTTTGAAATGTTCATTTTTGATCAAAATTGTGGGTCCATGGCTTACATTTTATTCATATATGGCCATAAATATTTCTGACTCCATTTGGAAAACCTTGCACTAGAATTTACTTCTGTCACCTTGGTGATACATATTGGATATGAACCTAAAGATTAAAGTAGAAATTTGGACACTTTTGAAATTTTCATTTTTGGTCAAAATTGTGGGTCCGGGGCTTACGTTTTTTTCATATATGGCCATAAATATTTCTGACTCCAATTGGAAAAGCATGCACCAGAATTAAATTTTGTCACCTTGGTGATACATTTTGGATATGTGCCTAAAGTTTAAAGCAGAAAATGGGACACTTTTGAAATTTTCATTTTTGATCAAAATTGTGGGTCCGGGGCTTACGTTTTTTTCATATACGGCGATACACATTTCTGACTCCAGTTGGAAAACCATACACCACAATTAACTTCTGTCACCTTGGTGATACATTTCCGATATGTACCTAAAAGTTTAAAGCAGAAAATTGGACACTTTTGAAATTTTCATTTTTGATCAAAATTGTGGGTCCGGGGCTTATGTTTTTTTCATATATGGCCATACACATTTCTGACTCCAATTGGAAAACCATGCACCAGAATTAACTTCTGTCACCTTGGTGATACATTTTTGATATGTACCTAAAGTTTAAAGCAGAAAATGGGACACTTTTGAAATTGTCATTTTTGATCAAAATTGTGGGTCTGGGGCTTACGTTTTTTTCATATATGGCCATAAACATTTCTGACTCCAACTGGAAAACCATGCACCAGAATTAACTTCTGTCACCTTGGTGATACATTTTGGATATGTACCTAAAGTTTAAAGCAGAAAATGGGACACTTTTGAAATTTTAATTTTTGATAAAAATTGTGGGTCTGGGGCTTATGTTTTTTTCATATATGGCCATAAACATTTCTGACTCCAATTGGAAATCCATGCACCAGAATTAACTTCTGTCACCTTGGTGATAAATTTTGGATATGTACCTAAAGTTTAAAGCAGAAAATGGGACACTTTTGAAATTTTCATTTTTGATCAAAATTGTGGGTCTGGGGCTTATGTTTTTTTCATATATGGCCATAAACATTTCTGATTCCAATTGGAAATCCATGCACCAGAATTAACTTCTGTCACCTTGGTGATACATTTTGGATATGTACCTAAAGTTTAAAGCAGAAAATGGGACACTTTTGAAATTTTCATTTTTGATCAAAATTGTGGGTCCAGGGCTTACGTTTTTTTTCATATACGGCCATACATATTTCTGACTCCAGTTGGAAAACCATACACCACAATTAACTTCTGTCACCTTGGTAATTCATTTTGGATATGTACCTAAAGTTTAAAGCAGATAATAGGACACTTTTGAAATTTTCATTTTTGATCAAAATTGTGGGTCCAGGGCTTACATTTTTTTCATATATGGCCATAAATATTTCTGACTCCAATTGGAAAACCTTGCACCAGAATTAACTTCTGTCAACTTGGTGATACATATTGGATATGCACCTAAAGATTAAAGTAGAAATTGGGACACTTTTGAAATTTTCATTTTTGATCAAAATTGTGGGTACGGGGCTAACGTTTTTTTCATATATGGCCATACACATTTCTGACTCCAATTGGAAAACCATATACCCGAATTAACTTCTGTCACCTTGGTGATACATTTTGGATATGTACCTAAAGTTTAAAGCAGAAAATGGGACACTTTTGAAATTTTCATTTTTGATCAAAATTGTGGGTCTGTGGCATATGTTTTTTTCATATATGGCCATAAACATTTCTTATTCCAATTGGAAATCCATGCACCAGAATTAACTTCTGTCACCTTGGTGATACATTTTGGATATGTACCTAAAGTTTAAAGCAGAAAATGGGACACTTTTGAAATTTTCATTTTTGATCAAAATTGTGGGTCCGGGGCTTACGTTTTTTTCATATATGGCCATACACATTTCTGACTCCAATTGGAAAACCATGCACCAGAATTAACTTCTGTCACCTTGGTGATTCATTTTGGATATGTACCTAAAGTTTAAAGCAGAAAATGGGACACTTTTGAAATTTTCACTTTTGATCAAAATTGTGGGTCCATTGCTTACATTTTATTCATATATGGCCATAAATATTTCTGACTCCATTTGGAAAACCTTGCACCAGAATTTACTTCTGTCACCTTGGTGATATATATTGGATATGCACCTAAAGATTAAAGTAGAAATTGGGACACTTTTGAAATTTTTATTTTTGTTAAAAATTGTGGGTCCGGGGCTTACGTTTTTTTCATATATGGCCATAAACATTTCTGACTCCAATTGGAAAACCATGCACCAGAATTAACTTCTGTCACCTTGGTGATACATTTTGGATATGTATCTAAAGTTTAAAGCAGAAAATGGGACACTTTTGAAATTTTCATTTTTGATCAAAATTGTGGGTCCGGGGCTTATGTTTTTTTTCATATACGGCGATACACATTTCTGACTCCAGTTGGAAAACCATACACCACAATTAACTTCTGTCACCTTGGTGATACATTTCCGATATGTACCTAAAGTTTAAAGCAGAAAATTGGACATTTTTGAAATTTTCATTTTTGATCAAAATTGTGGGTTTGGGGCTTACGTTTTTGTCATATACGGACATACATATTTCTGACTCTAATTGGAAAGCCATGCATCAGAATTAACTTCTGTCACCTTGGTAATACATTTTGGAAATGTACCTAAAGTTTAAAGCAGAAAATGGGACACTTTTGAAATTTTTATTTTTTATCAAAATTGTGGGTTCGGGGCTTATGTTTTTTTCATATATGGCCATAAACATTTCTGATTCCAATTGGAAATCCATGCACCAGAATTAACTTCTGTCACCTTGGTGATACATTTTGGATATGTACCTAAAGTTTAAAGCAGAAAATGGGACACTTTTGAAATTTTTATTTTTTATCAAAATTGTGGGTCCGGGGCTTATGTTTTTTTCATATATGGCCATACACATTTCTGACTCCAATTGGAAATCCATGCACCAGAATTAACTCCTGTCACCTTGGTGATACATTTTTGATATGTACCTTAAGTTTAAAGCAGAAAATGGGACACTTTTGAAATTTTCATTTTTGATCAAAATTGTGGGTCCGGGGCTTACATTTTTTTTCATATACGGCCATACACATTTCTGACTCCAGTTGGAAAACCATACACCACAATTAACTTCTGTCACCTTGGTAATTCATTTTGGATATGTACCTAAAGTTTAAAGCAGAAAATGGGACACTTTTGAAATTTTCATTTTTGATCAAAATTGTGGGTTCGGGGCTTACGTTTTTGTCATATACGGACATACATATTTCTGACTCTAATTGGAAAGCCATGCATCAGAATTAACTTCTGTCACCTTGGTGATACATTGTGCATATGTACCTAAAGTTTAAAGCAGAAAATGGGACACTTTTGAAATTTTCATTTTTGATCAAAATTGTGGGTCCGGGGCTTACGTTTTTTTTCATATATGGCCATACACATTTCTGACTCCAGTTGGAAAACCATACACCACAATTAACTTCTGTCACCTTGGTGATACATTTTCGATATGTACCTAAAGTTTAAAGCAGAAAATGGGACACTTTTGAAATGTTCATTTTTGATCAAAATTGTGGGTCCATGGCTTACATTTTATTCATATATGGCCATAAATATTTCTGACTCCATTTGGAAAACCTTGCACTAGAATTTACTTCTGTCACCTTGGTGATACATATTGGATATGCACCTAAAGATTAAAGTAGAAATTTGGACACTTTTGAAATTTTCATTTTTGGTCAAAATTGTGGGTCCGGGGCTTACGTTTTTTTCATATATGGCCATAAATATTTCTGACTCCAATTGGAAAACCATGCACCAGAATTAAATTTTGTCACCTTGGTGATACATTTTGGATATGTGCCTAAAGTTTAAAGCAGAAAATGGGACACTTTTGAAATTTTCATTTTTGATCAAAATTGTGGGTCCGGGGCTTACGTTTTTTTCATATACGGCGATACACATTTCTGACTCCAGTTGGAAAACCATACACCACAATTAACTTCTGTCACCTTGGTGATACATTTCCGATATGTACCTAAAAGTTTAAAGCAGAAAATTGGACACTTTTGAAATTTTCATTTTTGATCAAAATTGTGGGTCCGGGGCTTATGTTTTTTTCATATATGGCCATACACATTTCTGACTCCAATTGGAAAACCATGCACCAGAATTAACTTCTGTCACCTTGGTGATACATTTTTGATATGTACCTAAAGTTTAAAGCAGAAAATGGGACACTTTTGAAATTGTCATTTTTGATCAAAATTGTGGGTCTGGGGCTTACGTTTTTTTCATATATGGCCATAAACATTTCTGACTCCAACTGGAAAACCATGCACCAGAATTAACTTCTGTCACCTTGGTGATACATTTTGGATATGTACCTAAAGTTTAAAGCAGAAAATGGGACACTTTTGAAATTTTAATTTTTGATAAAAATTGTGGGTCTGGGGCTTATGTTTTTTTCATATATGGCCATAAACATTTCTGACTCCAATTGGAAATCCATGCACCAGAATTAACTTCTGTCACCTTGGTGATAAATTTTGGATATGTACCTAAAGTTTAAAGCAGAAAATGGGACACTTTTGAAATTTTCATTTTTGATCAAAATTGTGGGTCTGGGGCTTATGTTTTTTTCATATATGGCCATAAACATTTCTGATTCCAATTGGAAATCCATGCACCAGAATTAACTTCTGTCACCTTGGTGATACATTTTGGATATGTACCTAAAGTTTAAAGCAGAAAATGGGACACTTTTGAAATTTTCATTTTTGATCAAAATTGTGGGTCCAGGGCTTACGTTTTTTTTCATATACGGCCATACACATTTCTGACTCCAGTTGGAAAACCATACACCACAATTAACTTCTGTCACCTTGGTAATTCATTTTGGATATGTACCTAAAGTTTAAAGCAGATAATAGGACACTTTTGAAATTTTCATTTTTGATCAAAATTGTGGGTCCAGGGCTTACATTTTTTTCATATATGGCCATAAATATTTCTGACTCCAATTGGAAAACCTTGCACCAGAATTAACTTCTGTCACCTTGGTGATACATATTGGATATGCACCTAAAGATTAAAGTAGAAATTGGGACACTTTTGAAATTTTCATTTTTGATCAAAATTGTGGGTACGGGGCTAACGTTTTTTTCATATATGGCCATACACATTTCTGACTCCAATTGGAAAACCATATACCCGAATTAACTTCTGTCACCTTGGTGATACATTTTGGATATGTACCTAAAGTTTAAAGCAGAAAATGGGACACTTTTGAAATTTTCATTTTTGATCAAAATTGTGGGTCTGTGGCATATGTTTTTTTCATATATGGCCATAAACATTTCTTATTCCAATTGGAAATCCATGCACCAGAATTAACTTCTGTCACCTTGGTGATACATTTTGGATATGTACCTAAAGTTTAAAGCAGAAAATGGGACACTTTTGAAATTTTCATTTTTGATCAAAATTGTGGGTCCGGGGCTTACGTTTTTTTCATATATGGCCATACACATTTCTGACTCCAATTGGAAAACCATGCACCAGAATTAACTTCTGTCACCTTGGTGATTCATTTTGGATATGTACCTAAAGTTTAAAGCAGAAAATGGGACACTTTTGAAATTTTCACTTTTAATCAAAATTGTGGGTCCATTGCTTACGTTTTATTCATATATGGCCATAAATATTTCTGACTCCATTTGGAAAACCTTGCACCAGAATTTACTTCTGTCACCTTGGTGATATATATTGGATATGCACCTAAAGATTAAAGTAGAAATTGGGACACTTTTGAAATTTTTATTTTTGTTAAAAATTGTGGGTCCGGGGCTTACGTTTTTTTCATATATGGCCATAAACATTTCTGACTCCAATTGGAAAACCATGCACCAGAATTAACTTCTGTCACCTTGGTGATACATTTTGGATATGTATCTAAAGTTTAAAGCAGAAAATGGGACACTTTTGAAATTTTCATTTTTGATCAAAATTGTGGGTCCGGGGCTTACGTTTTTTTTCATATACGGCCATACACATTTCTGACTCCAGTTGGAAAACCATAAACCACAATTAACTTCTGTCACCTTGGTGATACATTTTCGATATGTACCTAAATTTTAAAGCAGAAAATGGGACACTTTTGAAATTTTCATTTTTGATCAAAAGTGTGGGTTCGGGGCTTACGTTTTTGTCATATACGGACATACATTTTTCTGACTCTAATTGGAAAGCCATGCATCAGAATTAACTTCTGTCACCTTGGTAATACATTTTGGAAATGTACCTAAAGTTTAAAGCAGAAAATGGGACACTTTTGAAATTTTCATTTTTGATCAAAATTGTGGGTCTGGGGCTTATGTTTTTTTCATATATGGCCATAAACATTTCTGACTCCAATTGGAAATCCATTCACCAGAATTAACTTCTGTCACCTTGGTTATACATTTTGGAAATGTACCTAAAGTTTAAAGCAGAAAATGGGACACTTTTGAAATTTTCATTTTTGATCAAAATTGTGGGTCCGGGACTTACGTTTTTTTTCATATACGGCGATACACATTTCTGACTCCAGTTGGAAAACCATACACCACAATTAACTTCTGTCACCTTGGTGATACATTTCCGATATGTACCTAAAAGTTTAAAGCAGAAAATTGGACACTTTTGAAATTTTCATTTTTGATCAAAATTGTGGGTCCGGGGCTTATGTTTTTTTCATATATGGCCATACACATTTCTGACTCCAATTGGAAAACCATGCACCAGAATTAACTTCTGTCACCTTGGTGATACATTTTTGATATGTACCTTAAGTTTAAAGCAGAAAATGGGACACTTTTGAAATTGTCATTTTTGATCAAAATTGTGGGTCCGGGGCTTACGTTTTTTTCATATATGGCCATAAACATTTCTGACTCCAACTGGAAAACCATGCACCAGAATTAACTTCTGTCACCTTGGTGATACATTTTGGATATGTACCTAAAGTTTAAAGCAGAAAATGGGACACTTTTGAAATTTTCATTTTTGATCAAAATTGTGGGTCTGGGGCTTATGTTTTTTTCATATATGGCCATAAACATTTCTGACTCCAATTGGAAATCCATGCACCAGAATTAACTTCTGTCACCTTGGTGATAAATTTTGGATATGTACCTAAAGTTTAAAGCAGAAAATGGGACACTTTTGAAATTTTCATTTTTGATCAAAATTGTGGGTTCGGGGCTTACGTTTTTGTCATATACGGACATACATATTTCTGACTCTAATTGGAAAGTTGTGCATCAGAATTAACTTCTGTCACCTTGGTGATACATTGTGCATATGTACCTAAAGATTAAAGTAGAAATTGGGACACTTTTGAAATTTTCATTTTTGATCAAAATTGTGGGTCCATTGCTTATATGGCCATAAATATTTCTGACTCCATTTGGAAAACCTTGCACCAGAATTTACTTCTGTCACCTTGGTGATATATATTGGATATGCACCTAAAGATTAAAGTAGAAATTGGGACACTTTTGAAATTTTCATTTTTGTTCAAAATTGTGGGTCCGGGGCTTACGTTTTTTTCATATATGGCCATAAACATTTCTGACTCCAATTGGAAAACCATGCACCAGAATTAACTTCTGTCACCTTGGTGATACATTTTGGATATGTACCTAAAGTTTAAAGCAGAAAATGGGACACTTTTGAAATTTTCACTTTTGATCAAAATTGTGGGTCCATTGCTTACATTTTATTCATATATGGCCATAAATATTTCTGACTCCATTTGGAAAACCTTGCACCAGAATTTACTTCTGTCACCTTGGTGATATATATTGGATATGCACCTAAAGATTAAAGTAGAAATTAGGACACTTTTGAAATTTTCATTTTTGATCAAAATTGTGGGTCCGGGGCTTACGTTTTTTTCATATATGGCCATAAACATTTCTGACTCCAATTGGAAAACCATGCACCAGAATTAACTTCTGTCACCTTGGTGATACATTTTGGATATGTATCTAAAGTTTAAAGCAGAAAATGGGACACTTTTGAAATTGTCATTTTTGATCAAAATTGTGGGTCCGGGGCTTACGTTTTTTTTCATATACGGCCATACACATTTCTGACTCCAGTTGGAAAACCATAAACCACAATTAACTTCTGTCACCTTGGTGATACATTTTCGATATGACCTAAATTTTAAAGCAGAAAATGGGACACTTTTGAAATTTTCATTTTTGATCAAAAGTGTGGGTTCGGGGCTTACGTTTTTGTTATATACGGACATACATTTTTCTGACTCTAATTGGAAAGCCATGCATCAGAATTAACTTCTGTCACCTTGGTAATACATTTTGGAAATGTACCTAAAGTTTAAAGCAGAAAATGGGACACTTTTGAAATTTTCATTTTTGATCAAAATTGTGGGTCTGGGGCTTATGTTTTTTTCATATATGGCCATAAACATTTCTGACTCCAATTGGAAATCCATGCACCAGAATTAACTTCTGTCACCTTGGTTATACATTTTGGAAATGTACCTAAAGTTTAAAGCAGAAAATGGGACACTTTTGACATTTTCATTTTTGATCAAAATTGTGGGTCCGGGGCTTACGTTTTTTTTCATATACGGCGATACACATTTCTGACTCCAGTTGGAAAACCATACACCACAATTAACTTCTGTCACCTTGGTGATACATTTCCGATATGTACCTAAAAGTTTAAAGCAGAAAATTGGACACTTTTGAAATTTTCATTTTTGATCAAAATTGTGGGTCCGGGGCTTATGTTTTTTTCATATATGGCCATACACATTTCTGACTTCAATTGGAAAACCATGCACCAGAATTAACTTCTGTCACCTTGGTGATACATTTTTGATATGTACCTTAAGTTTAAAGCTGAAAATGGGACACTTTTGAAATTTTCATTTTTGATCAAAATTGTGGGTCCGGGGCTTATGTTTTTTTCATATATGGCCATACACATTTCTGACTCCAATTGGAAAACCATGCACCAGAATTAACTTCTGTCACCTTGGTGATACATTTTGGATATGTACCTAAAGTTTAAAGCAGAAAATGGGACACTTTTGAAATTTTCATTTTTGATCAAAATTGTGGGTTCGGGGCTTACGTTTTTGTCATATACGGACATACATATTTCTGACTCTAATTGGAAAGTTATGCATCAGAATTAACTTCTGTCACCTTGGTGATACATTGTGCATATGTACCTAAAGATTAAAGTAGAAATTGGGACACTTTTGAAATTTTCATTTTTGATCAAAATTGTGGGTCCGGGGCTAACGTTTTTTTCATATATGGCCATACACATTTCTGACTCCAGTTGGAAAACCATATACCCGAATTAACTTCTGTCACCTTGGTGATACATTTTGGATATGTACCTAAAGTTTAAAGCAGAAAATGGGACACTTTTGAAATTTTCATTTTTGATCAAAATTGTGGGTCCGGGGCTTACGTTTTTTTCATATATGGCCATACACATTTCTGACTCCAATTGGAAAACCATGCACCAGAATTAACTTCTGTCACCTTGGTGATACATTTTGGATATGTACCTAAAGTTTAAAGCAGAAAATGGGACACTTTTGAAATTTTCACTTTTGATCAAAATTGTGGGTCCATGGCTTACATTTTATTCATATATGGCCATAAATATTTCTTACTCCATTTGGAAAACCTTGCACCAGAATTTACTTCTGTCACCTTGGTGATATATATTGGATATGCACCTAAAGATTAAAGTAGAAATTGGGACACTTTTGAAATTGTCATTTTTGATCAAAATTGTGGGTCTGGGGCTTACGTTTTTTTCATATATGGCCTTAAACATTTCTGACTCCAACTGGAAAACCATGCACCAGAATTAACTTCTGTCACCTTGGTGATACATTTTGGATATGTACCTAAAGTTTAAAGCAGAAAATGGGACACTTTTGAAATTTTCATTTTTGATCAAAAGTGTGGGTTCGGGGCTTACGATTTTGTCATATACGGACATACATTTTTCTGACTCCAACTGGAAAACCATGCACCAGAATTAACTTCTGTCACCTTGGTGATACATTTTGGATATGTACCTAAAGTTTAAAGCAGAAAATGGGACACTTTTGAAATTTTCATTTTTGATCAAAATTGTGGGTCTGGGGCTTATGTTTTTTTCATATATGGCCATAAACATTTCTGACTCCAATTGGAAATCCATGCACCAGAATTAACTTCTGTCACCTTGGTGATACATTTTGGATATGTACCTAAAGTTTAAAGAAGAAAATGGGACACTTTTGAAATTTTCATTTTTGATCAAAATTGTGGGTCCGGGGCTTACGTTTTTTTTCATATACGGCCATACACGTTTCTGACTCCAGTTGGAAAACCATACACCACAATTAACTTCTGTCACCTTGGTAATTCATTTTGGATATGTACCTAAAGTTTAAAGCAGAAAATGGGACACTTGTGAAATTTTCATTTTTGATCAAAATTGTGGGTCTGGGGCTTATGTTTTTTTCATATATGGCCATAAACATTTCTGATTCCAATTGGAAATCCATGCACCAGAATTAACTTCTGTCACCTTGGTGATACATTTTGGATATGTACCTAAAGTTTAGAGCAGAAAATGGGACACTTTTGAAATTTTCATTTTTGATCAAAATTGTGGGTCCGGGGCTTACGTTTTTTTCATATATGGCCATACACATTTCTGACTCCAATTGGAAAACCATGCACCATAATTAACTTCTGCAACCTTGGTGATACATTTTGGATATGTACCTAAAGTTTAAAGCAGAAAATGGGACACTTTTGAAATTTTCACTTTTGATCAAAATTGTGGGTCCATGGCTTACATTTTATTCATATATGGCCATAAATATTTTTGACTCCATTTGGAAAACCTTGCACCAGAATTTACTTCTGTCACCTTGGTGATACATATTGGATATGCACCTAAAGATTAAAGTAGAAATTGGGACACTTTTGAAATTTTCATTTTTGATCAAAATTGTGCGTCCGGGGCTTACGTTTTTGTCATATACGGACATACATATTTCTGACTCTAATTGGAAAGCCATGCATCAGAATTAACTTCTGTCACCTTGGTGATACATTGTGCATATGTACCTAAAGTTTAAAGCAGAAAATGGGACACTTTTGAAATTTTCATTTTTGATCAAAATTGTGGGTCTGGGGCTTATGTTTTTTTCATATATGGCCTTAAACATTTCTGACTCCAATTGGAAAACCATGCACCAGAATTAACTTCTGTCACCTTGGTGATACATTTTGGATATGTATCTAAAGTTTAAAGCAGAAAATGGGACACTTTTGAAATTTTCATTTTTGATCAAAATAGTGGGTCCGGGGCTTACGTTTTTTTTCATATACGGCCATACACATTTCTGACTCCAGTTGGAAAACCATAAACCACAATTAACTTCTGTCACCTTGGTGATACATTTTCGATATGTACCTAAATTTTAAAGCAGAAAATGGAACACTTTTGAAATTTTTATTTTTGATCAAAAGTGTGGGTTCGGGGCTTACGTTTTTGTCATATACGGACATACATTTTTCTGACTCTAATTGGAAAGCCATGCATCAGAATTAACTTCTGTCACCTTGGTAATACATTTTAGAAATGTACCTAAAGTTTAAAGCAGAAAATGGGACACTTTTGAAATTTTCATTTTTGATCAAAATTGTGGGTCTGGGGCTTATGCTTTTTTCATATATGGCCATAAACATTTCTGACTCCAATTGGAAATCCATGCACCAGAATTAACTTCTGTCACCTTGGTGATACATTTTTGATATGTACCTTAAGTTTAAAGCAGAAAATGGGACACTTTTGAAATTGTCATTTTTGATCAAAATTGTGGGTCTGGGGCTTACGTTTTTTTCATATATGGCCATAAACATTTCTGACTCCAGTTGGAGAACCATACACCACAATTAACTTCTGTCACCTTGGTGATACATTTCCGATATGTACCTAAAGGTTTAAAGCAGAAAATTGGACACTTTTGAAATTTTCATTTTTGATCAAAATTGTGGGTCCGGGGCATATGTTTTTTTCATATATGGCCATACACATTTCTGACTCCAACTGGAAAACCATGCACCAGAATTAACTTCTGTCACCTTGGTGATACATTTTTGATATGTACCTTAAGTTTAAAGCAGAAAATGGGACACTTTTGAAATTGTCATTTTTGATCAAAATTGTGGGTCTGGGGCTTACGTTTTTTTCATATATGGCCATAAACATTTCTGACTCCAACTGGAAAACCATGCACCAGAATTAACTTCTGTCACCTTGGTGATACATTTCCGATATGTACCTAAAGTTTAAAGCAGAAAATGGGACACTTTTGAAATTTTCATTTTTGATCAAAATTGTGGGTTCGGGGCTTACGTTTTTGTCATATACGGACATACATATTTCTGACTCTAATTGGAAAGTTATGCATCAGAATTAACTTCTGTCACCTTGGTGATACATTGTGCATATGTACCTAAAGATTAAAGTAGAAATTGGGACACTTTTGAAATTTTCATTTTTGATCAAAATTGTGGGTCCGGGGCTAACGTTTTTTTCATATATGGCCATACACATTTCTGACTCCAGTTGGAAAACCATATACCCGAATTAACTTCTGTCACCTTGGTGATACATTTTGGATATGTACCTAAAGTTTAAAGCAGAAAATGGGACACTTTTGAAATTTTCATTTTTGATCAAAATTGTGGGTCCGGGGCTTACGTTTTTTTCATATATGGCCATACACATTTCTGACTCCAATTGGAAAACCATGCACCAGAATTAACTTCTGTCACATTGGTGATACATTTTGGATATGTACCTAAAGTTTAAAGCAGAAAATGGGACACTTTTGAAATTTTTATTTTTGATCAAAATTGTGGGTCCGGGGCTAACATTTTTTTCATTTATAACCATACACATTTCTCACTCCAATTGGAAAACCATGCACTAGAATTAACTTCTGTCACCTTGGTGATACATTGTGCATATGTACCTAAAGATTAAAGTAGAAATTGGGACACTTTTGAAATTTTCATTTTTGATCAAAAGTGTGGGTTCGGGGCTTACGATTTTGTCATATACGGACATACATTTTTCTGACTCCAACTGGAAAACCATACACCACAATTAACTTCTGTCACCTTGGTAATTCATTTTGGATATGTACCTAAAGTTTAAAGCAGAAAATGGGACACTTTTGAAATTTTCATTTTTGATCAAAATTGTGGGTCTGGGGCTTATGTTTTTTTCATATATGGCCATAAACATTTCTGATTCCAATTGGAAATCCATGCACCAGAATTAACTTCTGTCACCTTGGTGATACATTGTGCATATGTACCTAAAGATTAAAGTAGAAATTGGGACACTTTTGAAATTTTCATTTTTGATCAAAATTGTGGGCCCGGGGCTAACGTTTTTTTCATATATGGCTATACACATTTCTGACTCCAGTTGGAAAACCATATACCCGAATTAACTTCTGTCACCTTGGTGATACATTTTGGATATGTACCTAAAGTTTAAAGCAGAAAATGGGACACTTTTGAAATTTTCACTTTTGATCAAAATTGTGGGTCTGGGGCTTATGTTTTTTTCATATATGGCCATAAATATTTCTGACTCCATTTGGAAAACCTTGCACCAGAATTTACTTCTGTCACCTTGGTGATACATATTGGATATGCACCTAAAGATTAAAGTAGAAATTGGGACACTTTTGAAATTTTCATTTTTGATCAAAATTGTGCGTCCGGGGCTTACGTTTTTTTTCATATATGGCCATACACATTTCTGACTCCAGTTGGAAAACCATACACCACAATTAACTTCTGTCACCTTGGTGATACATTTTCGATATGTACCTAAAGTTTAAAGCAGAAAATGGGACACTTTTTAAATTTTTATTTTTTATCAAAATTGTGGGTCTGGGGCTTATGTTTTTTTCATATATGGCCATAAACATTTCTGATTCCAATTGGAAATCCATGCACCAGAATTAACTTCTGTCACCTTGGTGATACATTTTGGATATGTACCTAAAGTTTAAAGCAGAAAATGGGACACTTTTGAAATTTTCATTTTTGATCAAAATTGTGGGTCCGGGGCTTACGTTTTTTTCATATATGGCCATACACATTTCTGACTCCAATTGGAAAACCATGCACCAGAATTAACTTCTGTCACCTTGGTGATACATTTTGGATATGTACCTAAAGTTTAAAGCAGAAAATGGGACACTTTTGAAATTTTCACTTTTGATCAAAATTGTGGGTCCATGGCTTACATTTTATTCATATATGGCCATAAATATTTCTGACTCCATTTGGAAAACCTTGCACTAGAATTTACTTCTGTCACCTTGGTGATACATATTGGATATGTACCTAAAGTTTAAAGCAGAAAATAGGACACTTTTTAAATTTTTATTTTTTATCAAAATTGTGGGTCCGGGGCTTATGTTTTTTTCATATATGGCCATACACATTTCTGACTCTAATTGGAAAGCCATGCATCAGAATTAACTTCTGTCACCTTGGTGATACATTGTGCATATGTACCTAAAGTTTAAAGCAGAAAATGGGACACTTTTGAAATTTTCATTTTTGATCAAAATTGTGGGTCCGGGGCTTACGTTTTTTTTCATATATGGCCATACACATTTCTGACTCCAGTTGGAAAACCATACACCACAATTAACTTCTGTCACCTTGGTGATACATTTTCGATATGTACCTAAAGTTTAAAGCAGAAAATGGGACACTTTTTAAATTTTTATTTTTTATCAAAATTGTGGGTCTGGGGCTTATGTTTTTTTCATATATGGCCATAAACATTTCTGATTCCAATTGGAAATCCATGCACCAGAATTAACTTCTGTCACCTTGGTGATACATTTTGGATATGTACCTAAAGTTTAAAGCAGAAAATGGGACACTTTTGAAATTTTCATTTTTGATCAAAATTGTGGGTCCGGGGCTTACGTTTTTTTCATATATGGCCATACACATTTCTGACTCCAATTGGAAAACCATGCACCAGAATTAACTTCTGTCACCTTGGTGATACATTTTGGATATGTACCTAAAGTTTAAAGCAGAAAATGGGACACTTTTGAAATTTTCACTTTTGATCAAAATTGTGGGTCCATGGCTTACATTTTATTCATATATGGCCATAAATATTTCTGACTCCATTTGGAAAACCTTGCACTAGAATTTACTTCTGTCACCTTGGTGATACATATTGGATATGTACCTAAAGTTTAAAGCAGAAAATAGGACACTTTTTAAATTTTTATTTTTTATCAAAATTGTGGGTCTGGGGCTTATGTTTTTTTCATATATGGCCATACACATTTCTGACTCCAATTGGAAAACCATGCACCAGAATGAACTTCTGTCACCTTGGTGATACATTTTTGATATGTACCTTAAGTTTAAAGCAGAAAATGGGACACTTTTGATATTTTCATTTTTGATCAAAATTGTGGGTCTGGGGCTTACGTTTTTTTCATATATGGCCATAAACATTTCTGACTCCAATTGGAAAACCATGCACCAGAATTAACTTCTGTCACCTTGGTGATACATTTTGGATATGTACCTAAAGTTTAAAGCTGAAAATGGGACACTTTTGAAATTTTCATTTTTGATCAAAATTGTGGGTCCGGGGCTTACGTTTTTTTTCATATACGGCCATACACATTTCTGACTCCAGTTGGAAAACCATACACCACAATTAACTTCTGTCACCTTGGTAATTCATTTTGGATATGTACCTAAAGTTTAAAGCAGAAAATGGGACACTTTTGAAATTTTTATTTTTGATCAAAATTGTGGGTTCGGGGCTTACGTTTTTGTCATATACGGACATACATATTTCTGACTCTAATTGGAAAGCCATGCATCAGAATTAACTTCTGTCACCTTGGTGATACATTGTGCATATGTACCTAAAGTTTAAAGCAGAAAATGGGACACTTTTGAAATTTTCATTTTTGATCAAAATTGTGGGTCCGGGGCTTACGTTTTTTTTCATATATGGCCATACACATTTCTGACTCCAGTTGGAAAACAATACACCACAATTAACTTCTGTCACCTTGGTGATACATTTTCGATATGTACCTAAAGTTTAAAGCAGAAAATGGGACACTTTTGAAATTTTCACTTTTGATCAAAATTGTGGGTCCATGGCTTACATTTTATTCATATATGGCCATAAATATTTCTGACTCCATTTGGAAAACCTTGCACCAGAATTTACTTCTGTCACCTTGGTGATACATATTGGATATGCACCTAAAGATTAAAGTAGAAATTGGGACACTTTTGAAATTTTCATTTTTGATCAAAATTGTGAGTCTGGGGCTTACGTTTTTTTCATATATGGCCATAAATATTTCTGACTCCAATTGGAAAACCATGCACCAGAATTAAATTCTGTCACCTTGGTGATACATTTTGGATATGTATCTAAAGTTTAAAGCAGAAAATGGGACACTTTTGAAATTTTCATTTTTGATCAAAATTGTGGGTCCGGGGCTTACGTTTTTTTTCATATACGGCCATACACATTTCTGACTCCAGTTGGAAAACCATAAACCACAATTAACTTCTGTCACCTTGGTGATACATTTTCGATATGTACCTAAATTTTAAAGCAGAAAATGGGACACTTTTGAAATTTTCATTTTTGATCAAAAGTGTGGGTTCGGGGCTTACGTTTTTGTCATATACGGACATACATTTTTCTGACTCTAATTGGAAAGCCATGCATCAGAATTAACTTCTGTCACCTTGGTAATACATTTTGGAAATGTACCTAAAGTTTAAAGCAGAAAATGGGACACTTTTGAAATTTTCATTTTTGATCAAAATTGTGGGTCTGGGGCTTATGTTTTTTTCATATATGGCCATAAACATTTCTGACTCCAATTGGAAATCCATTCACCAGAATTAACTTCTGTCACCTTGGTTATACATTTTGGAAATGTACCTAAAGTTTAAAGCAGAAAATGGGACACTTTTGAAATTTTCATTTTTGATCAAAATTGTGGGTCCGGGGCTTACGTTTTTTTTCATATACGGCGATACACATTTCTGACTCCAGTTGGAAAACCATACACCACAATTAACTTCTGTCACCTTGGTAATTCATTTTGGATATGTACCTAAAGTTTAAAGCAGAAAATGGGACACTTTTGAAATTTTCATTTTTGATCAAAATTGTGGGTTCGGGGCTTACGTTTTTGTCATATACGGACATACATATTTCTGACTCTAATTGGAAAGCCATGCATCAGAATTAACTTCTGTCACCTTGGTGATACATTGTGCATATGTACCTAAAGTTTAAAGCAGAAAATGGGACACTTTTGAAATTTTCATTTTTGATCAAAATTGTGGGTCCGGGGCTTACGTTTTTTTTCATATATGGCCATACACATTTCTGACTCCAGTTGGAAAACCATACACCACAATTAACTTCTGTCACCTTGGTGATACATTTTCGATATGTACCTAAAGTTTAAAGCAGAAAATGGGACACTTTTGAAATGTTCATTTTTGATCAAAATTGTGGGTCCATGGCTTACATTTTATTCATATATGGCCATAAATATTTCTGACTCCATTTGGAAAACCTTGCACTAGAATTTACTTCTGTCACCTTGGTGATACATATTGGATATGCACCTAAAGATTAAAGTAGAAATTTGGACACTTTTGAAATTTTCATTTTTGGTCAAAATTGTGGGTCCGGGGCTTACGTTTTTTTCATATATGGCCATAAATATTTCTGACTCCAATTGGAAAACCATGCACCAGAATTAAATTTTGTCACCTTGGTGATACATTTTGGATATGTGCCTAAAGTTTAAAGCAGAAAATGGGACACTTTTGAAATTTTCATTTTTGATCAAAATTGTGGGTCCGGGGCTTACGTTTTTTTCATATACGGCGATACACATTTCTGACTCCAGTTGGAAAACCATACACCACAATTAACTTCTGTCACCTTGGTGATACATTTCCGATATGTACCTAAAAGTTTAAAGCAGAAAATTGGACACTTTTGAAATTTTCATTTTTGATCAAAATTGTGGGTCCGGGGCTTATGTTTTTTTCATATATGGCCATACACATTTCTGACTCCAATTGGAAAACCATGCACCAGAATTAACTTCTGTCACCTTGGTGATACATTTTTGATATGTACCTAAAGTTTAAAGCAGAAAATGGGACACTTTTGAAATTGTCATTTTTGATCAAAATTGTGGGTCTGGGGCTTACGTTTTTTTCATATATGGCCATAAACATTTCTGACTCCAACTGGAAAACCATGCACCAGAATTAACTTCTGTCACCTTGGTGATACATTTTGGATATGTACCTAAAGTTTAAAGCAGAAAATGGGACACTTTTGAAATTTTAATTTTTGATAAAAATTGTGGGTCTGGGGCTTATGTTTTTTTCATATATGGCCATAAACATTTCTGACTCCAATTGGAAATCCATGCACCAGAATTAACTTCTGTCACCTTGGTGATAAATTTTGGATATGTACCTAAAGTTTAAAGCAGAAAATGGGACACTTTTGAAATTTTCATTTTTGATCAAAATTGTGGGTCTGGGGCTTATGTTTTTTTCATATATGGCCATAAACATTTCTGATTCCAATTGGAAATCCATGCACCAGAATTAACTTCTGTCACCTTGGTGATACATTTTGGATATGTACCTAAAGTTTAAAGCAGAAAATGGGACACTTTTGAAATTTTCATTTTTGATCAAAATTGTGGGTCCAGGGCTTACGTTTTTTTTCATATACGGCCATACACATTTCTGACTCCAGTTGGAAAACCATACACCACAATTAACTTCTGTCACCTTGGTAATTCATTTTGGATATGTACCTAAAGTTTAAAGCAGATAATAGGACACTTTTGAAATTTTCATTTTTGATCAAAATTGTGGGTCCAGGGCTTACATTTTTTTCATATATGGCCATAAATATTTCTGACTCCAATTGGAAAACCTTGCACCAGAATTAACTTCTGTCACCTTGGTGATACATATTGGATATGCACCTAAAGATTAAAGTAGAAATTGGGACACTTTTGAAATTTTCATTTTTGATCAAAATTGTGGGTACGGGGCTAACGTTTTTTTCATATATGGCCATACACATTTCTGACTCCAATTGGAAAACCATATACCCGAATTAACTTCTGTCACCTTGGTGATACATTTTGGATATGTACCTAAAGTTTAAAGCAGAAAATGGGACACTTTTGAAATTTTCATTTTTGATCAAAATTGTGGGTCTGTGGCATATGTTTTTTTCATATATGGCCATAAACATTTCTTATTCCAATTGGAAATCCATGCACCAGAATTAACTTCTGTCACCTTGGTGATACATTTTGGATATGTACCTAAAGTTTAAAGCAGAAAATGGGACACTTTTGAAATTTTCATTTTTGATCAAAATTGTGGGTCCGGGGCTTACGTTTTTTTCATATATGGCCATACACATTTCTGACTCCAATTGGAAAACCATGCACCAGAATTAACTTCTGTCACCTTGGTGATTCATTTTGGATATGTACCTAAAGTTTAAAGCAGAAAATGGGACACTTTTGAAATTTTCACTTTTAATCAAAATTGTGGGTCCATTGCTTACGTTTTATTCATATATGGCCATAAATATTTCTGACTCCATTTGGAAAACCTTGCACCAGAATTTACTTCTGTCACCTTGGTGATATATATTGGATATGCACCTAAAGATTAAAGTAGAAATTGGGACACTTTTGAAATTTTTATTTTTGTTAAAAATTGTGGGTCCGGGGCTTACGTTTTTTTCATATATGGCCATAAACATTTCTGACTCCAATTGGAAAACCATGCACCAGAATTAACTTCTGTCACCTTGGTGATACATTTTGGATATGTATCTAAAGTTTAAAGCAGAAAATGGGACACTTTTGAAATTTTCATTTTTGATCAAAATTGTGGGTCCGGGGCTTACGTTTTTTTTCATATACGGCCATACACATTTCTGACTCCAGTTGGAAAACCATAAACCACAATTAACTTCTGTCACCTTGGTGATACATTTTCGATATGTACCTAAATTTTAAAGCAGAAAATGGGACACTTTTGAAATTTTCATTTTTGATCAAAAGTGTGGGTTCGGGGCTTACGTTTTTGTCATATACGGACATACATTTTTCTGACTCTAATTGGAAAGCCATGCATCAGAATTAACTTCTGTCACCTTGGTAATACATTTTGGAAATGTACCTAAAGTTTAAAGCAGAAAATGGGACACTTTTGAAATTTTCATTTTTGATCAAAATTGTGGGTCTGGGGCTTATGTTTTTTTCATATATGGCCATAAACATTTCTGACTCCAATTGGAAATCCATTCACCAGAATTAACTTCTGTCACCTTGGTTATACATTTTGGAAATGTACCTAAAGTTTAAAGCAGAAAATGGGACACTTTTGAAATTTTCATTTTTGATCAAAATTGTGGGTCCGGGACTTACGTTTTTTTTCATATACGGCGATACACATTTCTGACTCCAGTTGGAAAACCATACACCACAATTAACTTCTGTCACCTTGGTGATACATTTCCGATATGTACCTAAAAGTTTAAAGCAGAAAATTGGACACTTTTGAAATTTTCATTTTTGATCAAAATTGTGGGTCCGGGGCTTATGTTTTTTTCATATATGGCCATACACATTTCTGACTCCAATTGGAAAACCATGCACCAGAATTAACTTCTGTCACCTTGGTGATACATTTTTGATATGTACCTTAAGTTTAAAGCAGAAAATGGGACACTTTTGAAATTGTCATTTTTGATCAAAATTGTGGGTCCGGGGCTTACGTTTTTTTCATATATGGCCATAAACATTTCTGACTCCAACTGGAAAACCATGCACCAGAATTAACTTCTGTCACCTTGGTGATACATTTTGGATATGTACCTAAAGTTTAAAGCAGAAAATGGGACACTTTTGAAATTTTCATTTTTGATCAAAATTGTGGGTCTGGGGCTTATGTTTTTTTCATATATGGCCATAAACATTTCTGACTCCAATTGGAAATCCATGCACCAGAATTAACTTCTGTCACCTTGGTGATAAATTTTGGATATGTACCTAAAGTTTAAAGCAGAAAATGGGACACTTTTGAAATTTTCATTTTTGATCAAAATTGTGGGTTCGGGGCTTACGTTTTTGTCATATACGGACATACATATTTCTGACTCTAATTGGAAAGTTGTGCATCAGAATTAACTTCTGTCACCTTGGTGATACATTGTGCATATGTACCTAAAGATTAAAGTAGAAATTGGGACACTTTTGAAATTTTCATTTTTGATCAAAATTGTGGGTCCATTGCTTATATGGCCATAAATATTTCTGACTCCATTTGGAAAACCTTGCACCAGAATTTACTTCTGTCACCTTGGTGATATATATTGGATATGCACCTAAAGATTAAAGTAGAAATTGGGACACTTTTGAAATTTTCATTTTTGTTCAAAATTGTGGGTCCGGGGCTTACGTTTTTTTCATATATGGCCATAAACATTTCTGACTCCAATTGGAAAACCATGCACCAGAATTAACTTCTGTCACCTTGGTGATACATTTTGGATATGTACCTAAAGTTTAAAGCAGAAAATGGGACACTTTTGAAATTTTCACTTTTGATCAAAATTGTGGGTCCATTGCTTACATTTTATTCATATATGGCCATAAATATTTCTGACTCCATTTGGAAAACCTTGCACCAGAATTTACTTCTGTCACCTTGGTGATATATATTGGATATGCACCTAAAGATTAAAGTAGAAATTAGGACACTTTTGAAATTTTCATTTTTGATCAAAATTGTGGGTCCGGGGCTTACGTTTTTTTCATATATGGCCATAAACATTTCTGACTCCAATTGGAAAACCATGCACCAGAATTAACTTCTGTCACCTTGGTGATTCATTTTGGATATGTATCTAAAGTTTAAAGCAGAAAATGGGACACTTTTGAAATTGTCATTTTTGATCAAAATTGTGGGTCCGGGGCTTACGTTTTTTTTCATATACGGCCATACACATTTCTGACTCCAGTTGGAAAACCATAAACCACAATTAACTTCTGTCACCTTGGTGATACATTTTCGATATGACCTAAATTTTAAAGCAGAAAATGGGACACTTTTGAAATTTTCATTTTTGATCAAAAGTGTGGGTTCGGGGCTTACGTTTTTGTTATATACGGACATACATTTTTCTGACTCTAATTGGAAAGCCATGCATCAGAATTAACTTCTGTCACCTTGGTAATACATTTTGGAAATGTACCTAAAGTTTAAAGCAGAAAATGGGACACTTTTGAAATTTTCATTTTTGATCAAAATTGTGGGTCTGGGGCTTATGTTTTTTTCATATATGGCCATAAACATTTCTGACTCCAATTGGAAATCCATGCACCAGAATTAACTTCTGTCACCTTGGTTATACATTTTGGAAATGTACCTAAAGTTTAAAGCAGAAAATGGGACACTTTTGACATTTTCATTTTTGATCAAAATTGTGGGTCCGGGGCTTACGTTTTTTTTCATATACGGCGATACACATTTCTGACTCCAGTTGGAAAACCATACACCACAATTAACTTCTGTCACCTTGGTGATACATTTCCGATATGTACCTAAAAGTTTAAAGCAGAAAATTGGACACTTTTGAAATTTTCATTTTTGATCAAAATTGTGGGTCCGGGGCTTATGTTTTTTTCATATATGGCCATACACATTTCTGACTTCAATTGGAAAACCATGCACCAGAATTAACTTCTGTCACCTTGGTGATACATTTTTGATATGTACCTTAAGTTTAAAGCAGAAAATGGGACACTTTTGAAATTTTCATTTTTGATCAAAATTGTGGGTCCGGGGCTTATGTTTTTTTCATATATGGCCATACACATTTCTGACTCCAATTGGAAAACCATGCACCAGAATTAACTTCTGTCACCTTGGTGATACATTTTGGATATGTACCTAAAGTTTAAAGCAGAAAATGGGACACTTTTGAAATTTTCATTTTTGATCAAAATTGTGGGTTCGGGGCTTACGTTTTTGTCATATACGGACATACATATTTCTGACTCTAATTGGAAAGTTATGCATCAGAATTAACTTCTGTCACCTTGGTGATACATTGTGCATATGTACCTAAAGATTAAAGTAGAAATTGGGACACTTTTGAAATTTTCATTTTTGATCAAAATTGTGGGTCCGGGGCTAACGTTTTTTTCATATATGGCCATACACATTTCTGACTCCAGTTGGAAAACCATATACCCGAATTAACTTCTGTCACCTTGGTGATACATTTTGGATATGTACCTAAAGTTTAAAGCAGAAAATGGGACACTTTTGAAATTTTCATTTTTGATCAAAATTGTGGGTCCGGGGCTTACGTTTTTTTCATATATGGCCATACACATTTCTGACTCCAATTGGAAAACCATGCACCAGAATTAACTTCTGTCACCTTGGTGATACATTTTGGATATGTACCTAAAGTTTAAAGCAGAAAATGGGACACTTTTGAAATTTTCACTTTTGATCAAAATTGTGGGTCCATGGCTTACATTTTATTCATATATGGCCATAAATATTTCTTACTCCATTTGGAAAACCTTGCACCAGAATTTACTTCTGTCACCTTGGTGATATATATTGGATATGCACCTAAAGATTAAAGTAGAAATTGGGACACTTTTGAAATTGTCATTTTTGATCAAAATTGTGGGTCTGGGGCTTACGTTTTTTTCATATATGGCCTTAAACATTTCTGACTCCAACTGGAAAACCATGCACCAGAATTAACTTCTGTCACCTTGGTGATACATTTTGGATATGTACCTAAAGTTTAAAGCAGAAAATGGGACACTTTTGAAATTTTCATTTTTGATCAAAAGTGTGGGTTCGGGGCTTACGATTTTGTCATATACGGACATACATTTTTCTGACTCCAACTGGAAAACCATGCACCAGAATTAACTTCTGTCACCTTGGTGATACATTTTGGATATGTACCTAAAGTTTAAAGCAGAAAATGGGACACTTTTGAAATTTTCATTTTTGATCAAAATTGTGGGTCTGGGGCTTATGTTTTTTTCATATATGGCCATAAACATTTCTGACTCCAATTGGAAATCCATGCACCAGAATTAACTTCTGTCACCTTGGTGATACATTTTGGATATGTACCTAAAGTTTAAAGAAGAAAATGGGACACTTTTGAAATTTTCATTTTTGATCAAAATTGTGGGTCCGGGGCTTACGTTTTTTTTCATATACGGCCATACACGTTTCTGACTCCAGTTGGAAAACCATACACCACAATTAACTTCTGTCACCTTGGTAATTCATTTTGGATATGTACCTAAAGTTTAAAGCAGAAAATGGGACACTTGTGAAATTTTCATTTTTGATCAAAATTGTGGGTCTGGGGCTTATGTTTTTTTCATATATGGCCATAAACATTTCTGATTCCAATTGGAAATCCATGCACCAGAATTAACTTCTGTCACCTTGGTGATACATTTTGGATATGTACCTAAAGTTTAGAGCAGAAAATGGGACACTTTTGAAATTTTCATTTTTGATCAAAATTGTGGGTCCGGGGCTTACGTTTTTTTCATATATGGCCATACACATTTCTGACTCCAATTGGAAAACCATGCACCATAATTAACTTCTGCAACCTTGGTGATACATTTTGGATATGTACCTAAAGTTTAAAGCAGAAAATGGGACACTTTTGAAATTTTCACTTTTGATCAAAATTGTGGGTCCATGGCTTACATTTTATTCATATATGGCCATAAATATTTTTGACTCCATTTGGAAAACCTTGCACCAGAATTTACTTCTGTCACCTTGGTGATACATATTGGATATGCACCTAAAGATTAAAGTAGAAATTGGGACACTTTTGAAATTTTCATTTTTGATCAAAATTGTGCGTCCGGGGCTTACGTTTTTGTCATATACGGACATACATATTTCTGACTCTAATTGGAAAGCCATGCATCAGAATTAACTTCTGTCACCTTGGTGATACATTGTGCATATGTACCTAAAGTTTAAAGCAGAAAATGGGACACTTTTGAAATTTTCATTTTTGATCAAAATTGTGGGTCTGGGGCTTATGCTTTTTTCATATATGGCCATAAACATTTCTGACTCCAATTGGAAATCCATGCACCAGAATTAACTTCTGTCACCTTGGTGATACATTTTTGATATGTACCTTAAGTTTAAAGCAGAAAATGGGACACTTTTGAAATTGTCATTTTTGATCAAAATTGTGGGTCTGGGGCTTACGTTTTTTTCATATATGGCCATAAACATTTCTGACTCCAGTTGGAGAACCATACACCACAATTAACTTCTGTCACCTTGGTGATACATTTCCGATATGTACCTAAAAGTTTAAAGCAGAAAATTGGACACTTTTGAAATTTTCATTTTTGATCAAAATTGTGGGTCCGGGGCATATGTTTTTTTCATATATGGCCATACACATTTCTGACTCCAACTGGAAAACCATGCACCAGAATTAACTTCTGTCACCTTGGTGATACATTTTTGATATGTACCTTAAGTTTAAAGCAGAAAATGGGACACTTTTGAAATTGTCATTTTTGATCAAAATTGTGGGTCTGGGGCTTACGTTTTTTTCATATATGGCCATAAACATTTCTGACTCCAACTGGAAAACCATGCACCAGAATTAACTTCTGTCACCTTGGTGATACATTTCCGATATGTACCTAAAGTTTAAAGCAGAAAATGGGACACTTTTGAAATTTTCATTTTTGATCAAAATTGTGGGTTCGGGGCTTACGTTTTTGTCATATACGGACATACATATTTCTGACTCTAATTGGAAAGTTATGCATCAGAATTAACTTCTGTCACCTTGGTGATACATTGTGCATATGTACCTAAAGATTAAAGTAGAAATTGGGACACTTTTGAAATTTTCATTTTTGATCAAAATTGTGGGTCCGGGGCTAACGTTTTTTTCATATATGGCCATACACATTTCTGACTCCAGTTGGAAAACCATATACCCGAATTAACTTCTGTCACCTTGGTGATACATTTTGGATATGTACCTAAAGTTTAAAGCAGAAAATGGGACACTTTTGAAATTTTCATTTTTGATCAAAATTGTGGGTCCGGGGCTTACGTTTTTTTCATATATGGCCATACACATTTCTGACTCCAATTGGAAAACCATGCACCAGAATTAACTTCTGTCACATTGGTGATACATTTTGGATATGTACCTAAAGTTTAAAGCAGAAAATGGGACACTTTTGAAATTTTTATTTTTGATCAAAATTGTGGGTCCGGGGCTAACATTTTTTTCATTTATAACCATACACATTTCTCACTCCAATTGGAAAACCATGCACTAGAATTAACTTCTGTCACCTTGGTGATACATTGTGCATATGTACCTAAAGATTAAAGTAGAAATTGGGACACTTTTGAAATTTTCATTTTTGATCAAAAGTGTGGGTTCGGGGCTTACGATTTTGTCATATACGGACATACATTTTTCTGACTCCAACTGGAAAACCATACACCACAATTAACTTCTGTCACCTTGGTAATTCATTTTGGATATGTACCTAAAGTTTAAAGCAGAAAATGGGACACTTTTGAAATTTTCATTTTTGATCAAAATTGTGGGTCTGGGGCTTATGTTTTTTTCATATATGGCCATAAACATTTCTGATTCCAATTGGAAATCCATGCACCAGAATTAACTTCTGTCACCTTGGTGATACATTGTGCATATGTACCTAAAGATTAAAGTAGAAATTGGGACACTTTTGAAATTTTCATTTTTGATCAAAATTGTGGGCCCGGGGCTAACGTTTTTTTCATATATGGCTATACACATTTCTGACTCCAGTTGGAAAACCATATACCCGAATTAACTTCTGTCACCTTGGTGATACATTTTGGATATGTACCTAAAGTTTAAAGCAGAAAATGGGACACTTTTGAAATTTTCACTTTTGATCAAAATTGTGGGTCTGGGGCTTATGTTTTTTTCATATATGGCCATAAATATTTCTGACTCCATTTGGAAAACCTTGCACCAGAATTTACTTCTGTCACCTTGGTGATACATATTGGATATGCACCTAAAGATTAAAGTAGAAATTGGGACACTTTTGAAATTTTCATTTTTGATCAAAATTGTGCATCCGGGGCTTACGTTTTTTTTCATATATGGCCATACACATTTCTGACTCCAGTTGGAAAACCATACACCACAATTAACTTCTGTCACCTTGGTGATACATTTTCGATATGTACCTAAAGTTTAAAGCAGAAAATGGGACACTTTTTAAATTTTTATTTTTTATCAAAATTGTGGGTCTGGGGCTTATGTTTTTTTCATATATGGCCATAAACATTTCTGATTCCAATTGGAAATCCATGCACCAGAATTAACTTCTGTCACCTTGGTGATACATTTTGGATATGTACCTAAAGTTTAAAGCAGAAAATGGGACACTTTTGAAATTTTCATTTTTGATCAAAATTGTGGGTCCGGGGCTTACGTTTTTTTCATATATGGCCATACACATTTCTGACTCCAATTGGAAAACCATGCACCAGAATTAACTTCTGTCACCTTGGTGATACATTTTGGATATGTACCTAAAGTTTAAAGCAGAAAATGGGACACTTTTGAAATTTTCACTTTTGATCAAAATTGTGGGTCCATGGCTTACATTTTATTCATATATGGCCATAAATATTTCTGACTCCATTTGGAAAACCTTGCACTAGAATTTACTTCTGTCACCTTGGTGATACATATTGGATATGTACCTAAAGTTTAAAGCAGAAAATAGGACACTTTTTAAATTTTTATTTTTTATCAAAATTGTGGGTCCGGGGCTTATGTTTTTTTCATATATGGCCATACACATTTCTGACTCTAATTGGAAAGCCATGCATCAGAATTAACTTCTGTCACCTTGGTGATACATTGTGCATATGTACCTAAAGTTTAAAGCAGAAAATGGGACACTTTTGAAATTTTCATTTTTGATCAAAATTGTGGGTCCGGGGCTTACGTTTTTTTTCATATATGGCCATACACATTTCTGACTCCAGTTGGAAAACCATACACCACAATTAACTTCTGTCACCTTGGTGATACATTTTCGATATGTACCTAAAGTTTAAAGCAGAAAATGGGACACTTTTTAAATTTTTATTTTTTATCAAAATTGTGGGTCTGGGGCTTATGTTTTTTTCATATATGGCCATAAACATTTCTGATTCCAATTGGAAATCCATGCACCAGAATTAACTTCTGTCACCTTGGTGATACATTTTGGATATGTACCTAAAGTTTAAAGCAGAAAATGGGACACTTTTGAAATTTTCATTTTTGATCAAAATTGTGGGTCCGGGGCTTACGTTTTTTTCATATATGGCCATACACATTTCTGACTCCAATTGGAAAACCATGCACCAGAATTAACTTCTGTCACCTTGGTGATACATTTTGGATATGTACCTAAAGTTTAAAGCAGAAAATGGGACACTTTTGAAATTTTCACTTTTGATCAAAATTGTGGGTCCATGGCTTACATTTTATTCATATATGGCCATAAATATTTCTGACTCCATTTGGAAAACCTTGCACTAGAATTTACTTCTGTCACCTTGGTGATACATATTGGATATGTACCTAAAGTTTAAAGCAGAAAATAGGACACTTTTTAAATTTTTATTTTTTATCAAAATTGTGGGTCTGGGGCTTATGTTTTTTTCATATATGGCCATACACATTTCTGACTCCAATTGGAAAACCATGCACCAGAATGAACTTCTGTCACCTTGGTGATACATTTTTGATATGTACCTTAAGTTTAAAGCAGAAAATGGGACACTTTTGATATTTTCATTTTTGATCAAAATTGTGGGTCTGGGGCTTACGTTTTTTTCATATATGGCCATAAACATTTCTGACTCCAATTGGAAAACCATGCACCAGAATTAACTTCTGTCACCTTGGTGATACATTTTGGATATGTACCTAAAGTTTAAAGCTGAAAATGGGACACTTTTGAAATTTTCATTTTTGATCAAAATTGTGGGTCCGGGGCTTACGTTTTTTTTCATATACGGCCATACACATTTCTGACTCCAGTTGGAAAACCATACACCACAATTAACTTCTGTCACCTTGGTAATTCATTTTGGATATGTACCTAAAGTTTAAAGCAGAAAATGGGACACTTTTGAAATTTTTATTTTTGATCAAAATTGTGGGTTCGGGGCTTACGTTTTTGTCATATACGGACATACATATTTCTGACTCTAATTGGAAAGCCATGCATCAGAATTAACTTCTGTCACCTTGGTGATACATTGTGCATATGTACCTAAAGTTTAAAGCAGAAAATGGGACACTTTTGAAATTTTCATTTTTGATCAAAATTGTGGGTCCGGGGCTTACGTTTTTTTTCATATATGGCCATACACATTTCTGACTCCAGTTGGAAAACAATACACCACAATTAACTTCTGTCACCTTGGTGATACATTTTCGATATGTACCTAAAGTTTAAAGCAGAAAATGGGACACTTTTGAAATTTTCATTTTTGATCAAAATTGTGGGTCTGGGGCTTATGTTTTTTTCATATATGGCCATAAACATTTCTGATTCCAATTGGAAATCCATGCACCAGAATTAACTTCTGTCACCTTGGTGAAACATTTTGGATATGTACCTAAAGTTTAAAGCAGAAAATGGGACACTTTTGAAATTTTCACTTTTGATCAAAATTGTGGGTCCATGGCTTACATTTTATTCATATATGGCCATAAATATTTCTGACTCCATTTGGAAAACCTTGCACCAGAATTTACTTCTGTCACCTTGGTGATACATATTGGATATGCACCTAAAGATTAAAGTAGAAATTGGGACACTTTTGAAATTTTCATTTTTGATCAAAATTGTGAGTCTGGGGCTTACGTTTTTTTCATATATGGCCATAAATATTTCTGACTCCAATTGGAAAACCATGCACCAGAATTAAATTCTGTCACCTTGGTGATACATTTTGGATATGTATCTAAAGTTTAAAGCAGAAAATGGGACACTTTTGAAATTTTCATTTTTGATCAAAATTGTGGGTCCGGGGCTTACGTTTTTTTTCATATACGGCCATACACATTTCTGACTCCAGTTGGAAAACCATAAACCACAATTAACTTCTGTCACCTTGGTGATACATTTTCGATATGTACCTAAATTTTAAAGCAGAAAATGGGACACTTTTGAAATTTTCATTTTTGATCAAAAGTGTGGGTTCGGGGCTTACGTTTTTGTCATATACGGACATACATTTTTCTGACTCTAATTGGAAAGCCATGCATCAGAATTAACTTCTGTCACCTTGGTAATACATTTTGGAAATGTACCTAAAGTTTAAAGCAGAAAATGGGACACTTTTGAAATTTTCATTTTTGATCAAAATTGTGGGTCTGGGGCTTATGTTTTTTTCATATATGGCCATAAACATTTCTGACTCCAATTGGAAATCCATTCACCAGAATTAACTTCTGTCACCTTGGTTATACATTTTGGAAATGTACCTAAAGTTTAAAGCAGAAAATGGGACACTTTTGAAATTTTCATTTTTGATCAAAATTGTGGGTCCGGGGCTTACGTTTTTTTTCATATACGGCGATACACATTTCTGACTCCAGTTGGAAAACCATACACCACAATTAACTTCTGTCACCTTGGTGATACATTTCCGATATGTACCTAAAAGTTTAAAGCAGAAAATTTGACACTTTTGAAATTTTCATTTTTGATCAAAATTGTGGGTCCGGGGCTTATGTTTTTTTCATATATGGCCATACACATTTCTGACTCCAATTGGAAAACCATGCACCAGAATTAACTTCTGTCACCTTGGTGATACATTTTTGATATGTACCTTAAGTTTAAAGCAGAAAATGGGACACTTTTGAAATTGTCATTTTTGATCAAAATTGTGGGTCCGGGGCTTACGTTTTTTTCATATATGGCCATAAACATTTCTGACTCCAACTGGAAAACCATGCACCAGAATTAACTTCTGTCACCTTGGTGATACATTTTGGATATGTACCTAAAGTTTAAAGCAGAAAATGGGACACTTTTGAAATTTTAATTTTTGATAAAAATTGTGGGTCTGGGGCTTATGTTTTTTTCTTATATGGCCATAAACATTTCTGACTCCAATTGGAAATCCATGCACCAGAATTAACTTCTGTCACCTTGGTGATAAATTTTGGATATGTACCTAAAGTTTAAAGCAGAAAATGGGACACTTTTGAAATTTTCATTTTTGATCAAAATTGTGGGTTCGGGGCTTACGTTTTTGTCATATACGGACATACATATTTCTGACTCTAATTGGAAAGTTATGCATCAGAATTAACTTCTGTCACCTTGGTGATACATTGTGCATATGTACCTAAAGATTAAAGTAGAAATTGGGACACTTTTGAAATTTTCATTTTTGATCAAAATTGTGGGTCCATTGCTTATATGGCCATAAATATTTCTGACTCCATTTAGAAAACCTTGCACCAGAATTTACTTCTGTCACCTTGGTGATATATATTGGATATGCACCTAAAGATTAAAGTAGAAATTGGGACACTTTTGAAATTTTCATTTTTGTTCAAAATTGTGGGTCCGGGGCTTACGTTTTTTTCATATATGGCCATAAACATTTCTGACTCCAATTGGAAAACCATGCACCAGAATTAACTTCTGTCACCTTGGTGATACATTTTGGATATGTACCTAAAGTTTAAAGCAGAAAATGGGACACTTTTGAAATTTTCACTTTTGATCAAAATTGTGGGTCCATTGCTTACATTTTATTCATATATGGCCATAAATATTTCTGACTCCATTTGGAAAACCTTGCACCAGAATTTACTTCTGTCACCTTGGTGATATATATTGGATATGCACCTAAAGATTAAAGTAGAAATTAGGACACTTTTGAAATTTTCATTTTTGATCAAAATTGTGGGTCCGGGGCTTACGTTTTTTTCATATATGGCCATACACATTTCTGACTCCAGTTGGAAAACCATAAACCACAATTAACTTCTGTCACCTTGGTGATACATTTTCGATATGACCTAAATTTTAAAGCAGAAAATGGGACACTTTTGAAATTTTCATTTTTGATCAAAAGTGTGGGTTCGGGGCTTACGTTTTTGTTATATACGGACATACATTTTTCTGACTCTAATTGGAAAGCCATGCATCAGAATTAACTTCTGTCACCTTGGTAATACATTTTGGAAATGTACCTAAAGTTTAAAGCAGAAAATGGGACACTTTTGAAATTTTCATTTTTGATCAAAATTGTGGGTCTGGGGCTTATGTTTTTTTCATATATGGCCATAAACATTTCTGACTCCAATTGGAAATCCATGCACCAGAATTAACTTCTGTCACCTTGGTTATACATTTTGGAAATGTACCTAAAGTTTAAAGCAGAAAATGGGACACTTTTGAAATTTTCATTTTTGATCAAAATTGTGGGTCCGGGGCTTACGTTTTTTTTCATATACGGCGATACACATTTCTGACTCCAGTTGGAAAACCATACACCACAATTAACTTCTGTCACCTTGGTGATACATTTCCGATATGTACCTAAAAGTTTAAAGCAGAAAATTGGACACTTTTGAAATTTTCATTTTTGATCAAAATTGTGGGTCCGGGGCTTATGTTTTTTTCATATATGGCCATACACATTTCTGACTTCAATTGGAAAACCATGCACCAGAATTAACTTCTGTCACCTTGGTGATACATTTTTGATATGTACCTTAAGTTTAAAGCAGAAAATGGGACACTTTTGAAATTTTCATTTTTGATCAAAATTGTGGGTCCGGGGCTTATGTTTTTTTCATATATGGCCATACACATTTCTGACTCCAATTGGAAAACCATGCACCAGAATTAACTTCTGTCACCTTGGTGATACATTTTGGATATGTACCTAAAGTTTAAAGCAGAAAATGGGACACTTTTGAAATTTTCATTTTTGATCAAAATTGTGGGTTCGGGGCTTACGTTTTTGTCATATACGGACATACATATTTCTGACTCTAATTGGAAAGTTATGCATCAGAATTAACTTCTGTCACCTTGGTGATACATTGTGCATATGTACCTAAAGATTAAAGTAGAAATTGGGACACTTTTGAAATTTTCATTTTTGATCAAAATTGTGGGTCCGAGGCTAACGTTTTTTTCATATATGGCCATACACATTTCTGACTCCAGTTGGAAAACCATATACCCGAATTAACTTCTGTCACCTTGGTGATACATTTTGGATATGTACCTAAAGTTTAAAGCAGAAAATGGGACACTTTTGAAATTTTCATTTTTGATCAAAATTGTGGGTCCGGGGCTTACGTTTTTTTCATATATGGCCATACACATTTCTGACTCCAATTGGAAAACCATGCACCAGAATTAACTTCTGTCATCTTGGTGATACATTTTGGATATGTACCTAAAGTTTAAAGCAGAAAATGGGACACTTTTGAAATTTTCACTTTTGATCAAAATTGTGGGTCCATGGCTTACATTTTATTCATATATGGCCATAAATATTTCTGACTCCATTTGGAAAACCTTGCACCAGAATTTACTTCTGTCACCTTGGTGATATATATTGGATATGCACCTAAAGATTAAAGTAGAAATTGGGACACTTTTGAAATTGTCATTTTTGATCAAAATTGTGGGTCTGGGGCTTACGTTTTTTTCATATATGGCCTTAAACATTTCTGACTCCAACTGGAAAACCATGCACCAGAATTAACTTCTGTCACCTTGGTGATACATTTTGGATATGTACCTAAAGTTTAAAGCAGAAAATGGGACACTTTTGAAATTTTCATTTTTGATCAAAAGTGTGGGTTCGGGGCTTACGATTTTGTCATATACGGACATACATTTTTCTGACTCCAACTGGAAAACCATGCACCAGAATTAACTTCTGTCACCTTGGTGATACATTTTGGATATGTACCTAAAGTTTAAAGCAGAAAATGGGACACTTTTGAAATTTTCATTTTTGATCAAAATTGTGGGTCTGGGGCTTATGTTTTTTTCATATATGGCCATAAACATTTCTGACTCCAATTGGAAATCCATGCACCAGAATTAACTTCTGTCACCTTGGTGATACATTTTGGATATGTACCTAAAGTTTAAAGCAGAAAATGGGACACTTTTGAAATTTTCATTTTTGATCAAAATTGTGGGTCCGGGGCTTACGTTTTTTTTCATGTACGGCCATACACGTTTCTGACTCCAGTTGGAAAACCATACACCACAATTAACTTCTGTCACCTTGGTAATTCATTTTGGATATGTACCTAAAGTTTAAAGCAGAAAATGGGACACTTTTGAAATTTTCATTTTTGATCAAAATTGTGGGTCTGGGGCTTATGTTTTTTTCATATATGGCCATAAACATTTCTGATTCCAATTGGAAATCCATGCACCAGAATTAACTTCTGTCACCTTGGTGATACATTTTGGATATGTACCTAAAGTTTAAAGCAGAAAATGGGACACTTTTGAAATTTTCATTTTTGATCAAAATTGTGGGTCCGGGGCTTACGTTTTTTTCATATATGGCCATACACATTTCTGACTCCAATTGGAAAACCATGCACCAGAATTAACTTCTGCAACCTTGGTGATACATTTTGGATATGTACCTAAAGTTTAAAGCAGAAAATGGGACACTTTTGAAATTTTCACTTTTGATCAAAATTGTGGGTCCATGGCTTACATTTTATTCATATATGGCCATAAATATTTTTGACTCCATTTGGAAAACCTTGCACCAGAATTTACTTCTGTCACCTTGGTGATACATATTGGATATGCACCTAAAGATTAAAGTAGAAATTGGGACACTTTTGAAATTTTCATTTTTGATCAAAATTGTGCGTCCGGGGCTTACGTTTTTGTCATATACGGACATACATATTTCTGACTCTAATTGGAAAGCCATGCATCAGAATTAACTTCTGTCACCTTGGTGATACATTGTGCATATGTACCTAAAGTTTAAAGCAGAAAATGGGACACTTTTGAAATTTTCATTTTTGATCAAAATTGTGGGTCTGGGGCTTATGTTTTTTTCATATATGGCCTTAAACATTTCTGACTCCAATTGGAAAACCATGCACCAGAATTAACTTCTGTCACCTTGGTGATACATTTTGGATATGTATCTAAAGTTTAAAGCAGAAAATGGGACACTTTTGAAATTTTCATTTTTGATCAAAATAGTGGGTCCGGGGCTTACGTTTTTTTTCATATACGGCCATACACATTTCTGACTCCAGTTGGAAAACCATAAACCACAATTAACTTCTGTCACCTTGGTGATACATTTTCGATATGTACCTAAATTTTAAAGCAGAAAATGGAACACTTTTGAAATTTTTATTTTTGATCAAAAGTGTGGGTTCGGGGCTTACGTTTTTGTCATATACGGACATACATTTTTCTGACTCTAATTGGAAAGCCATGCATCAGAATTAACTTCTGTCACCTTGGTAATACATTTTGGAAATGTACCTAAAGTTTAAAGCAGAAAATGGGACACTTTTGAAATTTTCATTTTTGATCAAAATTGTGGGTCTGGGGCTTATGCTTTTTTCATATATGGCCATAAACATTTCTGACTCCAATTGGAAATCCATGCACCAGAATTAACTTCTGTCACCTTGGTGATACATTTTTGATATGTACCTTAAGTTTAAAGCAGAAAATGGGACACTTTTGAAATTGTCATTTTTGATCAAAATTGTGGGTCTGGGGCTTACGTTTTTTTCATATATGGCCATAAACATTTCTGACTCCAACTGGAAAACCATGCACCAGAATTAACTTCTGTCACCTTGGTGATACATTTTGGATATGTACCTAAAGTTTAAAGCAGAAAATGGGACACTTTTGAAATTTTCATTTTTGATCAAAATTGTGGGTTCGGGGCTTACGTTTTTGTCATATACGGACATACATATTTCTGAATCTAATTGGAAAGTTATGCATCAGAATTAACTTCTGTCACCTTGGTGATACATTGTGCATATGTACCTAAAGATTAAAGTAGAAATTGGGACACTTTTGAAATTTTCATTTTTGATCAAAAGTGTGGGTTCATGGCTTACATTTTATTCATATATGGCCATAAATATTTCTGACTCCATTTGGAAAACCTTGCACCACAATTAACTTCTGTCACCTTGGTGATACATTTTGGATATGTATCTAAAGTTTAAAGCAGAAAATGGGACACTTTTGAAATTTTCATTTTTGATCAAAAGTGTGGGTTCGGGGCTTACGATTTTGTCATATACGGACATACATTTTTCTGACTCCAACTGGAAAACCATGCACCAGAATTAACTTCTGTCACCTTGGTGATACATTTTGGATATGTACCTAAAGTTTAAAGCAGAAAATGGGACACTTTTGAAATTTTCATTTTTGATCAAAATTGTGGGTCTGGGGCTTATGTTTTTTTCATATATGGCCATAAACATTTCTGACTCCAATTGGAAATCCATGCACCAGAATTAACTTCTGTCACCTTGGTGATACATTTTGGATATGTACCTAAAGTTTAAAGCAGAAAATGGGACACTTTTGAAATTTTCATTTTTGATCAAAATTGTGGGTCCGGGGCTTACGTTTTTTTTCATATACGGACATACACGTTTCTGACTCCAGTTGGAAAACCATACACCACAATTAACTTCTGTCACCTTGGTAATTCATTTTGGATATGTACCTAAAGTTTAAAGCAGAAAATGGGACACTTTTGAAATTTTCATTTTTGATCAAAATTGTGGGTCTGGGGCTTATGTTTTTTTCATATATGGCCATAAACATTTCTGATTCCAATTGTAAATCCATGCACCAGAATTAACTTCTGTCACCTTGGTGATACATTGTGCATATGTACCTAAAGATTAAAGTAGAAATTGGGACACTTTTGAAATTTTCATTTTTGATCAAAATTGTGGGCCCGGGGCTAACGTTTTTTTCATATATGGCTATACACATTTCTGACTCCAGTTGGAAAACCATATACCCGAATTAACTTCTGTCACCTTGGTGATACATTTTGGATATGTACCTAAAGTTTAAAGCAGAAAATGGGACACTTTTGAAATTTTCACTTTTGATCAAAATTGTGGGTCTGGGGCTTATGTTTTTTTCATATATGGCCATAAATATTTCTGACTCCATTTGGAAAACCATGCACCAGAATTTACTTCTGTCACCTTGGTGATACATATTGGATATGCACCTAAAGATTAAAGTAGAAATTGGGACACTTTTGAAATTTTCATTTTTGATCAAAATTGTGCGTCCGGGGCTTACGTTTTTGTCATATACGGACATACATATTTCTGACTCTAATTGGAAAGCCATGCATCAGAATTAACTTCTGTCACCTTGGTGATACATTGTGCATATGTACCTAAAGTTTAAAGCAGAAAATGGGACACTTTTGAAATTTTCATTTTTGATCAAAATTGTGGGTCTGGGGCTTATGTTTTTTTCATATATGGCCATAAACATTTCTGACTCCAATTGGAAATCCATGCACCAGAATTAACTTCTGTCTCCTTGGTGATACATTTTGGATATGTACCTAAAGTTTAAAGCAGAAAATGGGACACTTTTGAAATTTTCATTTTTGATCAAAATTGTGGGTCCAGGGCTTACGTTTTTTTTCATATACAGCGATACACATTTCTGACTCCAGTTGGAAAACCATACACCACAATTAACTTCTGTCACCTTGGTGATACATTTCCGATATGTACCTAAAGTTTAAAGCAGAAAATTGGACATTTTTGAAATTTTCATTTTTGATCAAAATTGTGGGTTTGGGGCTTACGTTTTTGTCATATACAGACATACATATTTCTGACTCTAATTAGAAAGCCATGCATCAGAATTAACTTCTGTCACCTTGGTAATACATTTTGGAAATGTACCTAAAGTTTAAAGCAGAAAATGGGACACTTTTAAAATTTTTATTTTTTATCAAAATTGTGGGTTCGGGGCTTATGTTTTTTTCATATATGGCCATAAACATTTCTGATTCCAATTGGAAATCCATGCACCAGAATTAACTTCTGTCACCTTGGTAATACATTTTGGAAATGTACCTAAAGTTTAAAGCAGAAAATGGGACACTTTTGAAATTTTTATTTTTTATCAAAATTGTGGGTTCGGGGCTTATGTTTTTTTCATATATGGCAATACACATTTCTGACTCCAGTTGTAAAACCATACACCACAATTAACTTCTGTCACCTTGGTAATTCATTTTGGATATGTACCTAAAGTTTAAAGCAGAAAATGGGACACTTTTGAAATTTTCATTTTTGATCAAAATTGTGGGTTCGGGGCTTACGTTTTTGTCATATACGGACATACATATTTCTGACTCTAATTGGAAAGCCATGCATCAGAATTAACTTCTGTCACCTTGGTGATACATTGTGCATATGTACCTAAAGTTTAAAGCAGAAAATGGGACACTTTTGAAATTTTCATTTTTGATCAAAATTGTGGGTCCGAGGCTTAAGTTTTTTTTTCATATATGGCCATACACATTTCTGACTCCAGTTGGAAAACCATACACCACAATTAACTTCTGTCACCTTGGTGATACATTTTCGATATGTACCTAAAGTTTAAAGCAGAAAATGGGACACTTTTTAAATTTTTATTTTTTATCAAAATTGTGGGTCTGGGGCTTATGTTTTTTTCATATATGGCCATAAACATTTCTGATTCCAATTGGAAATCCATGCACCAGAATTAACTTCTGTCACCTTGGTGATACATTTTGGATATGTACCTAAAGTTTAAAGCAGAAAATGGGACACTTTTGAAATTTTCATTTTTGATCAAAATTGTGGGTCCGGGGCTTACGTTTTTTTCATATATGGCCATACACATTTCTGACTCCAATTGGAAAACCATGCACCAGAATTAACTTCTGTCACCTTGGTGATACATTTTGGATATGTACCTAAAGTTTAAAGCAGAAAATGGGACACTTTTGAAATTTTCACTTTTGATCAAAATTGTGGGTCCATGGCTTACATTTTATTCATATATGGCCATAAATATTTCTGACTCCATTTGGAAAACCTTGCACTAGAATTTACTTCTGTCACCTTGGTGATACATATTGGATATGTACCTAAAGTTTAAAGCAGAAAATAGGACACTTTTTAAATTTTTATTTTTTATCAAAATTGTGGGTCCGGGGCTTATGTTTTTTTCATATATGGCCATACACATTTCTGACTCCAATTGGAAAACCATGCACCAGAATTAACTTCTGTCACCTTGGTGATACATTTTTGATATGTACCTTAAGTTTAAAGCAGAAAATGGGACACTTTTGATATTTTCATTTTTGATCAAAATTGTGGGTCTGGGGCTTACGTTTTTTTCATATATGGCCATAAACATTTCTGACTCCAATTGGAAAACCATGCACCAGAATTAACTTCTGTCACCTTGGTGATACATTTTTGATATGTACCTTAAAATTAAAGCAGAAAATGGGACACTTTTGATATTTTCATTTTTGATCAAAATTGTGGGTCTGGGGCTTACGTTTTTTTCATATATGGCCATAAACATTTCTGACTCCAATTGGAAAACCATGCACCAGAATTAACTTCTGTCACCTTGGTGATACATTTTGGATATGTACCTAAAGTTTAAAGCTGAAAATGGGACACTTTTGAAATTTTCATTTTTGATCAAAATTGTGGGTCCGGGGCTTATGTTTTTTTTCATATACGGCCATACACATTTCTGACTCCAGTTGGAAAACCATACACCACAATTAACTTCTGTCACCTTGGTAATTCATTTTGGATATGTACCTAAAGTTTAAAGCAGAAAATGGGACACTTTTGAAATTTTCATTTTTGATCAAAATTGTGGGTTCGGGGCTTACGTTTTTGTCATATACGGACATACATATTTCTGACTCTAATTGGAAAGCCATGCATCAGAATTAACTTCTGTCACCTTGGTGATACATTGTGCATATGTACCTAAAGTTTAAAGCAGAAAATGGGACACTTTTGAAATTTTCATTTTTGATCAAAATTGTGGGTCCGGGGCTTACGTTTTTTTTCATATATGGCCATACACATTTCTGACTCCAGTTGGAAAACCATACACCACAATTAACTTCTGTCACCTTGGTGATACATTTACGATATGTACCTAAAGTTTAAAGCAGAAAATGGGACACTTTTGAAATTTTCATTTTTGATCAAAATTGTGGGTCTGGGGCTTATGTTTTTTTCATATATGGCCATAAACATTTCTGATTCCAATTGGAAATCCATGCACCAGAATTAACTTCTGTCACCTTGGTGAAACATTTTGGATATGTACCTAAAGTTTAAAGCAGAAAATGGGACACTTTTGAAATTTTCATTTTTGATCAAAATTGTGGGTCCGGGGCTTACATTTTATTCATATATGGCCATAAATATTTCTGACTCCATTTGGAAAACCTTGCACCAGAATTTACTTCTGTCACCTTGGTGATACATATTGGATATGCACCTAAAGATTAAAGTAGAAAGTGGGACACTTTTGAAATTTTCATTTTTGATCAAAATTGTGGGTCTGGGGCTTACGTTTTTTTCATATATGGCCATAAATATTTCTGACTCCAATTGGAAAACCATGCACCAGAATTAAATTCTGTCACCTTGGTGATACATTTTGGATATGTATCTAAAGTTTAAAGCAGAAAATGGGACACTTTTGAAATTTTCATTTTTGATCAAAATTGTGGGTCCGGGGCTTACGTTTTTTTTCATATACGGCCATACACATTTCTGACTCCAGTTGGAAAACCATAAACCACAATTAACTTCTGTCACCTTGGTGATACATTTTCGATATGTACCTAAAGTTTAAAGCAGAAAATGGGACACTTTTGAAATTTTCATTTTTGATCAAAAGTGTGGGTTTGGGGCTTACGTTTTTGTCATATACGGACATACATTTTTCTGACTCTAATTGGAAAGCCATGCATCAGAATTAACTTCTGTCACTTTGGTAATACATTTTGGAAATGTACCTAAAGTTTAAAGCAGAAAATGGGACACTTTTGAAATTTTCATTTTTGATCAAAATTGTGGGTCTGGGGCTTATGTTTTTTTCATATATGGCCATAAACATTTCTGACTCCAATTGGAAATCCATGCACCAGAATTAACTTCTGTCTCCTTGGTGATACATTTTGGATATGTACCTAAAGTTTAAAGCAGAAAATGGGACACTTTTGAAATTTTCATTTTTGATCAAAATTGTGGGTCCGGGGCTTACGTTTTTTTTCATATACGGCGATACACATTTCTGACTCCAGTTGGAAAACCATACACCACAATTAACTTCTGTCACCTTGGTGATACATTTCCGATATGTACCTAAAGTTTAAAGCAGAAAATTGGACATTTTTGAAATTTTCATTTTTGATCAAAATTGTGGGTTTGGGGCTTACGTTTTTGTCATATACGGACATACATATTTCTGACTCTAATTGGAAAGCCATGCATCAGAATTAACTTCTGTCACCTTGGTAATACATTTTGGAAATGTACCTAAAGTTTAAAGCTGAAAATGGGACACTTTTGAAATTTTTATTTTTTATCAAAATTGTGGGTTCGGGGCTTATGTTTTTTTCATATATGGCCATAAACATTTCTGATTCCAATTGTAAATCCATGCACCAGAATTAACTTCTGTCACCTTGGTGATACATTTTGGATATGTACCTAAAGTTTAAAGCAGAAAATGGGACACTTTTGAAATTTTTATTTTTTATCAAAATTGTGGGTCCGGGGCTTATGTTTTTTTCATATATGGCCATACACATTTCTGACTCCAATTGGAAAACCATGCACCAGAATTAACTTCTGTCACCTTGGTGATACATTTTTGACATATACCTTAAGTTTAAAGCAGAAAATGGGACACTTTTGATATTTTCATTTTTGATCAAAATTGTGGGTCTGGGGCTTACGTTTTTTTCATATACGGCCATACACATTTCTGACTCCAGTTGGAAAACCATACACCACAATTAACTTCTGTCACCTTGGTAATTCATTTTGGATATGTACCTAAAGTTTAAAGCAGAAAATGGGACACTTTTGAAATTTTCATTTTTGATCAAAATTGTGGGTTCGGGGCTTACGTTTTTGTCATATACAGACATACATATTTCTGACTCTAATTGGAAAGCCATGCATCAGAATTAACTTCTGTCACCTTGGTGATACATTGTGCATATGTACCTAAAGTTTAAAGCAGAAAATGGGACACTTTTGAAATTTTCATTTTTGATCAAAATTGTGGGTCCGGGGCTTACGTTTTTTTTCATATATGGCCATACACATTTCTGACTCCAGTTGGAAAACCATACACCACAATTAACTTCTGTCATCTTGGTGATACATTTTCGATATGTACCTAAAGTTTAAAGCAGAAAATGGGACACTTTTGACATTTTTATTTTTTATCAAAATTGTGGGTCTGGGGCTTATGTTTTTTTCATATATGGCCATAAACATTTCTGATTCCAATTGGAAATCCATGCACCAGAATTAACTTCTGTCACCTTGGTGATACATTTTGGATATGTACCTAAAGTTTAAAGCAGAAAATGGGACACTTTTGAAATTTTCATTTTTGATCAAAATTGTGGGTCCGGGGCTTACGTTTTTTTCATATATGGCCATACACATTTCTGACTCCAATTGGAAAACCATGCACCAGAATTAACTTCTGTCACCTTGGTGATACATTTTGGATATGTACCTAAAGTTTAAAGCAGAAAATGGGACACTTTTGAAATTTTCACTTTTGATCAAAATTGTGGGTCCATGGCTTACGTTTTATTCATATATGGCCATAGATATTTCTGACTCCATTTGGAAAACCTTGCACCAGAATTTACTTCTGTCACCTTGGTGATACATATTGGATATGCACCTAAAGATTAAAGTAGAAATTGGGACACTTTTGAAATTTTTATTTTTTATCAAAATTGTGGGTTCGGGGCTTATGTTTTTTTCATATATGGCCATAAACATTTCTGATTCCAATTGTAAATCCATGCACCAGAATTAACTTCTGTCACCTTGGTGATACATTTTTGATATGTACCTTAAGTTTAAAGCAGAAAATGGGACACTTTTGATATTTTCATTTTTGATCAAAATTGTGGGTCTGGGGCTTACGTTTTTTTCATATATGGCCATAAACATTTCTGACTCCAGTTGGAAAACCATACACCACAATTAACTTCTGTCACCTTGGTGATACATTGTGCATATGTACCTAAAGTTTAAAGCAGAAAATGGGACACTTTTGAAATTTTCATTTTTGATCAAAATTGTGGGTCTGGGGCTTATGTTTTTTTTCATATATGCCCAAAAAAACCATTTCTGACTCCAATTGGAAAACCATGCACCAAATTAACTTCTGCAACCTTGGTGATACATTTTGGATATGTATCTAAAGTTTAAAGCAGAAAATGGGACACTTTTGAAATTTTCATTTTTGATCAAAATTGTGGGTCCGGGGCTTACATTTTTTTTCATATATGGCCATACACATTTCTGACTCCAGTTGGAAAACCATAAACCACAATTAACTTCTGTCACCTTGGTGATACATTTTGGATATGTACCTAAAGTTTAAAGCAGAAAATGGGACACTTTTGATATTTTCATTTTTGATCAAAATTGTGGGTCCGGGGCTTATGTTTTTTTCATATATGGCCATACACATTTCTGACTCCAATTGGAAAACCATGCACCAGAATTAACTTCTGTCACCTTGGTGATACATTTTTGATATGTACCTTAAGTTTCAAGCAGAAAATGGGACACTTGATATTTTCATTTTTGATCAAAATTGTGGGTCTGGGGCTTACGTTTTTTTCATATATGGCCATAAACATTTCTGACTCCAGTTGGAAAACCATATACCCGAATTAACTTCTGTCACCTTGGTGATACATTTTGGATATGTACCTAAAGTTTAAAGCAGAAAATGGAACACTTTTGAAATTTTCATTTTTGATCAAAATGGTGGGTCTGGGGCTTATGTTTTTTTCATATATGGCCATAAACATTTCTGATTCCAATTATAAATCCATGCACCAGAATTAACTTCTGTCACCTTGGTGATACATTTTGGATATGTATCTAAAGTTTAAAGCAGAAAATGGGACACTTTTGAAATTTTCATTTTTGATCAAAATTGTGGGTCTGGGGCTTATGTTTTTTTTCATATATGCCCAAAAAAACCATTTCTGACTCCAATTGGAAAACCATGCACCAAATTAACTTCTGCAACCTTGGTGATACATTTTGGATATGTGCCTAAAGTTTAAAGCAGAAAATGGGACACTTTTGAAATTTTCATTTTTGATCAAAATTGTGGGTCCGGGGCTAACATTTTTTTTCATTTATCACCATACACATTTCTCACTCCAATTGGAAAACCATGCACTAGAATTAACTTCTGTCACCTTGGTGATACATTTTGGATACGTACCTAAAGTTTAAAGCAGAAAATAGGACACTTTTGAAATTTTCATTTTTGATCAAAATTGTGGGTCCAGGGCTTACATATTTTTCATATATGGCCATAAATATTTCTGACTCCAATTGGAAAACCTTGCACCAGAATTAACTTCTGTCACCTTGGTGATACATATTGGATATGCACCTAAAGATTAAAGTAGAAATTGGGACACTTTTGAAATTTTCATTTTTGATCAAAATTGTGGGTCCGGGGCTAACGTTTTTTTCATATATGGCCATACACATTTCTGACTCCAATTGGAAAACCATATACCCGAATTAACTTCTGTCACCTTGGTGATACATTTTGGATATGTACCTAAAGTTTAAAGCAGAAAATGGGACACTTTTGAAATTTTCATTTTTGATCAAAATTGTGGGTCTGGGGCTTATGTTTTTTTCATATATGGCCATAAACATTTCTAATTCCAATTGGAAATCCATGCACCCGAATTAACTTCTGTCACCTTGGTGATACATTTTGGATATGTACCTAAAGTTTAAAGCAGAAAATGGGACACTTTTGAAATTTTCATTTTTGATCAAAATTGTGGGTCTGGGGCTTATGTTTTTTTCATATATGGCCATAAACATTTCTGATTCCAATTGGAAATCCATGCACCAGAATTAACTTCTGTCACCTTGGTGATACATTTTGGATATGTACCTAAAGTTTAAAGCAGAAAATGGGACACTTTTGAAATTTTCACTTTTGATCAAAATTGTGGGTCCATGGCTTACATTTTATTCATATATGGCCATAAATATTTCTGACTCCATTTGGAAAACCTTGCACCAGAATTAACTTCTGTCACCTTGGTGATACATATTGGATATGCACCTAAAGATTAAAGTAGAAATTGGGACACTTTTGAAATTTTAATTTTTGATCAAAATTGTGGGTCTGGGGCTTACGTTTTTTTTCATATACGGCCATACACATTTCTGACTCCAGTTGGAAAACCATAAACCACAATTAACTTCTGTCACCTTGGTGATTCATTTCCGATATGTACCTAAAAGTTTAAAGCAAAAAATTGGACACTTTTGAAATTTTCATTTTTGATCAAAATTGTGGGTCCGGGGCTTATGTTTTTTTCATATATGGCCATACACATTTCTGACTCCAATTGGAAAACCATGCACCAGAATTAACTTCTGTCACCTTGGTGATACATTTTTGATATGTACCTTAAGTTTAAAGCAGAAAATGGGACACTTTTGAAATTTTCATTTTTGATCAAAATTGTGGGTCTGGGGCTTATGTTTTTTTCATATATGGCCATAAACATTTCTGACTCCAATTGGAAATCCATGCACCAGAATTAACTTCTGTCACCTTGGTGATACATTTTGGATATGTACCTAAAGTTTAAAGCAGAAAATGGGACACTTTTGAAATTTTCATTTTTGATCAAAATTGTGGGTCTGGGGCTTACGTTTTTTTCATATATGGCCATAAACATTTCTGACTCCAACTGGAAAACCATGCACCAGAATTAACTTCTGTCACCTTGGTGATACATTTTGGATATGTACCTAAAGTTTAAAGCAGAAAATGGGACACTTTTGAAATTTTCATTTTTGATCAAAATTGTGGGTCCGGGGCTTACGTTTATTTTCATATACTGCCATACACATTTCTGACTCCAGTTGGAAAACCATAAACCACAATTAACTTCTGTCACCTTGGTGATTCATTTCCGATATGTACCTAAAAGTTTAAAGCCAAAAATTGGACACTTTTGAAATTTTCATTTTTGATCAAAATTGTGGGTCCGGTGCTAACGTTTTTTTTCATATACGGCGATACACATTTCTGACTCCAGTTGGAAAACCATACACCACAATTAACTTCTGTCACCTTGGTAATTCATTTTGGATATGTACCTAAAGTTTAAAGCAGAAAATGGGACACTTTTGAAATTTTCATTTTTGATCAAAATTGTGGGTCTGGGGCTTATGTTTTTTTCATATATGGCGATAAACATTTCTGACTCCAATTGGAAATCCATGCACCAGAATTAACTTCTGTCACCTTGGTGATACATTTTGGATATGTACCTAAAGTTTAAAGCAGAAAATGGGACACTTTTGAAATTTTCATTTTTGATCAAAATTGTGGGTCTGGGGCTTACGTTTTTTTCATATATGGCCATAAACATTTCTGACTCCAACTGGAAAACCATGCACCAGAATTAACTTCTGTCACCTTGGTGATACATTTTGGATATGTACCTAAAGTTTAAAGCAGAAAATGGGACACTTTTGAAATTTTCATTTTTGATCAAAATTGTGGGTCCGGGGCTTACGTTTATTTTCATATACTGCCATACACATTTCTGACTCCAGTTGGAAAACCATACACCACAATTAACTTCTGTCACCTTGGTAATTCATTTTGGATATGTACCTAAAGTTTAAAGCAGAAAATGGGACACTTTTGAAATTTTCATTTTTGATCAAAATTGTGGGTTCGGGGCTTACGTTTTTGTCATATACAGACATACATATTTCTGACTCTAATTGGAAAGTTATGCATCAGAATTAACTTCTGTCACCTTGGTGATACATTGTGCATATGTACCTAAAGATTAAAGTAGAAATTGGGACACTTTTGAAATTTTCATTTTTGATCAAAATTGTGGGCCCGGGGCTAACGTTTTTTTCATATATGGCTATACACATTTCTGACTCCAGTTGGAAAACCATATACCCGAATTAACTTCTGTCACCTTGGTGATACATTTTGGATATGTACCTAAAGTTTAAAGCAGAAAATGGGACACTTTTGAAATTTTCATTTTTGATCAAAATTGTGGGTCTGGGGCTTATGTTTTTTTCATATATGGCCATAAACATTTCTGATTCCAATTGGAAATCCATGCACCAGAATTAACTTCTGTCACCTTGGTGATACATTTTGGATATGTACCTAAAGTTTAAAGCAGAAAATGGGACACTTTTGAAATTTTCATTTTTGATCAAAATTGTGGGTTCGGGGCTTACATTTTTTCATATATGGCCATACACATTTCTGACTCCAATTGGAAAACCATGCACCAGAATTAACTTCTGCAACCTTGGTGATACATTTTGGATATGTACCTAAAGTTTAAAGCAGAAAATGGGACACTTTTGAAATTTTCACTTTTGATCAAAATTGTGGGTCCATGGCTTACATTTTATTCATATATGGCCATAAATATTTCTGACTCCATTTGGAAAACCTTGCACCAGAATTTACTTCTGTCACCTTGGTGATACATATTGGATATGCACCTAAAGATTAAAGTAGAAATTGGGACACTTTTGAAATTTTCATTTTTGATCAAAATTGTGGGTCCGGGGCTTACGTTTTTTTCATATATGGCCATAAATATTTCTGACACTAATTGGAAAACCATACACCAGAATTAAATTCTGTCACCTTGGTGATACATTTTGGATATGTATCTAAAGTTTAAAGCAGAAAATGGGACACTTTTGAAATTTTCATTTTTGATCAAAATTGTGGGTCCGGGGCTTACGTTTTTTTTCATATACGGCCATACACATTTCTGACTCCAGTTGGAAAACCATAAACCACAATTAACTTCTGTCACCTTGGTGATACATTTTCGATATGTACCTAAAGTTTAAAGCAGAAAATGGGACACTTTTGAAATTTTCATTTTTGATCAAAAGTGTGGGTTCGGGGCTTACGTTTTTGTCATATACGGACATACATTTTTCTGACTCTAATTGGAAAGCCATGCATCAGAATTAACTTCTGTCACCTTGGTAATACATTTTGGAAATGTACCTAAAGTTTAAAGCAGAAAATGGGACACTTTTGAAATTTTCATTTTTGATCAAAATTGTGGGTCTGGGGCTTATGTTTTTTTCATATATGGCCATAAACATTTCTGACTCCAATTGGAAATCCATGCACCAGAATTAACTTCTGTCTCCTTGGTGATACATTTTGGATATGTACCTAAAGTTTAAAGCAGAAAATGGGACACTTTTGAAATTTTCATTTTTGATCAAAATTGTGGGTCCGGGGCTTACGTTTATTTTCATATACGGCGATACACATTTCTGACTCCAGTTGGAAAACCATACACCACAATTAACTTCTGTCACCTTGGTGATACATTGTGCATATGTACCTAAAGTTTAAAGCAGAAAATGGGACACTTTTGAAATTTTCATTTTTGATCAAAATTGTGGGTCCGGGGCTTACGTTTTTTTTTTATATATGGCCATACACATTTCTGACTCCAGTTGGAAAACCATACACCACAATTAACTTCTGTCACCTTGGTGATACATTTTCGATATGTACCTAAAGTTTAAAGCAGAAAATGGTACACTTTTGAAATTTTTATTTTTTATCAAAATTGTGGGTTCGGGGCTTATGTTTTTTTCATATATGGCCATAAACATTTCTGATTCCAATTGGAAATCCATGCACCAGAATTAACTTCTGTCACCTTGGTGATACATTTTGGATATGTACCTAAAGTTTAAAGCAGAAAATGGGACACTTTTGAAATTTTCATTTTTGATCAAAATTGTGGGTCTGGGGCTTATGTTTTTTTCATATATGGCCATAAACATTTCTGATTCCAATTGGAAATCCATGCACCAGAATTAACTTCTGTCACCTTGGTGATACATTTTGGATATGTACCTAAAGTTTAAAGCAGAAAATGGGACACTTTTGAAATTTTCATTTTTGATCAAAATTGTGCGTCCGGGGCTTACGTTTTTTTCATATATGGCCATACACATTTCTGACTCCAATTGGAAAACCATGCACCAGAATTAACTTCTGTCACCTTGGTGATACATTTTGGATATGTACCTAAAGTTTAAAGCAGAAAATGGGACACTTTTGAAATTTTCACTTTTGATCAAAATTGTGGGTCCATGGCTTACATTTTATTCATATATGGCCATACATATTTCTGACTCCATTTGGAAAACCTTGCACCAGAATTTACTTCTGTCACCTTGGTGATACATATTGGATATGCACCTAAAGATTAAAGTAGAAATTGGGACACTTTTGAAATTTTCATTTTTGATCAAAATTGTGGGTCCGGGGCTTACGTTTTTTTCATATATGGCCATAAATATTTCTGACTCCAATTGGAAAACCATGCACCAGAATTAAATTCTGTCACCTTGGTGATACATTTTGAAAATGTACCTAAAGTTTAAAGCAGAAAATGGGACACTTTTGAAATTTTCACTTTTGATCAAAATTGTGGGTCCATGGCTTACGTTTTTTTTCATATACGGCCATACACATTTCTGACTCCAGTTGGAAAACCATAAACCACAATTAACTTCTGTCACCTTGGTGATACATTTTCGATATGTACCTAAAGTTTAAAGCAGAAAATGGGACATTTTTGAAATTTTCATTTTTGATCAAAAGTGTGGGTTCGGGGCTTACATTTTTGTCATATACGGACATACATTTTTCTGACTCTAATTGGAAAGCCATGCATCAGAATTAACTTCTGTCACCTTGGTAATACATTTTGGAAATGTACCTAAAGTTTAAAGCAGAAAATGGGACACTTTTGAAATTTTCATTTTTGATCAAAATTGTGGGTCTGGGGCTTATGTTTTTTTCATATATGGCCATAAACATTTCTGATTCCAATTGGAAATCCATGCACAGAATTAACTTCTGTCACCTTGGTGATACATTTTGGATATGTACCTAAAGTTTAAAGCAGAAAATGGGACACTTTTGAAATTTTCATTTTTGATCAAAATTGTGGGTCCGGGGCTTACGTTTTTTTCATATATGGCCATACACATTTCTGACTCCAATTGGAAAACCATGCACCAGAATTAACTTCTGTCACCTTGGTGATACATTTTGGATATGTACCTAAAGTTTAAAGCAAAAAAGGGACACTTTTGAAATTTTCATTTTTGATCAAAATTGTGGGTCCGGGGCTTACGTTTTTTTCATATATGGCCATACACATTTCTGACTCCAATTGGAAAACCATGCACCAGAATTAACTTCTGTCACCTTGGTGATACATTTTTGATATGTACCTTAAGTTTAAAGCAGAAAATGGGACACTTTTGATATTTTCATTTTTGATCAAAATTGTGGGTCTGGGGCTTACGTTTTTTTCATATATGGCCATAAACATTTCTGATTCCAATTGGAAATCCATGCACCAGAATTAAATTCTGTCACCTTGGTGATACATTTTGGATATGTACCTTAAGTTTAAAGCAGAAAATGGGACACTTTTTAAATTTTCACTTTTGATCAAAATTGTGGGTCCGGGGCTTACGTTATTTTCATATATGGCCATAAATATTTCTGACTCCAATTGGAAAACCATGCACCAGAATTAAATTCTGTCACCTTGGTGATACATTTTGGATATGTACCTAAAGTTTAAAGCAGAAAATGGGACACTTTTGAAATTTTCACTTTTGATCAAAATTGTGGGTCCATGGCTTACGTTTTTTTTCATATACGGCCATACACATTTCTGACTCCAGTTGGAAAACCATAAACCACAATTAACTTCTGTCACCTTGGTGATACATTTTCGATATGTACCTAAAGTTTAAAGCAGAAAATGGGACATTTTTGAAATTTTCATTTTTGATCAAAAGTGTGGGTTCGGGGCTTACGTTTTTGTCATATACGGACATACATTTTTCTGACTCTAATTGGAAAGCCATGCATCAGAATTAACTTCTGTCACCTTGGTAATACATTTTGGAAATGTACCTAAAGTTTAAAGCAGAAAATGGGACACTTTTGAAATTTTAATTTTTGATCAAAATTGTGGGTCTGGGGCTTATGTTTTTTTCATATATGGCCATAAACATTTCTGACTCCAATTGGAAATCCATGCACCAGAATTAAATTCTGTCTCCTTGGTGATACATTTTGGATATGTACCTAAAGTTTAAAGCAGAAAATGGGACACTTTTGAAATTTTCATTTTTGATCAAAATTGTGGGTCCGGGGCTTACGTTTTTTTTCATATACGGCGATACACATTTCTGACTCCAATTGGAAAACCATACACCACAATTAACTTCTGTCACCTTGGTGATACATTTCCGATATGTACCTAAAGTTTAAAGCAGAAAATTGGACACTTTTGAAATTTTCATTTTTGATCAAAATTGTGGGTTTGGGGCTTACTTTTTTGTCATATACGGACATACATATTTTTGACTCTAATTGGAAAGCCATGCATCAGAATTAACTTCTGTCACCTTGGTAATACATTTTGGAAATGTACCTAAAGTTTAAAGCAGAAAATGGGACACTTTTGAAATTTTTATTTTTTATCAAAATTGTGGGTTCGGGGCTTATGTTTTTTTTCATATATGGCCATAAACATTTCTGATTCCAATTGGAAATCCATGCACCCGAATTAACTTCTGTCACCTTGGTGATACATTTTGGATATGTACCTAAAGTTCAAAAGCAGAAAATGGGACACTTTTGAAATTTTTATTTTTTATCAAAATTGTGGGTCCGGGGCTTATGTTTTTTTCATATATGGCCATACACATTTCTGACTCCAATTGGAAAACCATGCACCAGAATTAACTTCTGTCACCTTGGTGATACATTTTTGATATGTACCTTAAGTTTAAAGCAGAAAATGGGACACTTTTGATATTTTCATTTTTGATCAAAATTGTGGGTCCGGGGCTTACGTTTTTTTTCATATACGGCCATACACATTTCTGACTCCAGTTGGAAAACCATACACCACAATTAACTTCTGTCACCTTGGTAATTCATTTTGGATATGTACCTAAAGTTTAAAGCAGAAAATGGGACACTTTTGAAATTTTCATTTTTGATCAAAATTGTGGGTTCGGTGCTTACGTTTTTGTCATATACGGACATACATATTTCTGACTCTAATTGGAAAGCCATGCATCAGAATTAACTTCTGTCACCTTGGTGATACATTGTGCATATGTACCTAAAGTTTAAAGCAGAAAATGGGACACTTTTGAAATTTTCATTTTTGATCAAAATTGTGGGTCCGAGGCTTAAGTTTTTTTTTCATATATGGCCATACACATTTCTGACTCCAGTTGGAAAACCATACACCACAATTAACTTCTGTCACCTTGGTGATACATTTTGGATATGTACCTAAAGTTTAAAGCAGAAAATGGGACACTTTTGAAATTTTTATTTTTTATCAAAATTGTGGGTTCGGGGCTTATGTTTTTTTCATATATGGCCATAAACATTTCTGATTCCAATTGGAAATCCATGCACCAGAATTAAATTCTGTCACCTTGGTGATACATTTTGGATATGAATCTAAAGTTTAAAGCAGAAAATGGGACACTTTTGAAATTTTCATTTTTGATCAAAATTGTGGGTCCGGGGCTTACGTTTTTTTTCATATACGGCCATACACATTTCTGACTCCAGTTGGAAAACCATAAACCACAATTAACTTCTGTCACCTTGGTGATACATTTTCGATATGTACCTAAAGTTTAAAGCAGAAAATGGGACACTTTTCAAATTTTCACTTTTGATCAAAATTGTGGGTCCATGGCTTACATTTTATTCATATATGGCCATAAATATTTCTGACTCCATTTGGAAAACCTTGCACCAGAATTTACTTCTGTCACCTTGGTGATACATATTGGATATGCACCTAAAGATTAAAGTAGAAATTGGGACACTTTTGAAATTTTCATTTTTGATCAAAATTGTGGGTCCGGGGCTTACGTTTTTTTTCATATACGGCCATACACATTTCTGACTCCAGTTGGAAAACCATAAACCACAATTAACTTCTGTCACCTTGGTGATACATTTTCGATATGTACCTAAAGTTTAAAGCAGAAAATGGGACACTTTTGAAATTTTCATTTTTGATCAAAAGTGTGGGTTCGGGGCTTACGTTTTTGTCATATACGGACATACATTTTTCTGACTCTAATTGGAAAGCCATGCATCAGAATTAACTTCTGTCACCTTGGTAATACATTTTGGAAATGTACCTAAAGTGTAAAGCAGAAAATGGGACACTTTTGAAATTTTCATTTTTGATCAAAATTGTGGGTCTGGGGCTTATGTTTTTTTCATATATGGCCATAAACATTTCTGACTCCAATTGGAAATCCATGCACCAGAATTAACTTCTGTCTCCTTGGTGATACATTTTGGATATGTACCTAAAGTTTAAAGCAGAAAATGGGACACTTTTGAAATTTTAATTTTTGATCAAAATTGTGGGTCTGGGGCTTATGTTTTTTTCATATATGGCTATAAACATTTCTGACTCCAATTGGAAATCCATGCACCAGAATTAACTTCTGTCTCCTTGGTGATACATTTTGGATATGTACCTAAAGTTTAAAGCAGAAAATGGGACACTTTTGAAATTTTCATTTTTGATCAAAATTGTGGGTCCGGGGCTTACGTTTTTTTTCATATACGGCGATACACATTTCTGACTCCAATTGGAAAACCATACACCACAATTAACTTCTGTCACCTTGGTGATACATTTCCGATATGTACCTAAAGTTTAAAGCAGAAAATTGGACACTTTTGAAATTTTCATTTTTGATCAACATTGTGGGTTTGGGGCTTACTTTTTTGTCATATACGGACATACAAATTTTTGACTCTAATTGGAAAGCCATGCATCAGAATTAACTTCTGTCACCTTGGTAATACATTTTGGAAATGTACCTAAAGTTTAAAGCAGAAAATGGGACACTTTTGAAATTTTTATTTTTTATCAAAATTGTGGGTTCGGGGCTTATGTTTTTTTCATATATGGCCATAAACATTTCTGATTCCAATTGGAAATCCATGCACCCGAATTAACTTCTGTCTCCTTGGTGATACATTTTGGATATGTACCTAAAGTTTAAAGCAGAAAATGGGACACTTTTGAAATTTTAATTTTTGATCAAAATTGTGGGTCTGGGGCTTATGTTTTTTTCATATATGGCCATAAACATTTCTGACTCCAATTGGAAATCCATGCACCAGAATTAACTTCTGTCTCCTTGGTGATACATTTTGGATATGTACCTAAAGTTTAAAGCAGAAAATGGGACACTTTTGAAATTTTCATTTTTGATCAAAATTGTGGGTCCGGGGCTTACGTTTTTTTTCATATATGGCCATACACATTTCTGACTCCAGTTGGAAAACCATACACCACAATTAACTTCTGTCACCTTGGTGATACATTTTCGATATGTACCTAAAGTTTAAAGCAGAAAATGGTACACTTTTGAAATTTTAATTTTTTATCAAAATTGTGGGTTCGGGGCTTATGTTTTTTTCATATATGGCCATAAACATTTCTGATTCCAATTGGAAATCCATGCACCAGAATTAAATTCTGTCACCTTGGTGATACATTTTGGATATGAATCTAAAGTTTAAAGCAGAAAATGGGACACTTTTGAAATTTTCATTTTTGATCAAAATTGTGGGACCGGGGCTTACGTTTTTTTTCATATACGGCCATACACATTTCTGACTCCAGTTGGAAAACCATAAACCACAATTAACTTCTGTCACCTTGGTGATACATTTTCGATATGTACCTAAAGTTTAAAGCAGAAAATGGGACACTTTTGAAATTTTCACTTTTGATCAAAATTGTGGGTCCATGGCTTACATTTTATTCATATATGGCCATAAATATTTCTGACTCCATTTGGAAAACCTTGCACCAGAATTTACTTCTGTCACCTTGGTGATACATATTGGATATGCACCTAAAGATTAAAGTAGAAATTGGGACACTTTTGAAATTTTCATTTTTGATCAAAATTGTGGGTCCGGGGCTTACGTTTTTTTCATATACGGCCATACACATTTCTGACTCCAGTTGGAAAACCATAAACCACAATTAACTTCTGTCACCTTGGTGATACATTTTCGATATGTACCTAAAGTTTAAAGCAGAAAATGGGACACTTTTGAAATTTTCATTTTTGATCAAAAGTGTGGGTTCGGGGCTTACGTTTTTGTCATATACGGACATACATTTTTCTGACTCTAATTGGAAAGCCATGCATCAGAATTAACTTCTGTCACCTTGGTAATACATTTTGGAAATGTACCTAAAGTTTAAAGCAGAAAATGGGACACTTTTGAAATTTTCATTTTTGATCAAAATTGTGGGTCTGGGGCTTATGTTTTTTTCATATATGGCCATAAACATTTCTGACTCCAATTGGAAATCCATGCACCAGAATTAACTTCTGTCTCCTTGGTGATACATTTTGGATATGTACCTAAAGTTTAAAGCAGAAAATGGGACACTTTTGAAATTTTAATTTTTGATCAAAATTGTGGGTCTGGGGCTTATGTTTTTTTCATATATGGCCATAAACATTTCTGACTCCAATTGGAAATCCATGCACCAGAATTAACTTCTGTCTCCTTGGTGATACATTTTGGATATGTACCTAAAGTTTAAAGCAGAAAATGGGACACTTTTGAAATTTTCATTTTTGATCAAAATTGTGGGTCCGGGGCTTACGTTTTTTTTCATATACGGCGATACACATTTCTGACTCCAATTGGAAAACCATACACCACAATTAACTTCTGTCACCTTGGTGATACATTTCCGATATGTACCTAAAGTTTAAAGCAGAAAATTGGACACTTTTGAAATTTTCATTTTTGATCAAAATTGTGGGTTTGGGGCTTACTTTTTTGTCATATACGGCGATACACATTTCTGACTCCAATTGGAAAACCATACAGCACAATTAACTTCTGTCACCTTGGTGATACATTTCCGATATGTACCTAAAGTTTAAAGCAGAAAATTGGACACTTTTGAAATTTTCATTTTTGATCAAAATTGTGGGTTTGGGGCTTACTTTTTTGTCATATACGGACATACATATTTTTGACTCTAATTGGAAAGCCATGCATCAGAATTAACTTCTGTCACCTTGGTAATACATTTTGGAAATGTACCTAAAGTTTAAAGCAGAAAATGGGACACTTTTGAAATTTTTATTTTTTATCAAAATTGTGGGTTCGGGGCTTATGTTTTTTTCATATATGGCCATAAACATTTCTGATTCCAATTGGAAATCCATGCACCCGAATTAACTTCTGTCTCCTTGGTGATACATTTTGGATATGTACCTAAAGTTTAAAGCAGAAAATGGGACACTTTTGAAATTTTAATTTTTGATCAAAATTGTGGGTCTGGGGCTTATGTTTTTTTCATATATGGCCATAAACATTTCTGACTCCAATTGGAAATCCATGCACCAGAATTAACTTCTGTCTCCTTGGTGATACATTTTGGATATGTACCTAAAGTTTAAAGCAGAAAATGGGACACTTTTGAAATTTTCATTTTTGATCAAAATTGTGGGTCCGGGGCTTACGTTTTTTTTCATATATGGCCATACACATTTCTGACTCCAGTTGGAAAACCATACACCACAATTAACTTCTGTCACCTTGGTGATACATTTTCGATATGTACCTAAAGTTTAAAGCAGAAAATGGTACACTTTTGAAATTTTTATTTTTTATCAAAATTGTGGGTTCGGGGCTTATGTTTTTTTCATATATGGCCATAAACATTTCTGATTCCAATTGGAAATCCATGCACCAGAATTAACTTCTGTCACCTTGGTGATACATTTTGGATATGTACCTAAAGTTTAAAGCAGAAAATGGGACACTTTTGAAATTTTCATTTTTGATCAAAATTGTGGGTCTGGGGCTTATGTTTTTTTCATATATGGCCATAAACATTTCTGATTCCAATTGGAAATCCATGCACCAGAATTAACTTCTGTCACCTTGGTGATACATTTTGGATATGTACCTAAAGTTTAAAGCAGAAAATGGGACACTTTTGAAATTTTCACTTTTGATCAAAATTGTGGGTCCATGGCTTACATTTTATTCATATATGGCCATACATATTTCTGACTCCATTTGGAAAACCTTGCACCAGAATTTACTTCTGTCACCTTGGTGATACATATTGGATATGCACCTAAAGATTAAAGTAGAAATTGGGACACTTTTTAAATTTTCATTTTTGATCAAAATTGTGGGTCCGGGGCTTACGTTTTTTTCATATATGGCCATAAATATTTCTGACTCCAATTGGAAAACCATGCACCAGAATTAAATTCTGTCACCTTGGTGATACATTTTGAAAATGTACCTAAAGTTTAAAGCAGAAAATGGGACACTTTTGAAATTTTCATTTTTGATCAAAAGTGTGGGTTCGGGGCTTACATTTTTGTCATATACGGACATACATTTTTCTGACTCTAATTGGAAAGCCATGCATCAGAATTAACTTCTGTCACCTTGGTAATACATTTTGGAAATGTACCTAAAGTTTAAAGCAGAAAATGGGACACTTTTGAAATTTTCATTTTTGATCAAAATTGTGGGTCTGGGGCTTATGTTTTTTTCATATATGGCCATAAACATTTCTGATTCCAATTGGAAATCCATGCACCAGAATTAACTTCTGTCACCTTGGTGATACATTTTGGATATGTACCTAAAGTTTAAAGCAGAAAATGGGACACTTTTGAAATTTTCATTTTTGATCAAAATTGTGGGTCCGGGGCTTACGTTTTTTTCATATATGGCCATACACATTTCTGACTCCAATTGGAAAACCATGCACCAGAATTAACTTCTGTCACCTTGGTGATACATTTTGGATATGTACCTAAAGTTTAAAGCAAAAAAGGGACACTTTTGAAATTTTCATTTTTGATCAAAATTGTGGGTCCGGGGCTTACGTTTTTTTCATATATGGCCATAAATATTTCTGACTCCAATTGGAAAACCATGCACCAGAATTAAATTCTGTCACCTTGGTGATACATTTTGAAAATGTACCTAAAGTTTAAAGCAGAAAATGGGACACTTTTGAAATTTTCATTTTTGATCAAAAGTGTGGGTTCGGGGCTTACATTTTTGTCATATACGGACATACATTTTTCTGACTCTAATTGGAAAGCCATGCATCAGAATTAACTTCTGTCACCTTGGTAATACATTTTGGAAATGTACCTAAAGTTTAAAGCAGAAAATGGGACACTTTTGAAATTTTCATTTTTGATCAAAATTGTGGGTCTGGGGCTTATGTTTTTTTCATATATGGCCATAAACATTTCTGATTCCAATTGGAAATCCATGCACCAGAATTAACTTCTGTCACCTTGGTGATACATTTTGGATATGTACCTAAAGTTTAAAGCAGAAAATGGGACACTTTTGAAATTTTCATTTTTGATCAAAATTGTGGGTCCGGGGCTTACGTTTTTTTCATATATGGCCATACACATTTCTGACTCCAATTGGAAAACCATGCACCAGAATTAACTTCTGTCACCTTGGTGATACATTTTGGATATGTACCTAAAGTTTAAAGCAAAAAAGGGACACTTTTGAAATTTTCATTTTTGATCAAAATTGTGGGTCCGGGGCTTACGTTTTTTTCATATATGGCCATACACATTTCTGACTCCAATTGGAAAACCATGCACCAGAATTAACTTCTGTCACCTTGGTGATACATTTTTGATATGTACCTTAAGTTTAAAGCAGAAAATGGGACACTTTTGATATTTTCATTTTTGATCAAAATTGTGGGTCTGGGGCTTACGTTTTTTTCATATATGGCCATAAACATTTCTGATTCCAATTGGAAATCCATGCACCAGAATTAAATTCTGTCACCTTGGTGATACATTTTGGATATGTACCTAAAGTTTAAAGCAGAAAATGGGACACTTTTTAAATTTTCACTTTTGATCAAAATTGTGGGTCCGGGGCTTACGTTATTTTCATATATGGCCATAAATATTTCTGACTCCAATTGGAAAACCATGCACCAGAATTAAATTCTGTCACCTTGGTGATACATTTTGGATATGTACCTAAAGTTTAAAGCAGAAAATGGGACACTTTTTAAATTTTCACTTTTGATCAAAATTGTGGGTCCGGGGCTTACGTTATTTTCATATATGGCCATAAATATTTCTGACTCCAATTGGAAAACCATGCACCAGAATTAAATTCTGTCACCTTGGTGATACATTTTGGATATGTACCTAAAGTTTAAAGCAGAAAATGGGACACTTTTGAAATTTTCACTTTTGATCAAAATTGTGGGTCCATGGCTTACGTTTTTTTTCATATACGGCCATACACATTTCTGACTCCAGTTGGAAAACCATAAACCACAATTAACTTCTGTCACCTTGGTGATACATTTTCGATATGTACCTAAAGTTTAAAGCAGAAAATGGGACATTTTTGAAATTTTCATTTTTGATCAAAAGTGTGGGTTCGGGGCTTACGTTTTTGTCATATACGGACATACATTTTTCTGACTCTAATTGGAAAGCCATGCATCAGAATTAACTTCTGTCACCTTGGTAATACATTTTGGAAATGTACCTAAAGTTTAAAGCAGAAAATGGGACACTTTTGAAATTTTAATTTTTGATCAAAATTGTGGGTCTGGGGCTTATGTTTTTTTCATATATGGCCATAAACATTTCTGACTCCAATTGGAAATCCATGCACCAGAATTAACTTCTGTCTCCTTGGTGATACATTTTGGATATGTACCTAAAGTTTAAAGCAGAAAATGGGACACTTTTGAAATTTTCATTTTTGATCAAAATTGTGGGTCCGGGGCTTACGTTTTTTTTCATATACGGCGATACACATTTCTGACTCCAATTGGAAAACCATACACCACAATTAACTTCTGTCACCTTGGTGATACATTTCCGATATGTACCTAAAGTTTAAAGCAGAAAATTGGACACTTTTGAAATTTTCATTTTTGATCAAAATTGTGGGTTCGGGGCTTATGTTTTTTTCATATATGGCCATAAACATTTCTGATTCCAATTGGAAATCCATGCACCCAAATTAACTTCTGTCACCTTGGTGATACATTTTGGATATGTACCTAAAGTTCAAAAGCAGAAAATGGGACACTTTTGAAATTTTTATTTTTTATCAAAATTGTGGGTCCGGGGCTTATGTTTTTTTCATATATGGCCATACACATTTCTGACTCCAATTGGAAAACCATGCACCAGAATTAACTTCTGTCACCTTGGTAATTCATTTTGGATATGTACCTAAAGTTTAAGGCAGAAAATGGGACACTTTTGAAATTTTCATTTTTGATCAAAATTGTGGGTTCGGTGCTTACGTTTTTGTCATATACGGACATACATATTTCTGACTCTAATTGGAAAGCCATGCATCAGAATTAACTTCTGTCACCTTGGTGATACATTGTGCATATGTACCTAAAGTTTAAAGCAGAAAATGGGACACTTTTGAAATTTTCATTTTTGATCAAAATTGTGGGTCCGAGGCTTAAGTTTTTTTTTCATATATGGCCATACACATTTCTGACTCCAGTTGGAAAACCATACACCACAATTAACTTCTGTCACCTTGGTGATACATTTTCGATATGTACCTAAAGTTTAAAGCAGAAAATGGTACACTTTTGAAATTTTTATTTTTTATCAAAATTGTGGGTTCGGGGCTTATGTTTTTTTCATATATGGCCATAAACATTTCTGATTCCAATTGGAAATCCATGCACCAGAATTAACTTCTGTCACCTTGGTGATACATTTTGGATATGTACCTAAAGTTTAAAGCAGAAAATGGGACACTTTTGAAATTTTTATTTTTTATCAAAATTGTGGGTTCGGGGCTTATGTTTTTTTCATATATGGCCATAAACATTTCTGATTCCAATTGGAAATCCATGCACCAGAATTAAATTCTGTCACCTTGGTGATACATTTTGGATATGAATCTAAAGTTTAAAACAGAAAATGGGACACTTTTGAAATTTTCATTTTTGATCAAAATTGTGGGTCCGGGGCTTACGTTTTTTTTCATATACGGCCATACACATTTCTGACTCCAGTTGGAAAACCATAAACCACAATTAACTTCTGTCACCTTGGTGATACATTTTCGATATGTACCTAAAGTTTAAAGCAGAAAATGGGACACTTTTGAAATTTTCACTTTTGATCAAAATTGTGGGTCCATGGCTTACATTTTATTCATATATGGCCATAAATATTTCTGACTCCATTTGGAAAACCTTGCACCAGAATTTACTTCTGTCACCTTGGTGATACATATTGGATATGCACCTAAAGATTAAAGTAGAAATTGGGACACTTTTGAAATTTTCATTTTTGATCAAAATTGTGGGTCCGGGGCTTACGTTTTTTTTCATATACGGCCATACACATTTCTGACTCCAGTTGGAAAACCATAAACCACAATTAACTTCTGTCACCTTGGTGATACATTTTCGATATGTACCTAAAGTTTAAAGCAGAAAATGGGACACTTTTGAAATTTTCATTTTTGATCAAAATTGTGGGTCCGGGGCTTACGTTTTTTTTCATATACGGCCATACACATTTCTGACTCCAGTTGGAAAACCATAAACCACAATTAACTTCTGTCACCTTGGTGATACATTTTGGAAATGTACCTAAAGTTTAAAGCAGAAAATGGGACACTTTTGAAATTTTCATTTTTGATCAAAATTGTGGGTCTGGGGCTTATGTTTTTTTCATATATGGCCATAAACATTTCTGACTCCAATTGGAAATCCATGCACCAGAATTAACTTCTGTCTCCTTGGTGATACATTTTGGATATGTACCTAAAGTTTAAAGCAGAAAATGGGACACTTTTGAAATTTTAATTTTTGATCAAAATTGTGGGTCTGGGGCTTATGTTTTTTTCATATATGGCCATAAACATTTCTGACTCCAATTGGAAATCCATGCACCAGAATTAACTTCTGTCTCCTTGGTGATACATTTTGGATATGTACCTAAAGTTTAAAGCAGAAAATGGGACACTTTTGAAATTTTCATTTTTGATCAAAATTGTGGGTCCGGGGCTTACGTTTTTTTTCATATACGGCGATACACATTTCTGACTCCAATTGGAAAACCATACACCACAATTAACTTCTGTCACCTTGGTGATACATTTCCGATATGTACCTAAAGTTTAAAGCAGAAAATTGGACACTTTTGAAATTTTAATTTTTGATCAAAATTGTGGGTTTGGGGCTTACTTTTTGTCATATACGGACATACATATTTTTGACTCTAATTGGAAAGCCATGCATCAGAATTAACTTCTGTCACCTTGGTAATACATTTTGGAAATGTACCTAAAGTTTAAAGCAGAAAATGGGACACTTTTGAAATTTTTATTTTTTATCAAAATTGTGGGTTTGGGGCTTATGTTTTTTTCATATATGGCCATAAACATTTCTGATTCCAATTGGAAATCCATGCACCCGAATTAACTTCTGTCACCTTGGTGATACATTTTGGATATGTACCTAAAGTTCAAAAGCAGAAAATGGGACACTTTTGAAATTTTTATTTTTTATCAAAATTGTGGGTCCGGGGCTTATGTTTTTTTCATATATGGCCATACACATTTCTGACTCCAATTGGAAAACCATGCACCAGAATTAACTTCTGTCACCTTGGTGATACATTTTTGATATGTACCTTAAGTTTAAAGCAGAAAATGGGACACTTTTGAAATTTTCACTTTTGATCAAAATTGTGGGTCCATGGCTTACATTTTATTCATATATGGCCATAAATATTTCTGACTCCATTTGGAAAACCTTGCACCAGAATTTACTTCTGTCACCTTGGTGATACATATTGGATATGCACCTAAAGATTAAAGTAGAAATTGGGACACTTTTGAAATTTTCATTTTTGATCAAAATTGTGGGTCCGGGGCTTACGTTTTTTTTCATATACGGCCATACACATTTCTGACTCCAGTTGGAAAACCATAAACCACAATTAACTTCTGTCACCTTGGTGATACATTTTCGATATGTACCTAAAGTTTAAAGCAGAAAATGGGACACTTTTGAAATTTTCATTTTTGATCAAAATTGTGGGTCCGGGGCTTACGTTTTTTTTCATATACGGCCATACACATTTCTGACTCCAGATGGAAAACCATAAACCACAATTAACTTCTGTCACCTTGGTGATACATTTTGGAAATGTACCTAAAGTTTAAAGCAGAAAATGGGACACTTTTGAAATTTTCATTTTTGATCAAAATTGTGGGTCTGGGGCTTATGTTTTTTTCATATATGGCCATAAACATTTCTGACTCCAATTGGAAATCCATGCACCAGAATTAACTTCTGTCTCCTTGGTGATACATTTTGGATATGTACCTAAAGTTTAAAGCAGAAAATGGGACACTTTTGAAATTTTAATTTTTGATGAAAATTGTGGGTCTGGGGCTTATGTTTTTTTCATATATGGCCATAAACATTTCTGACTCCAATTGGAAATCCATGCACCAGAATTAACTTCTGTCTCCTTGGTGATACATTTTGGATATGTACCTAAAGTTTAAAGCAGAAAATGGGACACTTTTGAAATTTTCATTTTTGATCAAAATTGTGGGTCCGGGGCTTACGTTTTTTTTCATATACGGCGATACACATTTCTGACTCCAATTGGAAAACCATACACCACAATTAACTTCTGTCACCTTGGTGATACATTTCCGATATGTACCTAAAGTTTAAAGCAGAAAATTGGACACTTTTGAAATTTTCATTTTTGATCAAAATTGTGGGTTTGGGGCTTACTTTTTTGTCATATACGGACATACATATTTTTGACTCTAATTGGAAAGCCATGCATCAGAATTAACTTCTGTCACCTTGGTAATACATTTTGGAAATGTACCTAAAGTTTAAAGCAGAAAATGGGACACTTTTGAAATTTTTATTTTTTATCAAAATTGTGGGTTTGGGGCTTATGTTTTTTTCATATATGGCCATAAACATTTCTGATTCCAATTGGAAATCCATGCACCCGAATTAACTTCTGTCACCTTGGTGATACATTTTGGATATGTACCTAAAGTTCAAAAGCAGAAAATGGGACACTTTTGAAATTTTTATTTTTTATCAAAATTGTGGGTCCGGGGCTTATGTTTTTTTCATATATGGCCATACACATTTCTGACTCCAATTGGAAAACCATGCACCAGAATTAACTTCTGTCACCTTGGTGATACATTTTTGATATGTACCTTAAGTTTAAAGCAGAAAATGGGACACTTTTGATATTTTCATTTTTGATCAAAATTGTGGGTCCGGGGCTTACGTTTTTTTTTCATATACGGCCATACACATTTCTGACTCCAGTTGGAAAACCATACACCACAATTAACTTCTGTCACCTTGGTAATTCATTTTGGATATGTACCTAAAGTTTAAAGCAGAAAATGGGACACTTTTGAAATTTTCATTTTTGATCAAAATTGTGGGTTCGGTGCTTACGTTTTTGTCATATACGGACATACATATTTCTGACTCTAATTGGAAAGCCATGCATCAGAATTAACTTCTGTCACCTTGGTGATACATTGTGCATATGTACCTAAAGTTTAAAGCAGAAAATGGGACACTTTTGAAATTTTCATTTTTGATCAAAATTGTGGGTCCGAGGCTTAAGTTTTTTTTTCATATATGGCCATACACATTTCTGACTCCAGTTGGAAAACCATACACCACAATTAACTTCTGTCACCTTGGTGATACATTTTCGATATGTACCTAAAGTTTAAAGCAGAAAATGGTACACTTTTGAAATTTTCACTTTTGATCAAAATTGTGGGTCCATGGCTTACATTTTATTCATATATGGCCATAAATATTTCTGACTCCATTTGGAAAACCTTGCACCAGAATTTACTTCTGTCACCTTGGTGATACATATTGGATATGCACCTAAAGATTAAAGTAGAAATTGGGACACTTTTGAAATTTTCATTTTTGATCAAAATTGTGGGTCCGGGGCTTACGTTTTTTTTCATATACGGCCATACACATTTCTGACTCCAGTTGGAAAACCATAAACCACAATTAACTTCTGTCACCTTGGTGATACATTTTCGATATGTACCTAAAGTTTAAAGCAGAAAATGGGACACTTTTGAAATTTTCATTTTTGATCAAAAGTGTGGGTTCGGGGCTTACGTTTTTGTCATATACGGACATACATTTTTCTGACTCTAATTGGAAAGCCATTCATCAGAATTAACTTCTGTCACCTTGGTAATACATTTTGGAAATGTACCTAAAGTTTAAAGCAGAAAATGGGACACTTTTGAAATTTTCATTTTTGATCAAAATTGTGGGTCTGGGGCTTATGTTTTTTTCATATATGGCCATAAACATTTCTGACTCCAATTGGAAATCCATGCACCAGAATTAACTTCTGTCTCCTTGGTGATACATTTTGGATATGTACCTAAAGTTTAAAGCAGAAAATGGGACACTTTTGAAATTTTAATTTTTGATCAAAATTGTGGGTCTGGGGCTTATGTTTTTTTCATATATGGCCATAAACATTTCTGACTCCAATTGGAAATCCATGCACCAGAATTAACTTCTGTCTCCTTGGTGATACATTTTGGATATGTACCTAAAGTTTAAAGCAGAAAATGGGACACTTTTGAAATTTTCATTTTTGATCAAAATTGTGGGTCCGGGGCTTACGTTTTTTTTCATATACGGCGATACACATTTCTGACTCCAATTGGAAAACCATACACCACAATTAACTTCTGTCACCTTGGTGATACATTTCCGATATGTACCTAAAGTTTAAAGCAGAAAATTGGACACTTTTGAAATTTTCATTTTTGATCAAAATTGTGGGTTTGGGGCTTACTTTTTTGTCATATACGGACATACATATTTTTGACTCTAATTGGAAAGCCATGCATCAGAATTAACTTCTGTCACCTTGGTAATACATTTTGGAAATGTACCTAAAGTTTAAAGCAGAAAATGGGACACTTTTGAAATTTTTATTTTTTATCAAAATTGTTGGTTCGGGGCTTATGTTTTTTTCATATATGGCCATAAACATTTCTGATTCCAATTGGAAATCCATGCACCCGAATTAACTTCTGTCTCCTTGGTGATACATTTTGGATATGTACCTAAAGTTTAAAGCAGAAAATGGGACACTTTTGAAATTTTAATTTTTGATCAAAATTGTGGGTCTGGGGCTTATGTTTTTTTCATATATGGCCATAAACATTTCTGACTCCAATTGGAAATCCATGCACCAGAATTAACTTCTGTCTCCTTGGTGATACATTTTGGATATGTACCTAAAGTTTAAAGCAGAAAATGGGACACTTTTGAAATTTTCATTTTTGATCAAAATTGTGGGTCCGGGGCTTACGTTTTTTTTCATATATGGCCATACACATTTCTGACTCCAGTTGGAAAACCATACACCACAATTAACTTCTGTCACCTTGGTGATACATTTTCGATATGTACCTAAAGTTTAAAGCAGAAAATGGTACACTTTTGAAATTTTTATTTTTTATCAAAATTGTGGGTTCGGGGCTTATGTTTTTTTCATATATGGCCATAAACATTTCTGATTCCAATTGGAAATCCATGCACCAGAATTAAATTCTGTCACCTTGGTGATACATTTTGGATATGAATCTAAAGTTTAAAGCAGAAAATGGGACACTTTTGAAATTTTCATTTTTGATCAAAATTGTGGGTCCATGGCTTACATTTTATTAATATATGGCCATAAATATTTCTGACTCCATTTGGAAAACCTTGCACCAGAATTTACTTCTGTCACCTTGGTGATACATATTGGATATGCACCTAAAGATTAAAGTAGAAATTGGGACACTTTTGAAATTTTCATTTTTGATCAAAATTGTGGGTCCGGGGCTTACGTTTTTTTTCATATACGGCCATACACATTTCTGACTCCAGTTGGAAAACCATAAACCACAATTAACTTCTGTCACCTTGGTGATACATTTTCGATATGTACCTAAAGTTTAAAGCAGAAAATGGGACACTTTTGAAATTTTCATTTTTGATCAAAAGTGTGGGTTCGGGGCTTACGTTTTTGTCATATACGGACATACATTTTTCTGACTCTAATTGGAAAGCCATGCATCAGAATTAACTTCTGTCACCTTGGTAATACATTTTGGAAATGTACCTAAAGTTTAAAGCAGAAAATGGGACACTTTTGAAATTTTAATTTTTGATCAAAATTGTGGGTCTGGGGCTTATGTTTTTTTCATATATGGCCATAAACATTTCTGACTCCAATTGGAAATCCATGCACCAGAATTAACTTCTGTCTCCTTGGTGATACATTTTGGATATGTACCTAAAGTTTAAAGCAGAAAATGGGACACTTTTGAAATTTTAATTTTTGATCAAAATTGTGGGTCTGGGGCTTATGTTTTTTTCATATATGGCCATAAACATTTCTGACTCCAATTGGAAATCCATGCACCAGAATTAACTTCTGTCTCCTTGGTGATACATTTTGGATATGTACCTAAAGTTTAAAGCAGAAAATGGGACACTTTTGAAATTTTCATTTTTGATCAAAATTGTGGGTCCGGGGCTTACGTTTTTTTTCATATACGGCGATACACATTTCTGACTCCAATTGGAAAACCATACACCACAATTAACTTCTGTCACCTTGGTGATACATTTCCGATATGTACCTAAAGTTTAAAGCAGAAAATTGGACACTTTTGAAATTTTCATTTTTGATCAAAATTGTGGGTTTGGGGCTTACTTTTTTGTCATATACGGACATACATATTTTTGACTCTAATTGGAAAGCCATGCATCAGAATTAACTTCTGTCACCTTGGTAATACATTTTGGAAATGTACCTAAAGTTTAAAGCAGAAAATGGGACACTTTTGAAATTTTTATTTTTTATCAAAATTGTGGGTTCGGGGCTTATGTTTTTTTCATATATGGCCATAAACATTTCTGATTCCAATTGGAAATCCATGCACCCGAATTAACTTCTGTCACCTTGGTGATACATTTTGGATATGTACCTAAAGTTCAAAAGCAGAAAATGGGACACTTTTGAAATTTTTATTTTTTATCAAAATTGTGGGTCCGGGGCTTATGTTTTTTTCATATATGGCCATACACATTTCTGACTCCAATTGGAAAACCATGCACCAGAATTAACTTCTGTCACCTTGGTGATACATTTTTGATATGTACCTTAAGTTTAAAGCAGAAAATGGGACACTTTTGATATTTTCATTTTTGATCAAAATTGTGGGTCCGGGGCTTACGTTTTTTTTCATATACGGCCATACACATTTCTGACTCCAGTTGGAAAACCATACACCACAATTAACTTCTGTCACCTTGGTAATTCATTTTGGATATGTACCTAAAGTTTAAAGCAGAAAATGGGACACTTGAAATTTTCATTTTTGATCAAAATTGTGGGTTCGGTGCTTACGTTTTTGTCATATACGGACATACATATTTCTGACTCTAATTGGAAAGCCATGCATCAGAATTAACTTCTGTCACCTTGGTGATACATTGTGCATATGTACCTAAAGTTTAAAGCAGAAAATGGGACACTTTTGAAAATTTCATTTTTGATCAAAATTGTGGGTCCGAGGCTTAAGTTTTTTTTTCATATATGGCCATACACATTTCTGACTCCAGTTGGAAAACCATACACCACAATTAACTTCTGTCACCTTGGTGATACATTTTCGATATGTACCTAAAGTTTAAAGCAGAAAATGGTACACTTTTGAAATTTTCACTTTTGATCAAAATTGTGGGTCCATGGCTTACATTTTATTCATATATGGCCATAAATATTTCTGACTCCATTTGGAAAACCTTGCACCAGAATTTACTTCTGTCACCTTGGTGATACATATTGGATATGCACCTAAAGATTAAAGTAGAAATTGGGACACTTTTGAAATTTTCATTTTTGATCAAAATTGTGGGTCCGGGGCTTACGTTTTTTTTCATATACGGCCATACACATTTCTGACTCCAGTTGGAAAACCATAAACCACAATTAACTTCTGTCACCTTGGTGATACATTTTCGATATGTACCTAAAGTTTAAAGCAGAAAATGGGACACTTTTGAAATTTTCATTTTTGATCAAAAGTGTGGGTTCGGGGCTTACGTTTTTGTCATATACGGACATACATTTTTCTGACTCTAATTGGAAAGCCATGCATCAGAATTAACTTCTGTCACCTTGGTAATACATTTTGGAAATGTACCTAAAGTTTAAAGCAGAAAATGGGACACTTTTGAAATTTTCATTTTTGATCAAAATTGTGGGTCTGGGGCTTATGTTTTTTTCATATATGGCCATAAACATTTCTGACTCCAATTGGAAATCCATGCACCAGAATTAACTTCTGTCTCCTTGGTGATACATTTTGGATATGTACCTAAAGTTTAAAGCAGAAAATGGGACACTTTTGAAATTTTAGTTTTTGATCAAAATTGTGGGTCTGGGGCTCATGTTTTTTTCATATATGGCCAAAAACATTTCTGACTCCAATTGGAAATCCATGCACCAGAATTAACTTCTGTCTCCTTGGTGATACATTTTGGATATGTACCTAAAGTTTAAAGCAGAAAATGGGACACTTTTGAAATTTTAATTTTTGATCAAAATTGTGGGTCTGGGGCTTATGTTTTTTTCATATATGGCCATAAACATTTCTGACTCCAATTGGAAATCCATGCACCAGAATTAACTTCTGTCTCCTTGGTGATACATTTTGGATATGTACCTAAAGTTTAAAGCAGAAAATGGGACACTTTTGAAATTTTCATTTTTGATCAAAAGTGTGGGTTCGGGGCTTACGTTTTTGTCATATACGGACATACATTTTTCTGACTCTAATTGGAAATCCATGCACCAGAATTAACTTCTGTCTCCTTGGTGATACATTTTGGATATGTACCTAAAGTATAAATCAGAAAATGGGACACTTTTGAAATTTTCATTTTTGATCAAAATTGTGGGTCCGGGGCTTACGTTTTTTTCATATATGGCCATACACATTTCTGACTCCAATTGGAAAACCATGCACAAGAATTAACTTCTGTCACCTTGGTGATACATTTTGGATATGTACCTAAAGTTTAAAGCAAAAAATGGGACACTTTTGAAATTTTCATTTTTGATCAAAATTGTGGGTCCGGGGCTTACGTTTTTTTCATATATGGCCATACACATTTCTGACTCCAATTGGAAAACCATGCACCAGAATTAACTTCTGTCACCTTGGTGATACATTTTTGATATGTACCTTAAGTTTAAAGCAGAAAATGGGACACTTTTGATATTTTCATTTTTGATCAAAATTGTGGGTCTGGGGCTTACGTTTTTTTCATATATGGCCATAAACATTTCTGATTCCAATTGGAAATCCATGCACCAGAATTAAATTCTGTCACCTTGGTGATACATTTTGGATATGTACCTAAAGTTTAAAGCAGAAAATGGGACACTTTTGAAATTTTAATTTTTGATCAAAATTGTGGGTCTGGGGCTTATGTTTTTTTCATATATGGCCATAAACATTTCTGACTCCAATTGGAAATCCATGCACCAGAATTAACTTCTGTCTCCTTGGTGATACATTTTGGATATGTACCTAAAGTTTAAAGCAGAAAATGGGACACTTTTGAAATTTTCATTTTTTATCAAAAGTGTGGGTTCGGGGCTTACGTTTTTGTCATATACGGACATACATTTTTCTGACTCTAATTGGAAATCCATGCACCAGAATTAACTTCTGTCTCCTTGGTGATACATTTTGGATATGTACCTAAAGTATAAATCAGAAAATGGGACACTTTTGAAATTTTCATTTTTGATCAAAATTGTGGGTCCGGGGCTTACGTTTTTTTCATATATGGCCATACACATTTCTGACTCCAATTGGAAAACCATGCACAAGAATTAACTTCTGTCACCTTGGTGATACATTTTGGATATGTACCTAAAGTTTAAAGCAAAAAATGGGACACTTTTGAAATTTTCATTTTTGATCAAAATTGTGGGTCCGGGGCTTACGTTTTTTTCATATATGGCCATACACATTTCTGACTCCAATTGGAAAACCATGCACCAGAATTAACTTCTGTCACCTTGGTGATACATTTTTGATATGTACCTTAAGTTTAAAGCAGAAAATGGGACACTTTTGATATTTTCATTTTTGATCAAAATTGTGGGTCTGGGGCTTACGTTTTTTTCATATATGGCCATAAACATTTCTGATTCCAATTGGAAATCCATGCACCAGAATTAAATTCTGTCACCTTGGTGATACATTTTGGATATGTACCTAAAGTTTAAAGCAGAAAATGGGACACTTTTGAAATTTTCACTTTTGATCAAAATTGTGGGTCCGGGGCTTACGTTATTTTCATATATGGCCATAAATATTTCTGACTCCAATTGGAAAACCATGCACCAGAATTAAATTCTGTCACCTTGGTGATACATTTTGGATATGTACCTAAAGCTTAAAGCAGAAAATGGGACACTTTTGAAATTTTCACTTTTGATCAAAATTGTGGGTCCATGGCTTACGTTTTTTTTCATATATGGCCATACACATTTCTGACTCCAATTGGAAAACCATGCACCAGAATTAACTTCTGTCACCTTGGTGATACATTTTCGATATGTACCTAAAGTTTAAAGCAGAAAATGGGACACTTTTGAAATTTTTATTTTTTATCAAAATTGTGGGTTCGGGGCTTATGTTTTTTTCATATATGGCCATAAACATTTCTGATTCCAATTGGAAATCCATGCACCAGAATTAACTTCTGTCACCTTGGTGATACATTTTGGATATGTACCTAAAGTTTAAAGCAGAAAATGGGACACTTTTGAAATTTTTATTTTTTATCAAAATTGTGGGTTCGGGGCTTATGTTTTTTTCATATATGGCCATAAACATTTCTGATTCCAATTGGAAATCCATGCACCAGAATTAAATTCTGTCACCTTGGTGATACATTTTGGATATGTATCTAAAGTTTAAAGCAGAAAATGGGACACTTTTGAAATTTTCATTTTTGATCAAAATTGTGGGTCCGGGGCTTACGTTTTTTTTCATATACGGCCATACACATTTCTGACTCCAGTTGGAAAACCATAAACCACAATTAACTTCTGTCACCTTGGTGATACATTTTCGATATGTACCTAAAGTTTAAAGCAGAAAATGGGACACTTTTGAAATTTTCACTTTTGATCAAAATTGTGGGTCCATGGCTTACATTTTATTCATATATGGCCATAAATATTTCTGTCTTCATTTGGAAAACCTTGCACCAGAATTTACTTCTGTCACCTTGGTGATACATATTGTATATGCACCTAAAGATTAAAGTAGAAATTGGGACACTTTTGAAATTTTCATTTTTGATCAAAATTGTGGGTCCGGGGCTTACGTTTTTTTTCATATACGGCCATACACATTTCTGACTCCAGTTGGAAAACCATAAACCACAATTAACTTCTGTCACCTTGGTGATACATTTTCGATATGTACCTAAAGTTTAAAGCAGAAAATGGGACACTTTTGAAATTTTCATTTTTGATCAAAAGTGTGGGTTCGGGGCTTACGTTTTTGTCATATACGGACATACATTTTTCTGACTCTAATTGGAAAGCCATGCATCAGAATTAACTTCTGTCACCTTGGTAATACATTTTGGAAATGTACCTAAAGTTTAAAGCAGAAAATGGGACACTTTTGAAATTTTCATTTTTGATCAAAATTGTGGGTCTGGGGCTTATGTTTTTTTCATATATGGCCATAAACATTTCTGACTCCAATTGGAAATCCATGCACCAGAATTAACTTCTGTCTCCTTGGTGATACATTTTGGATATGTACCTAAAGTTTAAAGCAGAAAATGGGACACTTTTGAAATTTTCATTTTTGATCAAAATTGTGGGTCTGGGGCTTATGTTTTTTTCATATATGGCCATAAACATTTCTGATTCCAATTGGAAATCCATGCACCAGAATTAACTTCTGTCACCTTGGTGATACATTTTGGATATGTACCTAAAGTTTAAAGCAGAAAATGGGACACTTTTGAAATTTTCATTTTTGATCAAAATTGTGCGTCCGGGGCTTACGTTTTTTTCATATATGGCCATACACATTTCTGACTCCAATTGGAAAACCATGCACCAGAATTAACTTCTGTCACCTTGGTGATACATTTTGGATATGTACCTAAAGTTTAAAGCAGAAAATGGGACACTTTTGAAATTTTCACTTTTGATCAAAATTGTGGGTCCATGGCTTACATTTTATTCATATATGGCCATACATATTTCTGACTCCATTTGGAAAACCTTGCACCAGAATTTACTTCTGTCACCTTGGTGATACATATTGGATATGCACCTAAAGATTAAAGTAGAAATTGGGACACTTTTGAAATTTTCATTTTTGATCAAAATTGTGGGTCCGGGGCTTACGTTTTTTTCATATATGGCCATAAATATTTCTGACTCCAATTGGAAAACAATGCACCAGAATTAAATTCTGTCACCTTGGTGATACATTTTGAAAATGTACCTAAAGTTTAAAGCAGAAAATGGGACACTTTTGAAATTTTCACTTTTGATCAAAATTGTGGGTCCATGGCTTACGTTTTTTTTCATATACGGCCATACACATTTCTGACTCCAGTTGGAAAACCATAAACCACAATTAACTTCTGTCACCTTGGTGATACATTTTCGATATGTACCTAAAGTTTAAAGCAGAAAATGGGACATTTTTGAAATTTTCATTTTTGATCAAAAGTGTGGGTTCGGGGCTTACATTTTTGTCATATACGGACATACATTTTTCTGACTCTAATTGGAAAGCCATGCATCAGAATTAACTTCTGTCACCTTGGTAATACATTTTGGAAATGTACCTAAAGTTTAAAGCAGAAAATGGGACACTTTTGAAATTTTCATTTTTGATCAAAATTGTGGGTCTGGGGCTTATGTTTTTTTCATATATGGCCATAAACATTTCTGATTCCAATTGGAAATCCATGCACCAGAATTAACTTCTGTCACCTTGGTGATACATTTTGGATATGTACCTAAAGTTTAAAGCAGAAAATGGGACACTTTTGAAATTTTCATTTTTGATCAAAATTGTGGGTCCGGGGCTTACGTTTTTTTCATATATGGCCATACACATTTCTGACTCCAATTGGAAAACCATGCACCAGAATTAACTTCTGTCACCTTGGTGATACATTTTGGATATGTACCTAAAGTTTAAAGCAAAAAAGGGACACTTTTGAAATTTTCATTTTTGATCAAAATTGTGGGTCCGGGGCTTACGTTTTTTTCATATATGGCCATACACATTTCTGACTCCAATTGGAAAACCATGCACCAGAATTAACTTCTGTCACCTTGGTGATACATTTTTGATATGTACCTTAAGTTTAAAGCAGAAAATGGGACACTTTTGATATTTTCATTTTTGATCAAAATTGTGGGTCTGGGGCTTACGTTTTTATCATATATGGCCATAAACATTTCTGATTCCAATTGGAAATCCATGCACCAGAATTAAATTCTGTCACCTTGGTGATACATTTTGGATATGTACCTAAAGTTTAAAGCAGAAAATGGGACACTTTTTAAATTTTCACTTTTGATCAAAATTGTGGGTCCGGGGCTTACGTTATTTTCATATATGGCCATAAATATTTATGACTCCAATTGGAAAACCATGCACCAGAATTAAATTCTGTCACCTTGGTGATACATTTTGGATATGTACCTAAAGTTTAAAGCAGAAAATGGGACACTTTTGAAATTTTCACTTTTGATCAAAATTGTGGGTCCATGGCTTACGTTTTTTTTCATATACGGCCATACACATTTCTGACTCCAGTTGGAAAACCATAAACCACAATTATTTTCTGTCACCTTGGTGATACATTTTCGATATGTACCTAAAGTTTAAAGCAGAAAATGGGACATTTTTGAAATTTTCATTTTTGATCAAAAGTGTGGGTTCGGGGCTTACGTTTTTGTCATATACGGACATACATTTTTCTGACTCTAATTGGAAAGCCATGCATCAGAATTAACTTCTGTCACCTTGGTAATACATTTTGGAAATGTACCTAAAGTTTAAAGCAGAAAATGGGACACTTTTGAAATTTTAATTTTTGATCAAAATTGTGGGTCTGGGGCTTATGTTTTTTTCATATATGGCCATAAACATTTCTGACTCCAATTGGAAATCCATGCACCAGAATTAACTTCTGTCTCCTTGGTGATACATTTTGGATATGTACCTAAAGTTTAAAGCAGAAAATGGGACACTTTTGAAATTTTCATTTTTGATCAAAATTGTGGGTCCGGGGCTTACGTTTTTTTTCATATACGGCGATACACATTTCTGACTCCAATTGGAAAACCATACACCACAATTAACTTCTGTCACCTTGGTGATACATTTCCGATATGTACCTAAAGTTTAAAGCAGAAAATTGGACACTTTTGAAATTTTCATTTTTGATCAAAATTGTGGGTTTGGGGCTTACTTTTTTGTCATATACGGACATACATATTTTTGACTCTAATTGGAAAGCCATGCATCAGAATTAACTTCTGTCACCTTGGTAATACATTTTGGATATGTACCTAAAGTTCAAAAGCAGAAAATGGGACACTTTTGAAATTTTTATTTTTTATCAAAATTGTGGGTCCGGGGCTTATGTTTTTTTCATATATGGCCATACACATTTCTGACTCCAATTGGAAAACCATGCACCAGAATTAACTTCTGTCACCTTGGTGATACATTTTTGATATGTACCTTAAGTTTAAAGCAGAAAATGGGACACTTTTGATATTTTCATTTTTGATCAAAATTGTGGGTCCGGGGCTTACGTTTTTTTTCATATACGGCCATACACATTTCTGACTCCAGTTGGAAAACCATACACCACAATTAACTTCTGTCACCTTGGTAATTCATTTTGGATATGTACCTAAAGTTTAAAGCAGAAAATGGGACACTTTTGAAATTTTCATTTTTGATCAAAATTGTGGGTTCGGTGCTTACGTTTTTGTCATATACGGACATACATATTTCTGACTCTAATTGGAAAGCCATGCATCAGAATTAACTTCTGTCACCTTGGTGATACATTGTGCATATGTACCTAAAGTTTAAAGCAGAAAATGGGACACTTTTGAAATTTTCATTTTTGATCAAAATTGTGGGTCCGAGGCTTAAGTTTTTTTTTCATATATGGCCATACACATTTCTGACTCCAGTTGGAAAACCATACACCACAATTAACTTCTGTCACCTTGGTGATACATTTTCGATATGTACCTAAAGTTTAAAGCAGAAAATGGTACACTTTTGAAATTTTTATTTTTTATCAAAATTGTGGGTTCGGGGCTTATGTTTTTTTCATATATGGCCATAAACATTTCTGATTCCAATTGGAAATCCATGCACCAGAATTAAATTCTGTCACCTTGGTGATACATTTTGGATATGAATCTAAAGTTTAAAACAGAAAATGGGACACTTTTGAAATTTTCATTTTTGATCAAAATTGTGGGTCCGGGGCTTACGTTTTTTTTCATATACGGCCATACACATTTCTGACTCCAGTTGGAAAACCATAAACCACAATTAACTTCTGTCACCTTGGTGATACATTTTCGATATGTACCTAAAGTTTAAAGCAGAAAATGGGACACTTTTGAAATTTTCACTTTTGATCAAAATTGTGGGTCCATGGCTTACATTTTATTCATATATGGCCATAAATATTTCTGACTCCATTTGGAAAACCTTGCACCAGAATTTACTTCTGTCACCTTGGTGATACATATTGGATATGCACCTAAAGATTAAAGTAGAAATTGGGACACTTTTGAAATTTTCATTTTTGATCAAAATTGTGGGTCCGGGGCTTACGTTTTTTTTCATATACGGCCATACACATTTCTGACTCCAGTTGGAAAACCATAAACCACAATTAACTTCTGTCACCTTGGTGATACATTTTCGATATGTACCTAAAGTTTAAAGCAGAAAATGGGACACTTTTGAAATTTTCATTTTTGATCAAAATTGTGGGTCCGGGGCTTACGTTTTTTTTCATATATGGCCATACACATTTCTGACTCCAGTTGGAAAACCATAAACCACAATTAACTTCTGTCACCTTGGTGATACATTTTGGAAATGTACCTAAAGTTTAAAGCAGAAAATGGGACACTTTTGAAATTTTCATTTTTGATCAAAATTGTGGGTCTGGGGCTTATGTTTTTTTCATATATGGCCATAAACATTTCTGACTCCAATTGGAAATCCATGCACCAGAATTAACTTCTGTCTCCTTGGTGATACATTTTGGATATGTACCTAAAGTTTAAAGCAGAAAATGGGACACTTTTGAAATTTTCATTTTTGATCAAAATTGTGGGTCCGGGGCTTACGTTTTTTTTCATATACGGCGATACACATTTCTGACTCCAATTGGAAAACCATACACCACAATTAACTTCTGTCACCTTGGTGATACATTTCCGATATGTACCTAAAGTTTAAAGCAGAAAATTGGACACTTTTGAAATTTTCATTTTTGATCAAAATTGTGGGTTTGGGGCTTACTTTTTTGTCATATACGGACATACATATTTTTGACTCTAATTGGAAAGCCATGCATCAGAATTAACTTCTGTCACCTTGGTAATACATTTTGGATATGTACCTAAAGTTCAAAAGCAGAAAATGGGACACTTTTGAAATTTTTATTTTTTATCAAAATTGTGGGTCCGGGGCTTATGTTTTTTTCATATATGGCCATACACATTTCTGACTCCAATTGGAAAACCATGCACCAGAATTAACTTCTGTCACCTTGGTAATACATTTTTGATATGTACCTTAAGTTTAAAGCAGAAAATGGGACACTTTTGATATTTTCATTTTTGATCAAAATTGTGGGTCCGGGGCTTACGTTTTTTTTCATATACGGCCATACACATTTCTGACTCCAGTTGGAAAACCATACACCACAATTAACTTCTGTCACCTTGGTAATTCATTTTGGATATGTACCTAAAGTTTAAAGCAGAAAATGGGACACTTTTGAAATTTTCATTTTTGATCAAAATTGTGGGTTCGGTGCTTACGTTTTTGTCATATACGGACATACATATTTCTGACTCTAATTGGAAAGCCATGCATCAGAATTAACTTCTGTCACCTTGGTGATACATTGTGCATATGTACCTAAAGTTTAAAGCAGAAAATGGGACACTTTTGAAATTTTCATTTTTGATCAAAATTGTGGGTCCGAGGCTTAAGTTTTTTTTTCATATATGGCCATACACATTTCTGACTCCAGTTGGAAAACCATACACCACAATTAACTTCTGTCACCTTGGTGATACATTTTCGATATGTACCTAAAGTTTAAAGCAGAAAATGGTACACTTTTGAAATTTTTATTTTTTATCAAAATTGTGGGTTCGGGGCTTATGTTTTTTTCATATATGGCCATAAACATTTCTGATTCCAATTGGAAATCCATGCACCAGAATTAAATTCTGTCACCTTGGTGATACATTTTGGATATGAATCTAAAGTTTAAAACAGAAAATGGGACACTTTTGAAATTTTCATTTTTGATCAAAATTGTGGGTCCGGGGCTTACGTTTTTTTTCATATACGGCCATACACATTTCTGACTCCAGTTGGAAAACCATAAACCACAATTAACTTCTGTCACCTTGGTGATACATTTTCGATATGTACCTAAAGTTTAAAGCAGAAAATGGGACACTTTTGAAATTTTCACTTTTGATCAAAATTGTGGGTCCATGGCTTACATTTTATTCATATATGGCCATAAATATTTCTGACTCCATTTGGAAAACCTTGCACCAGAATTTACTTCTGTCACCTTGGTGATACATATTGGATATGCACCTAAAGATTAAAGTAGAAATTGGGACACTTTTGAAATTTTCATTTTTGATCAAAATTGTGGGTCCGGGGCTTACGTTTTTTTTCATATACGGCCATACACATTTCTGACTCCAGTTGGAAAACCATAAACCACAATTAACTTCTGTCACCTTGGTGATACATTTTCGATATGTACCTAAAGTTTAAAGCAGAAAATGGGACACTTTTGAAATTTTCATTTTTGATCAAAATTGTGGGTCCGGGGCTTACGTTTTTTTTCATATACGGCCATACACATTTCTGACTCCAGTTGGAAAACCATAAACCACAATTAACTTCTGTCACCTTGGTGATACATTTTGGAAATGTACCTAAAGTTTAAAGCAGAAAATGGGACACTTTTGAAATTTTCATTTTTGATCAAAATTGTGGGTCTGGGGCTTATGTTTTTTTCATATATGGCCATAAACATTTCTGACTCCAATTGGAAATCCATGCACCAGAATTAACTTCTGTCCCCTTGGTGATACATTTTGGATATGTACCTAAAGTTTAAAGCAGAAAATGGGACACTTTTGAAATTTTAATTTTTGATCAAAATTGTGGGTCTGGGTCTTATGTTTTTTTCATATATGGCCATAAACATTTCTGACTCCAATTGGAAATCCATGCACCAGAATTAACTTCTGTCTCCTTGGTGATACATTTTGGATATGTACCTAAAGTTTAAAGCAGAAAATGGGACACTTTTGAAATTTTCATTTTTGATCAAAATTGTGGGTCTGGGGCTTACGTTTTTTTTCATATACGGCGATACACATTTCTGACTCCAATTGGAAAACCATACACCACAATTAACTTCTGTCACCTTGGTGATACATTTCCGATATGTACCTAAAGTTTAAAGCAGAAAATTGGACACTTTTGAAATTTTCATTTTTGATCAAAATTGTGGGTTTGGGGCTTACTTTTTTGTCATATACGGACATACATATTTTTGACTCTAATTGGAAAGCCATGCATCAGAATTAACTTCTGTCACCTTGGTAATACATTTTGGAAATGTACCTAAAGTTTAAAGCAGAAAATGGGACACTTTTGAAATTTTTATTTTTTATCAAAATTGTGGGTTTGGGGCTTATGTTTTTTTCATATATGGCCATAAACATTTCTGATTCCAATTGGAAATCCATGCACCGGAATTAACTTCTGTCACCTTGGTGATACATTTTGGATATGTACCTAAAGTTTAAAGCAGAAAATGGGACACTTTTGAAATTTTTATTTTTTATCAAAATTGTGGGTTCGGGGCTTATGTTTTTTTCATATATGGCCATAAACATTTCTGATTCCAATTGGAAATCCATGCACCAGAATTAAATTCTGTCACCTTGGTGATACATTTTGGATATGAATCTAAAGTTTAAAACAGAAAATGGGACACTTTTGAAATTTTCATTTTTGATCAAAATTGTGGGTCCGGGGCTTACGTTTTTTTTCATATACGGCCATACACATTTCTGACTCCAGTTGGAAAACCATAAACCACAATTAACTTCTGTCACCTTGGTGATACATTTTCGATATGTACCTAAAGTTTAAAGCAGAAAATGGGACACTTTTGAAATTTTCACTTTTGATCAAAATTGTGGGTCCATGGCTTACATTTTATTCATATATGGCCATAAATATTTCTGACTCCATTTGGAAAACCTTGCACCAGAATTTACTTCTGTCACCTTGGTGATACATATTGGATATGCACCTAAAGATTAAAGTAGAAATTGGGACACTTTTGAAATTTTCATTTTTGATCAAAATTGTGGGTCCGGGGCTTACGTTTTTTTTCATATACGGCCATACACATTTCTGACTCCAGTTGGAAAACCATAAACCACAATTAACTTCTGTCACCTTGGTGATACATTTTCGATATGTACCTAAAGTTTAAAGCAGAAAATGGGACACTTTTGAAATTTTCATTTTTGATCAAAATTGTGGGTCCGGGGCTTACGTTTTTTTTCATATACGGCCATACACATTTCTGACTCCAGTTGGAAAACCATAAACCACAATTAACTTCTGTCACCTTGGTGATACATTTTGGAAATGTACCTAAAGTTTAAAGCAGAAAATGGGACACTTTTGAAATTTTCATTTTTGATCAAAATTGTGGGTCTGGGGCTTATGTTTTTTTCATATATGGCCATAAACATTTCTGACTCCAATTGGAAATCCATGCACCAGAATAAACTTCTGTCTCCTTGGTGATACATTTTGGATATGTACCTAAAGTTTAAAGCAGAAAATGGGACACTTTTGAAATTTTAATATTTGATCAAAATTGTGGGTCTGGGGCTTATGTTTTTTTCATATATGGCCATAAACATTTCTGACTCCAATTGGAAATCCATGCACCAGAATTAACTTCTGTCTCCTTGGTGATACATTTTGGATATGTACCTAAAGTTTAAAGCAGAAAATGGGACACTTTTGAAATTTTCATTTTTGATCAAAATTGTGGGTCCGGGGCTTACGTTTTTTTTCATATACGGCGATACACATTTCTGACTCCAATTGGAAAACCATACACCACAATTAACTTCTGTCACCTTGGTGATACATTTCCGATATGTACCTAAAGTTTAAAGCAGAAAATTGGACACTTTTGAAATTTTCATTTTTGATCAAAATTGTGGGTCCGGGGCTTACGTTTTTTTTCATATACGGCCATACACATTTCTGACTCCAGTTGGAAAACCATAAACCACAATTAACTTCTGTCACCTTGGTGATACATTTTGGAAATGTACCTAAAGTTTAAAGCAGAAAATGGGACACTTTTGAAATTTTCATTTTTGATCAAAATTGTGGGTCCGGGGCTTACGTTTTTTTTCATATACGGCCATACACATTTCTGACTCCAGTTGGAAAACCATAAACCACAATTAACTTCTGTCACCTTGGTGATACATTTTGGAAATGTACCTAAAGTTTAAAGCAGAAAATGGGACACTTTTGAAATTTTCATTTTTGATCAAAATTGTGGGTCTGGGGCTTATGTTTTTTTCATATATGGCCATAAACATTTCTGACTCCAATTGGAAATCCATGCACCAGAATTAACTTCTGTCTCCTTGGTGATACATTTTGGATATGTACCTAAAGTTTAAAGCAGAAAATGGGACACTTTTGAAATTTTAATTTTTGATCAAAATTGTGGGTCTGGGGCTTATGTTTTTTTCATATATGGCCATAAACATTTCTGACTCCAATTGGAAATCCATGCACCAGAATTAACTTCTGTCTCCTTGGTGATACATTTTGGATATGTACCTAAAGTTTAAAGCAGAAAATGGGACACTTTTGAAATTTTCATTTTTGATCAAAATTGTGGGTCCGGGGCTTACGTTTTTTTTTCATATACGGCGATACACATTTCTGACTCCAATTGGAAAACCATACACCACAATTAACTTCTGTCACCTTGGTGATACATTTCCGATATGTACCTAAAGTTTAAAGCAGAAAATTGGACACTTTTGAAATTTTCATTTTTGATCAAAATTGTGGGTTTGGGGCTTACTTTTTTGTCATATACGGACATACATATTTTTGACTCTAATTGGAAAGCCATGCATCAGAATTAACTTCTGTCACCTTGGTAATACATTTTGGAAATGTACCTAAAGTTTAAAGCAGAAAATGGGACACTTTTGAAATTTTTATTTTTTATCAAAATTGTGGGTTTGGGGCTTATGTTTTTTTCATATATGGCCATAAACATTTCTGATTCCAATTGGAAATCCATGCACCGGAATTAACTTCTGTCACCTTGGTGATACATTTTGGATATGTACCTAAAGTTTAAAGCAGAAAATGGGACACTTTTGAAATTTTTATTTTTTATCAAAATTGTGGGTTCGGGGCTTATGTTTTTTTCATATATGGCCATAAACATTTCTGATTCCAATTGGAAATCCATGCACCAGAATTAAATTCTGTCACCTTGGTGATACATTTTGGATATGAATCTAAAGTTTAAAACAGAAAATGGGACACTTTTGAAATTTTCATTTTTGATCAAAATTGTGGGTCTGGGGCTTACGTTTTTTTTCATATACGGCCATACACATTTCTGACTCCAGTTGGAAAACCATAAACCACAATTAACTTCTGTCACCTTGGTGATACATTTTCGATATGTACCTAAAGTTTAAAGCAGAAAATGGGACACTTTTGAAATTTTCACTTTTGATCAAAATTGTGGGTCCATGGCTTACATTTTATTCATATATGGCCATAAATATTTCTGACTCCATTTGGAAAACCTTGCACCAGAATTTACTTCTGTCACCTTGGTGATACATATTGGATATGCACCTAAAGATTAAAGTAGAAATTGGGACACTTTTGAAATTTTCATTTTTGATCAAAATTGTGGGTCCGGGGCTTACGTTTTTTTTCATATACGGCCATACACATTTCTGACTCCAGTTGGAAAACCATAAACCACAATTAACTTCTGTCACCTTGGTGATACATTTTCGATATGTACCTAAAGTTTAAAGCAGAAAATGGGACACTTTTGAAATTTTCATTTTTGATCAAAATTGTGGGTCCGGGGCTTACGTTTTTTTTCATATACGGCCATACACATTTCTGACTCCAGTTGGAAAACCATAAACCACAATTAACTTCTGTCACCTTGGTGATACATTTTGGAAATGTACCTAAAGTTTAAAGCAGAAAATGGGACACTTTTGAAATTTTCATTTTTGATCAAAATTGTGGGTCTGGGGCTTATGTTTTTTTCATATATGGCCATAAACATTTCTGACTCCAATTGGAAATCCATGCACCAGAATAAACTTCTGTCTCCTTGGTGATACATTTTGGATATGTACCTAAAGTTTAAAGCAGAAAATGGGACACTTTTGAAATTTTAATATTTGATCAAAATTGTGGGTCTGGGGCTTATGTTTTTTTCATATATGGCCATAAACATTTCTGACTCCAATTGGAAATCCATGCACCAGAATTAACTTCTGTCTCCTTGGTGATACATTTTGGATATGTACCTAAAGTTTAAAGCAGAAAATGGGACACTTTTGAAATTTTCATTTTTGATCAAAATTGTGGGTCCGGGGCTTACATTTTTTTTCATATACGGCGATACACATTTCTGACTCCAATTGGAAAACCATACACCACAATTAACTTCTGTCACCTTGGTGATACATTTCCGATATGTACCTAAAGTTTAAAGCAGAAAATTGGACACTTTTGAAATTTTCATTTTTGATCAAAATTGTGGGTTTGGGGCTTACTTTTTTGTCATATACGGACATACATATTTTTGACTCTAATTGGAAAGCCATGCATCAGAATTAACTTCTGTCACCTTGGTAATACATTTTGGAAATGTACCTAAAGTTTAAAGCAGAAAATGGGACACTTTTGAAATTTTTATTTTTTATCAAAATTGTGGGTTTGGGGCTTATGTTTTTTTCATATATGGCCATAAACATTTCTGATTCCAATTGGAAATCCATGCACCCGAATTAACTTCTGTCACCTTGGTGATACATTTTGGATATGTACCTAAAGTTTAAAGCAGAAAATGGGACACTTTTGAAATTTTTATTTTTTATCAAAATTGTGGGTTCGGGGCTTATGTTTTTTTCATATATGGCCATAAACATTTCTGATTCCAATTGGAAATCCATGCACCAGAATTAAATTCTGTCACCTTGGTGATACATTTTGGATATGAATCTAAAGTTTAAAACAGAAAATGGGACACTTTTGAAATTTTCATTTTTGATCAAAATTGTGGGTCCGGGGCTTACGTTTTTTTTCATATATGGCCATACACATTTCTGACTCCAGTTGGAAAACCATAAACCACAATTAACTTCTGTCACCTTGGTGATACATTTTCGATATGTACCTAAAGTTTAAAGCAGAAAATGGGACACTTTTGAAATTTTCACTTTTGATCAAAATTGTGGGTCCATGGCTTACATTTTATTCATATATGGCCATAAATATTTCTGACTCCATTTGGAAAACCTTGCACCAGAATTTACTTCTGTCACCTTGGTGATACATATTGGATATGCACCTAAAGATTAAAGTAGAAATTGGGACACTTTTGAAATTTTCATTTTTGATCAAAATTGTGGGTCCGGGGCTTACGTTTTTTTTCATATACGGCCATACACATTTCTGACTCCAGTTGGAAAACCATAAACCACAATTAACTTCTGTCACCTTGGTGATACATTTTCGATATGTACCTAAAGTTTAAAGCAGAAAATGGGACACTTTTGAAATTTTCATTTTTGATCAAAATTGTGGGTCTGGGGCTTATGTTTTTTTCATATATGGCCATAAACATTTCTGACTCCAATTGGAAATCCATGCACCAGAATTAACTTCTGTCTCCTTGGTGATACATTTTGGATATGTACCTAAAGTTTAAAGCAGAAAATGGGACACTTTTGAAATTTTAATTTTTGATCAAAATTGTGGGTCTGGGGCTTATGTTTTTTTCATATATGGCCATAAACATTTCTGACTCCAATTGGAAATCCATGCACCAGAATTAACTTCTGTCTCCTTGGTGATACATTTTGGATATGTACCTAAAGTTTAAAGCAGAAAATGGGACACTTTTGAAATTTTCATTTTTGATCAAAATTGTGGGTCCGGGGCTTACGTTTTTTTTCATATACGGCGATACACATTTCTGACTCCAATTGGAAAACCATACACCACAATTAACTTCTGTCACCTTGGTGATACATTTCCGATATGTACCTAAAGTTTAAAGCAGAAAATTGGACACTTTTGAAATTTTCATTTTTGATCAAAATTGTGGGTTTGGGGCTTACTTTTTTGTCATATACGGACATACATATTTTTGACTCTAATTGGAAAGCCATGCATCAGAATTAACTTCTGTCACCTTGGTAATACATTTTGGAAATGTACCTAAAGTTTAAAGCAGAAAATGGGACACTTTTGAAATTTTTATTTTTTATCAAAATTGTGGGTTTGGGGCTTATGTTTTTTTCATATATGGCCATAAACATTTCTGATTCCAATTGGAAATCCATGCACCCGAATTAACTTCTGTCACCTTGGTGATACATTTTGGATATGTACCTAAAGTTCAAAAGCAGAAAATGGGACACTTTTGAAATTTTTATTTTTTATCAAAATTGTGGGTCCGGGGCTTATGTTTTTTTCATATATGGCCATACACATTTCTGACTCCAATTGGAAAACCATGCACCAGAATTAACTTCTGTCACCTTGGTGATACATTTTTGATATGTACCTTAAGTTTAAAGCAGAAAATGGGACACTTTTGATATTTTCATTTTTGATCAAAATTGTGGGTCCGGGGCTTACGTTTTTTTTCATATACGGCCATACACATTTCTGACTCCAGTTGGAAAACCATACACCACAATTAACTTCTGTCACCTTGGTAATTCATTTTGGATATGTACCTAAAGTTTAAAGCAGAAAATGGGACACTTTTGAAATTTTCATTTTTGATCAAAATTGTTGGTTCGGGGCTTATGTTTTTTTCATATATGGCCATAAACATTTCTGATTCCAATTGGAAATCCATGCACCCGAATTAACTTCTGTCTCCTTGGTGATACATTTTGGATATGTACCTAAAGTTTAAAGCAGAAAATGGGACACTTTTGAAATTTTCATTTTTGATCAAAATTGTGGGTCCGGGGCTTACGTTTTTTTTCATATATGGCCATACACATTTCTGACTCCAGTTGGAAAACCATAAACCACAATTAACTTCTGTCACCTTGGTGATACATTTTCGATATGTACCTAAAGTTTAAAGCAGAAAATGGGACACTTTTGAAATTTTCACTTTTGATCAAAATTGTGGGTCCATGGCTTACATTTTATTCATATATGGCCATAAATATTTCTGACTCCATTTGGAAAACCTTGCACCAGAATTTACTTCTGTCACCTTGGTGATACATATTGGATATGCACCTAAAGATTAAAGTAGAAATTGGGACACTTTTGAAATTTTCATTTTTGATCAAAATTGTGGGTCCGGGGCTTACGTTTTTTTTCATATACGGCCATACACATTTCTGACTCCAGTTGGAAAACCATAAACCACAATTAACTTCTGTCACCTTGGTGATACATTTTCGATATGTACCTAAAGTTTAAAGCAGAAAATGGGACACTTTTGAAATTTTCATTTTTGATCAAAATTGTGGGTCCGGGGCTTACGTTTTTTTTCATATACGGCCATACACATTTCTGACTCCAGTTGGAAAACCATAAACCACAATTAACTTCTGTCACCTTGGTGATACATTTTGGAAATGTACCTAAAGTTTAAAGCAGAAAATGGGACACTTTTGAAATTTTCATTTTTGATCAAAATTGTGGGTCTGGGGCTTATGTTTTTTTCATATATGGCCATAAACATTTCTGACTCCAATTGGAAATCCATGCACCAGAATTAACTTCTGTCTCCTTGGTGATACATTTTGGATATGTACCTAAAGTTTAAAGCAGAAAATGGGACACTTTTGAAATTTTAATTTTTGATCAAAATTGTGGGTCTGGGGCTTATGTTTTTTTCATATATGGCCATAAACATTTCTGACTCCAATTGGAAATCCATGCACCAGAATTAACTTCTGTCTCCTTGGTGATACATTTTGGATATGTACCTAAAGTTTAAAGCAGAAAATGGGACACTTTTGAAATTTTCATTTTTGATCAAAATTGTGGGTCTGGGGCTTACGTTTTTTTTCATATACGGCGATACACATTTCTGACTCCAATTGGAAAACCATACACCACAATTAACTTCTGTCACCTTGGTGATACATTTCCGATATGTACCTAAAGTTTAAAGCAGAAAATTGGACACTTTTGAAATTTTCATTTTTGATCAAAATTGTGGGTTTGGGGCTTACTTTTTTGTCATATACGGACATACATATTTTTGACTCTAATTGGAAAGCCATGCATCAGAATTAACTTCTGTCACCTTGGTAATACATTTTGGAAATGTACCTAAAGTTTAAAGCAGAAAATGGGACACTTTTGAAATTTTTATTTTTTATCAAAATTGTGGGTTTGGGGCTTATGTTTTTTTCATATATGGCCATAAACATTTCTGATTCCAATTGGAAATCCATGCACCCGAATTAACTTCTGTCACCTTGGTGATACATTTTGGATATGTACCTAAAGTTCAAAAGCAGAAAATGGGACACTTTTGAAATTTTTATTTTTTATCAAAATTGTGGGTCCGGGGCTTATGTTTTTTTCATATATGGCCATACACATTTCTGACTCCAATTGGAAAACCATGCACCAGAATTAACTTCTGTCACCTTGGTGATACATTTTTGATATGTACCTTAAGTTTAAAGCAGAAAATGGGACACTTTTGATATTTTCATTTTTGATCAAAATTGTGGGTCCGGGGCTTACGTTTTTTTTCATATACGGCCATACACATTTCTGACTCCAGTTGGAAAACCATACACCACAATTAACTTCTGTCACCTTGGTAATTCATTTTGGATATGTACCTAAAGTTTAAAGCAGAAAATGGGACACTTTTGAAATTTTCATTTTTGATCAAAATTGTGGGTCCGGGGCTTACATGTTTTTCATATACGGCCATACACATTTCTGACTCTAATTGGAAAGCCATGCATCAGAATTAACTTCTGTCACCTTGGTGATACATTGTGCATATGTACCTAAAGTTTAAAGCAGAAAATGGGACACTTTTGAAATTTTCATTTTTGATCAAAATTGTGGGTCCGAGGCTTAAGTTTTTTTTTCATATATGGCCATACACATTTCTGACTCCAGTTGGAAAACCATACACCACAATTAACTTCTGTCACCTTGGTGATACATTTTGGATATGTACCTAAAGTTTAAAGCAGAAAATGGGACACTTTTGAAATTTTCATTTTTGATCAAAATTGTGGGTCCGGGGCTTACGTTTTTTTTCATATATGGCCATAAATATTTCTGACTCCATTTGGAAAACCTTGCACCACAATTAACTTCTGTCACCTTGGTGATACATTTTGGATATGTACCTAAAGATTAAAGTAGAAATTGGGACACTTTTGAAATTTTCATTTTTGATCAAAATTGTGGGTCCGGGGCTTACGTTTTTTTTCATATACGGCCATACACATTTCTGACTCCAGTTGGAAAACCATAAACCACAATTAACTTCTGTCACCTTGGTGATACATTTTCGATATGTACCTAAAGTTTAAAGCAGAAAATGGGACACTTTTGAAATTTTCATTTTTGATCAAAAGTGTGGGTTCGGGGCTTACGTTTTTGTCATATACGGACATACATTTTTCTGACTCTAATTGGAAAGCCATTCATCAGAATTAACTTCTGTCACCTTGGTAATACATTTTGGAAATGTACCTAAAGTTTAAAGCAGAAAATGGGACACTTTTGAAATTTTCATTTTTGATCAAAATTGTGGGTCTGGGGCTTATGTTTTTTTCATATATGGCCATAAACATTTCTGACTCCAATTGGAAATCCATGCACCAGAATTAACTTCTGTCTCCTTGGTGATACATTTTGGATATGTACCTAAAGTTTAAAGCAGAAAATGGGACACTTTTGAAATTTTAATTTTTGATCAAAATTGTGGGTCTGGGGCTTATGTTTTTTTCATATATGGCCATAAACATTTCTGACTCCAATTGGAAATCCATGCACCAGAATTAACTTCTGTCTCCTTGGTGATACATTTTGGATATGTACCTAAAGTTTAAAGCAGAAAATGGGACACTTTTGAAATTTTCATTTTTGATCAAAATTGTGGGTCCGGGGCTTACGTTTTTTTTCATATACGGCGATACACATTTCTGACTCCAATTGGAAAACCATACACCACAATTAACTTCTGTCACCTTGGTGATACATTTCCGATATGTACCTAAAGTTTAAAGCAGAAAATTGGACACTTTTGAAATTTTCATTTTTGATCAAAATTGTGGGTTTGGGGCTTACTTTTTTTTCATATACGGACATACATATTTTTGACTCTAATTGGAAAGCCATGCATCAGAATTAACTTCTGTCACCTTGGTAATACATTTTGGAAATGTACCTAAAGTTTAAAGCAGAAAATGGGACACTTTTGAAATTTTTATTTTTTATCAAAATTGTTGGTTCGGGGCTTATGTTTTTTTCATATATGGCCATAAACATTTCTGATTCCAATTGGAAATCCATGCACCCGAATTAACTTCTGTCTCCTTGGTGATACATTTTGGATATGTACCTAAAGTTTAAAGCAGAAAATGGGACACTTTTGAAATTTTAATTTTTGATCAAAATTGTGGGTCTGGGGCTTATGTTTTTTTCATATATGGCCATAAACATTTCTGACTCCAATTGGAAATCCATGCACCAGAATTAACTTCTGTCTCCTTGGTGATACATTTTGGATATGTACCTAAAGTTTAAAGCAGAAAATGGGACACTTTTGAAATTTTCATTTTTGATCAAAATTGTGGGTCCGGGGCTTACGTTTTTTTTCATATACGGCCATACACATTTCTGACTCCAGTTGGAAAACCATAAACCACAATTAACTTCTGTCACCTTGGTGATACATTTTCGATATGTACCTAAAGTTTAAAGCAGAAAATGGGACACTTTTGAAATTTTCACTTTTGATCAAAATTGTGGGTCCATGGCTTACATTTTATTCATATATGGCCATAAATATTTCTGACTCCATTTGGAAAACCTTGCACCAGAATTTACTTCTGTCACCTTGGTGATACATATTGGATATGCACCTAAAGATTAAAGTAGAAATTGGGACACTTTTGAAATTTTCATTTTTGATCAAAATTGTGGGTCCGGGGCTTACGTTTTTTTTCATATACGGCCATACACATTTCTGACTCCAGTTGGAAAACCATAAACCACAATTAACTTCTGTCACCTTGGTGATACATTTTCGATATGTACCTAAAGTTTAAAGCAGAAAATGGGACACTTTTGAAATTTTCATTTTTGATCAAAAGTGTGGGTTCGGGGCTTACGTTTTTGTCATATACGGACATACATTTTTCTGACTCTAATTGTAAAGCCATGCATCAGAATTAACTTCTGTCACCTTGGTAATACATTTTGGAAATGTACCTAAAGTTTAAAGCAGAAAATGGGACACTTTTGAAATTTTCATTTTTGATCAAAATTGTGGGTCTGGGGCTTATGTTTTTTTCATATATGGCCATAAACATTTCTGACTCCAATTGGAAATCCATGCACCAGAATTAACTTCTGTCTCCTTGGTGATACATTTTGGATATGTACCTAAAGTTTAAAGCAGAAAATGGGACACTTTTGAAATTTTAATTTTTGATCAAAATTGTGGGTCTGGGGCTTATGTTTTTTTCATATATGGCCATAAACATTTCTGACTCCAATTGGAAATCCATGCACCAGAATTAACTTCTGTCTCCTTGGTGATACATTTTGGATATGTACCTAAAGTTTAAAGCAGAAAATGGGACACTTTTGAAATTTTCATTTTTGATCAAAATTGTGGGTCCGGGGCTTACGTTTTTTTTTCATATACGGCGATACACATTTCTGACTCCAATTGGAAAACCATACACCACAATTAACTTCTGTCACCTTGGTGATACATTTCCGATATGTACCTAAAGTTTAAAGCAGAAAATTGGACACTTTTGAAATTTTCATTTTTGATCAAAATTGTGGGTTTGGGGCTTACTTTTTTGTCATATACGGACATACATATTTTTGACTCTAATTGGAAAGCCATGCATCAGAATTAACTTCTGTCACCTTGGTAATACATTTTGGAAATGTACCTAAAGTTTAAAGCAGAAAATGGGACACTTTTGAAATTTTTATTTTTTATCAAAATTGTGGGTTCGGGGCTTATGTTTTTTTCATATATGGCCATAAACATTTCTGATTCCAATTGGAAATCCATGCACCCGAATTAACTTCTGTCACCTTGGTGATACATTTTGGATATGTACCTAAAGTTCAAAAGCAGAAAATGGGACACTTTTGAAATTTTTATTTTTTATCAAAATTGTGGGTCCGGGGCTTATGTTTTTTTCATATATGGCCATACACATTTCTGACTCCAATTGGAAAACCATGCACCAGAATTAACTTCTGTCACCTTGGTGATACATTTTTGATATGTACCTTAAGTTTAAAGCAGAAAATGGGACACTTTTGATATTTTCATTTTTGATCAAAATTGTGGGTCCGGGGCTTACGTTTTTTTTCATATATGGCCATACACATTTCTGACTCCAGTTGGAAAACCATACACCACAATTAACTTCTGTCACCTTGGTAATTCATTTTGGATATGTACCTAAAGTTTAAAGCAGAAAATGGGACACTTTTGAAATTTTCATTTTTGATCAAAATTGTGGGTTCGGTGCTAACGTTTTTGTCATATACGGACATACATATTTCTGACTCTAATTGGAAAGCCATGCATCAGAATTAACTTCTGTCACCTTGGTGATACATTGTGCATATGTACCTAAAGTTTAAAGCAGAAAATGGGACACTTTTGAAATTTTCATTTTTGATCAAAATTGTGGGTCCGAGGCTTAAGTTTTTTTTTCATATATGGCCATACACATTTCTGACTCCAGTTGGAAAACCATACACCACAATTAACTTCTGTCACCTTGGTGATACATTTTCGATATGTACCTAAAGTTTAAAGCAGAAAATGGTACACTTTTGAAATTTTCACTTTTGATCAAAATTGTGGGTCCATGGCTTACATTTTATTCATATATGGCCATAAATATTTCTGACTCCATTTGGAAAACCTTGCACCAGAATTTACTTCTGTCACCTTGGTGATACATATTGGATATGCACCTAAAGATTAAAGTAGAAATTGGGACAGTTTTGAAATTTTCATTTTTGATCAAAATTGTGGGTCCGGGGCTTACGTTTTTTTTCATATACGGCCATACACATTTCTGACTCCAGTTGGAAAACCATAAACCACAATTAACTTCTGTCACCTTGGTGATACATTTTCGATATGTACCTAAAGTTTAAAGCAGAAAATGGGACACTTTTGAAATTTTCATTTTTGATCAAAAGTGTGGGTTCGGGGCTTACGTTTTTGTCATATACGGACATACATTTTTCTGACTCTAATTGGAAAGCCATGCATCAGAATTAACTTCTGTCACCTTGGTAATACATTTTGGAAATGTACCTAAAGTTTAAAGCAGAAAATGGGACACTTTTGAAATTTTCATTTTTGATCAAAATTGTGGGTCTGGGGCTTATGTTTTTTTTCATATATGGCCATAAACATTTCTGACTCCAATTGGAAATCCATGCACCAGAATTAACTTCTGTCTCCTTGGTGATACATTTTGGATATGTACCTAAAGTTTAAAGCAGAAAATGGGACACTTTTGAAATTTTAGTTTTTGATCAAAATTGTGGGTCTGGGGCTTATGTTTTTTTCATATATGGCCAAAAACATTTCTGACTCCAATTGGAAATCCATGCACCAGAATTAACTTCTGTCTCCTTGGTGATACATTTTGGATATGTACCTAAAGTTTAAAGCAGAAAATGGGACACTTTTGAAATTTTAATTTTTGATCAAAATTGTGGGTCTGGGGCTTATGTTTTTTTCATATATGGCCATAAACATTTCTGACTCCAATTGGAAATCCATGCACCAGAATTAACTTCTGTCTCCTTGGTGATACATTTTGGATATGTACCTAAAGTTTAAAGCAGAAAATGGGACACTTTTGAAATTTTCATTTTTGATCAAAAGTGTGGGTTCGGGGCTTACGTTTTTGTCATATACGGACATACATTTTTCTGACTCTAATTGGAAATCCATGCACCAGAATTAACTTCTGTCTCCTTGGTGATACATTTTGGATATGTACCTAAAGTTTAAAGCAGAAAATGGGACACTTTTGAAATTTTCATTTTTGATCAAAATTGTGGGTCCGGGGCTTACGTTTTTTTCATATATGGCCATACACATTTCTGACTCCAATTGGAAAACCATGCACAAGAATTAACTTCTGTCACCTTGGTGATACATTTTGGATATGTACCTAAAGTTTAAAGCAAAAAATGGGACACTTTTGAAATTTTCATTTTTGATCAAAATTGTGGGTCCGGGGCTTACGTTTTTTTCATATATGGCCATACACATTTCTGACTCCAATTGGAAAACCATGCACCAGAATTAACTTCTGTCACCTTGGTGATACATTTTTGATATGTACCTTAAGTTTAAAGCAGAAAATGGGACACTTTTGAAATTTTAATTTTTGATCAAAATTGTGGGTCTGGGGCTTATGTTTTTTTCATATATGGCCATAAACATTTCTGACTCCAATTGGAAATCCATGCACCAGAATTAACTTCTGTCTCCTTGGTGATACATTTTGGATATGTACCTAAAGTTTAAAGCAGAAAATGGGACACTTTTGAAATTTTCATTTTTGATCAAAATTGTGGGTCCGGGGCTTACGTTTTTTTTCATATACGGCGATACACATTTCTGACTCCAATTGGAAAACCATACACCACAATTAACTTCTGTCACCTTGGTGATACATTTCCGATATGTACCTAAAGTTTAAAGCAGAAAATTGGACACTTTTGAAATTTTCATTTTTGATCAAAATTGTGGGTTTGGGGCTTACTTTTTTGTCATATACGGACATACATATTTTTGACTCTAATTGGAAAGCCATGCATCAGAATTAACTTCTGTCACCTTGGTAATACATTTTGGAAATGTACCTAAAGTTTAAAGCAGAAAATGGGACACTTTTGAAATTTTTATTTTTTATCAAAATTGTTGGTTCGGGGCTTATGTTTTTTTCATATATGGCCATAAACATTTCTGATTCCAATTGGAAATCCATGCACCCGAATTAACTTCTGTCTCCTTGGTGATACATTTTGGATATGTACCTAAAGTTTAAAGCAGAAAATGGGACACTTTTGAAATTTTAATTTTTGATCAAAATTGTGGGTCTGGGGCTTATGTTTTTTTCATATATGGCCATAAACATTTCTGACTCCAATTGGAAATCCATGCACCAGAATTAACTTCTGTCTCCTTGGTGATACATTTTGGATATGTACCTAAAGTTTAAAGCAGAAAATGGGACACTTTTGAAATTTTAGTTTTTGATCAAAATTGTGGGTCTGGGGCTTATGTTTTTTTCATATATGGCCAAAAACATTTCTGACTCCAATTGGAAATCCATGCACCAGAATTAACTTCTGTCTCCTTGGTGATACATTTTGGATATGTACCTAAAGTTTAAAGCAGAAAATGGGACACTTTTGAAATTTTAATTTTTGATCAAAATTGTGGGTCTGGGGCTTATGTTTTTTTCATATATGGCCATAAACATTTCTGACTCCAATTGGAAATCCATGCACCAGAATTAACTTCTGTCTCCTTGGTGATACATTTTGGATATGTACCTAAAGTTTAAAGCAGAAAATGGGACACTTTTGAAATTTTCATTTTTGATCAAAAGTGTGGGTTCGGGGCTTACGTTTTTGTCATATACGGACATACATTTTTCTGACTCTAATTGGAAATCCATGCACCAGAATTAACTTCTGTCTCCTTGGTGATACATTTTGGATATGTACCTAAAGTTTAAAGCAGAAAATGGGACACTTTTGAAATTTTCATTTTTGATCAAAATTGTGGGTCCGGGGCTTACGTTTTTTTCATATATGGCCATACACATTTCTGACTCCAATTGGAAAACCATGCACAAGAATTAACTTCTGTCACCTTGGTGATACATTTTGGATATGTACCTAAAGTTTAAAGCAAAAAATGGGACACTTTTGAAATTTTCATTTTTGATCAAAATTGTGGGTCCGGGGCTTACGTTTTTTTCATATATGGCCATACACATTTCTGACTCCAATTGGAAAACCATGCACCAGAATTAACTTCTGTCACCTTGGTGATACATTTTTGATATGTACCTTAAGTTTAAAGCAGAAAATGGGACACTTTTGAAATTTTAATTTTTGATCAAAATTGTGGGTCTGGGGCTTATGTTTTTTTCATATATGGCCATAAACATTTCTGACTCCAATTGGAAATCCATGCACCAGAATTAACTTCTGTCTCCTTGGTGATACATTTTGGATATGTACCTAAAGTTTAAAGCAGAAAATGGGACACTTTTGAAATTTTCATTTTTGATCAAAATTGTGGGTCCGGGGCTTACGTTTTTTTTCATATACGGCGATACACATTTCTGACTCCAATTGGAAAACCATACACCACAATTAACTTCTGTCACCTTGGTGATACATTTCCGATATGTACCTAAAGTTTAAAGCAGAAAATTGGACACTTTTGAAATTTTCATTTTTGATCAAAATTGTGGGTTTGGGGCTTACTTTTTTGTCATATACGGACATACATATTTTTGACTCTAATTGGAAAGCCATGCATCAGAATTAACTTCTGTCACCTTGGTAATACATTTTGGAAATGTACCTAAAGTTTAAAGCAGAAAATGGGACACTTTTGAAATTTTTATTTTTTATCAAAATTGTTGGTTCGGGGCTTATGTTTTTTTCATATATGGCCATAAACATTTCTGATTCCAATTGGAAATCCATGCACCCGAATTAACTTCTGTCTCCTTGGTGATACATTTTGGATATGTACCTAAAGTTTAAAGCAGAAAATGGGACACTTTTGAAATTTTAATTTTTGATCAAAATTGTGGGTCTGGGGCTTATGTTTTTTTCATATATGGCCATAAACATTTCTGACTCCAATTGGAAATCCATGCACCAGAATTAACTTCTGTCTCCTTGGTGATACATTTTGGATATGTACCTAAAGTTTAAAGCAGAAAATGGGACACTTTTGAAATTTTCATTTTTGATCAAAATTGTGGGTCCGGGGCTTACGTTTTTTTTCATATACGGCCATACACATTTCTGACTCCAGTTGGAAAACCATAAACCACAATTAACTTCTGTCACCTTGGTGATACATTTTCGATATGTACCTAAAGTTTAAAGCAGAAAATGGGACACTTTTGAAATTTTCACTTTTGATCAAAATTGTGGGTCCATGGCTTACATTTTATTCATATATGGCCATAAATATTTCTGACTCCATTTGGAAAACCTTGCACCAGAATTTACTTCTGTCACCTTGGTGATACATATTGGATATGCACCTAAAGATTAAAGTAGAAATTGGGACACTTTTGAAATTTTCATTTTTGATCAAAATTGTGGGTCCGGGGCTTACGTTTTTTTTCATATATGGCCATACACATTTCTGACTCCAGTTGGAAAACCATAAACCACAATTAACTTCTGTCACCTTGGTGATACATTTTCGATATGTACCTAAAGTTTAAAGCAGAAAATGGGACACTTTTGAAATTTTCATTTTTGATCAAAAGTGTGGGTTCGGGGCTTACGTTTTTGTCATATACGGACATACATTTTTCTGACTCTAATTGTAAAGCCATGCATCAGAATTAACTTCTGTCACCTTGGTAATACATTTTGGAAATGTACCTAAAGTTTAAAGCAGAAAATGGGACACTTTTGAAATTTTCATTTTTGATCAAAATTGTGGGTCTGGGGCTTATGTTTTTTTCATATATGGCCATAAACATTTCTGACTCCAATTGGAAATCCATGCACCAGAATTAACTTCTGTCTCCTTGGTGATACATTTTGGATATGTACCTAAAGTTTAAAGCAGAAAATGGGACACTTTTGAAATTTTAATTTTTGATCAAATTTGTGGGTCTGGGGCTTATGTTTTTTTCATATATGGCCATAAACATTTCTGACTCCAATTGGAAATCCATGCACCAGAATTAACTTCTGTCTCCTTGGTGATACATTTTGGATATGTACCTAAAGTTTAAAGCAGAAAATGGGACACTTTTGAAATTTTCATTTTTGATCAAAATTGTGGGTCCGGGGCTTACGTTTTTTTTTTCATATACGGCGATACACATTTCTGACTCCAATTGGAAAACCATACACCACAATTAACTTCTGTCACCTTGGTGATACATTTCCGATATGTACCTAAAGTTTAAAGCAGAAAATTGGACACTTTTGAAATTTTCATTTTTGATCAAAATTGTGGGTTTGGGGCTTACTTTTTTGTCATATACGGACATACATATTTTTGACTCTAATTGGAAAGCCATGCATCAGAATTAACTTCTGTCACCTTGGTAATACATTTTGGAAATGTACCTAAAGTTTAAAGCAGAAAATGGGACACTTTTGAAATTTTTATTTTTTATCAAAATTGTGGGTTCGGGGCTTATGTTTTTTTCATATATGGCCATAAACATTTCTGATTCCAATTGGAAATCCATGCACCCGAATTAACTTCTGTCACCTTGGTGATACATTTTGGATATGTACCTAAAGTTCAAAAGCAGAAAATGGGACACTTTTGAAATTTTTATTTTTTATCAAAATTGTGGGTCCGGGGCTTATGTTTTTTTCATATATGGCCATACACATTTCTGACTCCAATTGGAAAACCATGCACCAGAATTAACTTCTGTCACCTTGGTGATACATTTTTGATATGTACCTTAAGTTTAAAGCAGAAAATGGGACACTTTTGATATTTTCATTTTTGATCAAAATTGTGGGTCCGGGGCTTACGTTTTTTTTCATATACGGCCATACACATTTCTGACTCCAGTTGGAAAACCATACACCACAATTAACTTCTGTCACCTTGGTAATTCATTTTGGATATGTACCTAAAGTTTAAAGCAGAAAATGGGACACTTTTGAAATTTTCATTTTTGATCAAAATTGTGGGTTCGGTGCTAACGTTTTTGTCATATACGGACATACATATTTCTGACTCTAATTGGAAAGCCATGCATCAGAATTAACTTCTGTCACCTTGGTGATACATTGTGCATATGTACCTAAAGTTTAAAGCAGAAAATGGGACACTTTTGAAATTTTCATTTTTGATCAAAATTGTGGGTCCGAGGCTTAAGTTTTTTTTTCATATATGGCCATACACATTTCTGACTCCAGTTGGAAAACCATACACCACAATTAACTTCTGTCACCTTGGTGATACATTTTCGATATGTACCTAAAGTTTAAAGCAGAAAATGGTACACTTTTGAAATTTTCACTTTTGATCAAAATTGTGGGTCCATGGCTTACATTTTATTCATATATGGCCATAAATATTTCTGACTCCATTTGGAAAACCTTGCACCAGAATTTACTTCTGTCACCTTGGTGATACATATTGGATATGCACCTAAAGATTAAAGTAGAAATTGGGACACTTTTGAAATTTTCATTTTTGATCAAAATTGTGGGTCCGGGGCTTACGTTTTTTTTCATATACGGCCATACACATTTCTGACTCCAGTTGGAAAACCATAAACCACAATTAACTTCTGTCACCTTGGTGATAGATTTTCGATATGTACCTAAAGTTTAAAGCAGAAAATGGGACACTTTTGAAATTTTCATTTTTGATCAAAAGTGTGGGTTCGGGGCTTACGTTTTTGTCATATACGGACATACATTTTTCTGACTCTAATTGGAAAGCCATGCATCAGAATTAACTTCTGTCACCTTGGTAATACATTTTGGAAATGTACCTAAAGTTTAAAGCAGAAAATGGGACACTTTTGAAATTTTCATTTTTGATCAAAATTGTGGGTCTGGGGCTTATGTTTTTTTTCATATATGGCCATAAACATTTCTGACTCCAATTGGAAATCCATGCACCAGAATTAACTTCTGTCTCCTTGGTGATACATTTTGGATATGTACCTAAAGTTTAAAGCAGAAAATGGGACACTTTTGAAATTTTAGTTTTTGATCAAAATTGTGGGTCTGGGGCTTATGTTTTTTTCATATATGGCCAAAAACATTTCTGACTCCAATTGGAAATCCATGCACCAGAATTAACTTCTGTCTCCTTGGTGATACATTTTGGATATGTACCTAAAGTTTAAAGCAGAAAATGGGACACTTTTGAAATTTTAATTTTTGATCAAAATTGTGGGTCTGGGGCTTATGTTTTTTTCATATATGGCCATAAACATTTCTGACTCCAATTGGAAATCCATGCACCAGAATTAACTTCTGTCTCCTTGGTGATACATTTTGGATATGTACCTAAAGTTTAAAGCAGAAAATGGGACACTTTTGAAATTTTCATTTTTGATCAAAAGTGTGGGTTCGGGGCTTACGTTTTTGTCATATACGGACATACATTTTTCTGACTCTAATTGGAAATCCATGCACCAGAATTAACTTCTGTCTCCTTGGTGATACATTTTGGATATGTACCTAAAGTTTAAAGCAGAAAATGGGACACTTTTGAAATTTTCATTTTTGATCAAAATTGTGGGTCCGGGGCTTACGTTTTTTTCATATATGGCCATACACATTTCTGACTCCAATTGGAAAACCATGCACAAGAATTAACTTCTGTCACCTTGGTGATACATTTTGGATATGTACCTAAAGTTTAAAGCAAAAAATGGGACACTTTTGAAATTTTCATTTTTGATCAAAATTGTGGGTCCGGGGCTTACGTTTTTTTCATATATGGCCATACACATTTCTGACTCCAATTGGAAAACCATGCACCAGAATTAACTTCTGTCACCTTGGTGATACATTTTTGATATGTACCTTAAGTTTAAAGCAGAAAATGGGACACTTTTGATATTTTCATTTTTGATCAAAATTGTGGGTCTGGGGCTTACGTTTTTTTCATATATGGCCATAAACATTTCTGATTCCAATTGGAAATCCATGCACCAGAATTAAATTCTGTCACCTTGGTGATACATTTTGGATATGTACCTAAAGTTTAAAGCAGAAAATGGGACACTTTTGAAATTTTCACTTTTGATCAAAATTGTGGGTCCGGGGCTTACGTTATTTTCATATATGGCCATAAATATTTCTGACTCCAATTGGAAAACCATGCACCAGAATTAAATTCTGTCACCTTGGTGATACATTTTGGATATGTACCTAAAGCTTAAAGCAGAAAATGGGACACTTTTGAAATTTTCACTTTTGATCAAAATTGTGGGTCCATGGCTTACGTTTTTTTTCATATATGGCCATACACATTTCTGACTCCAATTGGAAAACCATGCACCAGAATTAACTTCTGTCACCTTGGTGATACATTTTCGATATGTACCTAAAGTTTAAAGCAGAAAATGGGACACTTTTGAAATTTTTATTTTTTATCAAAATTGTGGGTTCGGGGCTTATGTTTTTTTCATATATGGCCATAAACATTTCTGATTCCAATTGGAAATCCATGCACCAGAATTAACTTCTGTCACCTTGGTGATACATTGTGCATATGTACCTAAAGTTTAAAGCAGAAAATGGGACACTTTTGAAATTTTCATTTTTGATCAAAATTGTGGGTCCGAGGCTTAAGTTTTTTTTTCATATATGGCCATACACATTTCTGACTCCAGTTGGAAAACCATACACCACAATTAACTTCTGTCACCTTGGTGATACATTTTCGATATGTACCTAAAGTTTAAAGCAGAAAATGGTACACTTTTGAAATTTTTATTTTTTATCAAAATTGTGGGTTCGGGGCTTATGTTTTTTTCATATATGGCCATAAACATTTCTGATTCCAATTGGAAATCCATGCACCAGAATTAACTTCTGTCACCTTGGTGATACATTTTGGATATGTACCTAAAGTTTAAAGCAAAAAATGGGACACTTTTGAAATTTTTATTTTTTATCAAAATTGTGGGTTCGGGGCTTATGTTTTTTTCATATATGGCCATAAACATTTCTGATTCCAATTGGAAATCCATGCACCAGAATTAAATTCTGTCACCTTGGTGATACATTTTGGATATGTATCTAAAGTTTAAAGCAGAAAATGGGACACTTTTGAAATTTTCATTTTTGATCAAAATTGTGGGTCCGGAACTTACGTTTTTTTTCATATATGGCCATACACATTTCTGACTCCAGTTGGAAAACCATAAACCACAATTAACTTCTGTCACCTTGGTGATACATTTTCGATATGTACCTAAAGTTTAAAGCAGAAAATGGGACACTTTTGAAATTTTCACTTTTGATCAAAATTGTGGGTCCATGGCTTACATTTTATTCATATATGGCCATAAATATTTCTGACTCCATTTGGAAAACCTTGCACCAGAATTTACTTCTGTCACCTTGGTGATACATATTGTATATGCACCTAAAGATTAAAGTAGAAATTGGGACACTTTTGAAATTTTCATTTTTGATCAAAATTGTGGGTCCGGGGCTTACGTTTTTTTTCATATACGGCCATACACATTTCTGACTCCAGTTGGAAAACCATAAACCACAATTAACTTCTGTCACCTTGGTGATACATTTTCGATATGTACCTAAAGTTTAAAGCAGAAAATGGGACACTTTTGAAATTTTCATTTTTGATCAAAAGTGTGGGTTCGGGGCTTACGTTTTTGTCATATACGGACATACATTTTTCTGACTCTAATTGGAAAGCCATGCATCAGAATTAACTTCTGTCACCTTGGTAATACATTTTGGAAATGTACCTAAAGTTTAAAGCAGAAAATGGGACACTTTTGAAATTTTCATTTTTGATCAAAATTGTGGGTCTGGGGCTTATGTTTTTTTCATATATGGCCATAAACATTTCTGACTCCAATTGGAAATCCATGCACCAGAATTAACTTCTGTCTCCTTGGTGATACATTTTGGATATGTACCTAAAGTTTAAAGCAGAAAATGGGACACTTTTGAAATTTTCATTTTTGATCAAAATTGTGGGCCTGGGGCTTACGTTTTTTTTCATATACGGCGATACACATTTCTGACTCCAGTTGGAAAACCATACACCACAATTAACTTCTGTCACCTTGGTGATACATTTCCGATATGTACCTAAAGTTTAAAGCAGAAAATTGGACACTTTTGAAATTTTCATTTTTGATCAAAATTGTGGGTTTGGGGCTTACTTTTTTGTCATATACGGACATACATATTTCTGACTCTAATTGGAAAGCCATGCATCAGAATTAACTTCTGTCACCTTGGTAATACATTTTGGAAATGTACCTAAAGTTTAAAGCAGAAAATGGGACACTTTTGAAATTTTTATTTTTTATCAAAATTGTGGGTTCGGGGCTTATGTTTTTTTCATATATGGCCATAAACATTTCTGATTCCAATTGGAAATCCATGCACCAGAATTAACTTCTGTCACCTTGGTGATACATTTTGGATATGTACCTAAAGTTTAAAGCAGAAAATGGGACACTTTTGAAATTTTTATTTTTTTATCAAAATTGTGGGTCCGGGGCTTATGTTTTTTTCATATATGGCCATACACATTTCTGACTCCAATTGGAAAACCATGCACCAGAATTAACTTCTGTCACCTTGGTGATACATTTTTGATATGTACCTTAAGTTTAAAGCAGAAAATGGGACACTTTTGATATTTTCATTTTTGATCAAAATTGTGGGTCCGGGGCTTACATTTTTTTTCATATACGGCCATACACATTTCTGACTCCAGTTGGAAAACCATAAACCACAATTAACTTCTGTCACCTTGGTGATACATTTTCGATATGTACCTAAAGTTTAAAGCAGAAAATGGGACACTTTTGAAATTTTCATTTTTGATCAAAAGTGTGGGTTCGGGGCTTACGTTTTTGTCATATACGGACATACATTTTTCTGACTCTAATTGGAAAGCCATGCATCAGAATTAACTTCTGTCACCTTGGTAATACATTTTGGAAATGTACCTAAAGTTTAAAGCAGAAAATGGGACACTTTTGAAATTTTCATTTTTGATCAAAATTGTGGGTCTGGGGCTTATGTTTTTTTTCATATATGGCCATAAACATTTCTGACTCCAATTGGAAATCCATGCACCAGAATTAACTTCTGTCTCCTTGGTGATACATTTTGGATATGTACCTAAAGTTTAAAGCAGAAAATGGGACACTTTTGAAATTTTAGTTTTTGATCAAAATTGTGGGTCTGGGGCTTATGTTTTTTTCATATATGGCCATAAACATTTCTGACTCCAATTGGAAATCCATGCACCAGAATTAACTTCTGTCTCCTTGGTGATACATTTTGGATATGTACCTAAAGTTTAAAGCAGAAAATGGGACACTTTTGAAATTTTCATTTTTGATCAAAAGTGTGGGTTCGGGGCTTACGTTTTTGTCATATACGGACATACATTTTTCTGACTCTAATTGGAAATCCATGCACCAGAATTAACTTCTGTCTCCTTGGTGATACATTTTGGATATGTACCTAAAGTTTAAAGCAGAAAATGGGACACTTTTGAAATTTTCATTTTTGATCAAAATTGTGGGTCCGGGGCTTACGTTTTTTTCATATATGGCCATACACATTTCTGACTCCAATTGGAAAACCATGCACAAGAATTAACTTCTGTCACCTTGGTGATACATTTTGGATATGTACCTAAAGTTTAAAGCAAAAAATGGGACACTTTTGAAATTTTCATTTTTGATCAAAATTGTGGGTCCGGGGCTTACGTTTTTTTCATATATGGCCATACACATTTCTGACTCCAATTGGAAAACCATGCACCAGAATTAACTTCTGTCACCTTGGTGATACATTTTTGATATGTACCTTAAGTTTAAAGCAGAAAATGGGACACTTTTGATATTTTCATTTTTGATCAAAATTGTGGGTCTGGGGCTTACGTTTTTTTCATATATGGCCATAAACATTTCTGATTCCAATTGGAAATCCATGCACCAGAATTAAATTCTGTCACCTTGGTGATACATTTTGGATATGTACCTAAAGTTTAAAGCAGAAAATGGGACACTTTTGAAATTTTCACTTTTGATCAAAATTGTGGGTCCGGGGCTTACGTTATTTTCATATATGGCCATAAATATTTCTGACTCCAATTGGAAAACCATGCACCAGAATTAAATTCTGTCACCTTGGTGATACATTTTGGATATGTACCTAAAGCTTAAAGCAGAAAATGGGACACTTTTGAAATTTTCACTTTTGATCAAAATTGTGGGTCCATGGCTTACGTTTTTTTTCATATATGGCCATACACATTTCTGACTCCAATTGGAAAACCATGCACCAGAATTAACTTCTGTCACCTTGGTGATACATTTTCGATATGTACCTAAAGTTTAAAGCAGAAAATGGGACACTTTTGAAATTTTTATTTTTTATCAAAATTGTGGGTTCGGGGCTTATGTTTTTTTCATATATGGCCATAAACATTTCTGATTCCAATTGGAAATCCATGCACCAGAATTAACTTCTGTCACCTTGGTGATACATTGTGCATATGTACCTAAAGTTTAAAGCAGAAAATGGGACACTTTTGAAATTTTCATTTTTGATCAAAATTGTGGGTCCGAGGCTTAAGTTTTTTTTTCATATATGGCCATACACATTTCTGACTCCAGTTGGAAAACCATACACCACAATTAACTTCTGTCACCTTGGTGATACATTTTCGATATGTACCTAAAGTTTAAAGCAGAAAATGGTACACTTTTGAAATTTTTATTTTTTATCAAAATTGTGGGTTCGGGGCTTATGTTTTTTTCATATATGGCCATAAACATTTCTGATTCCAATTGGAAATCCATGCACCAGAATTAACTTCTGTCACCTTGGTGATACATTTTGGATATGTACCTAAAGTTTAAAGCAAAAAATGGGACACTTTTGAAATTTTTATTTTTTATCAAAATTGTGGGTTCGGGGCTTATGTTTTTTTCATATATGGCCATAAACATTTCTGATTCCAATTGGAAATCCATGCACCAGAATTAAATTCTGTCACCTTGGTGATACATTTTGGATATGTATCTAAAGTTTAAAGCAGAAAATGGGACACTTTTGAAATTTTCATTTTTGATCAAAAGTGTGGGTTCGGGGCTTACGTTTTTGTCATATACGGACATACATTTTTCTGACTCTAATTGGAAAGCCATGCATCAGAATTAACTTCTGTCACCTTGGTAATACATTTTGGAAATGTACCTAAAGTTTAAAGCAGAAAATGGGACACTTTTGAAATTTTCATTTTTGATCAAAATTGTGGGTCTGGGGCTTATGTTTTTTTCATATATGGCCATAAACATTTCTGACTCCAATTGGAAATCCATGCACCAGAATTAACTTCTGTCTCCTTGGTGATACATTTTGGATATGTACCTAAAGTTTAAAGCAGAAAATGGGACACTTTTGAAATTTTCATTTTTGATCAAAATTGTGGGTCCGGGGCTTACGTTTTTTTTTCATATACGGCGATACACATTTCTGACTCCAGTTGGAAAACCATACACCACAATTAACTTCTGTCACCTTGGTGATACATTTCCGATATGTACCTAAAGTTTAAAGCAGAAAATTGGACACTTTTGAAATTTTCATTTTTGATCAAAATTGTGGGTTTGGGGCTTACTTTTTTGTCATATACGGACATACATATTTCTGACTCTAATTGGAAAGCCATGCATCAGAATTAACTTCTGTCACCTTGGTAATACATTTTGGAAATGTACCTAAAGTTTAAAGCAGAAAATGGGACACTTTTGAAATTTTTATTTTTTATCAAAATTGTGGGTTCGGGGCTTATGTTTTTTTCATATATGGCCATAAACATTTCTGATTCCAATTGGAAATCCATGCACCAGAATTAACTTCTGTCACCTTGGTGATACATTTTGGATATGTACCTAAAGTTTAAAGCAGAAAATGGGACACTTTTGAAATTTTTATTTTTTTATCAAAATTGTGGGTCCGGGGCTTATGTTTTTTTCATATATGGCCATACACATTTCTGACTCCAATTGGAAAACCATGCACCAGAATTAACTTCTGTCACCTTGGTGATACATTTTTGATATGTACCTTAAGTTTAAAGCAGAAAATGGGACACTTTTGATATTTTCATTTTTGATCAAAATTGTGGGTCCGGGGCTTACATTTTTTTTCATATACGGCCATACACATTTCTGACTCCAGTTGGAAAACCATACACCACAATTAACTTCTGTCACCTTGGTAATTTATTTTGGATATGTACCTAAAGTTTAAAGCAGAAAATGGGACACTTTTGAAATTTTCATTTTTGATCAAAATTGTGGGTTCGGGGCTTACGTTTTTGTCATATACGGACATACATATTTCTGACTCTAATTGGAAAGCCATGCATCAGAATTAACTTCTGTCACCTTGGTGATACATTGTGCATATGTACCTAAAGTTTAAAGCAGAAAATGGGACACTTTTGAAATTTTTATTTTTTATCAAAATTGTGGGTTCGGGGCTTATGTTTTTTTCATATATGGCCATACACATTTCTGACTCCAGTTGGAAAACCATACACCACAATTAACTTCTGTCACCTTGGTGATACATTTTCGATATGTACCTAAAGTTTAAAGCAGAAAATGGGACACTTTTGAAATTTTTATTTTTTATCAAAATTGTGGGTTCGGGGCTTATGTTTTTTTCATATATGGCCATAAACATTTCTGATTCCAATTGGAAATCCATGCACCAGAATTAACTTCTGTCACCTTGGTGATACATTTTGGATATGTACCTAAAGTTTAAAGCAGAAAATGGGACACTTTTGAAATTTTTATTTTTTATCAAAATTGTGGGTTCGGGGCTTATGTTTTTTTCATATATGGCCATAAACATTTCTGATTCCAATTGGAAATCCATGCACCAGAATTAAATTCTGTCACCTTGGTGATACATTTTGGATATGTACCTAAAGTTTAAAGCAGATAATTGGACACTTTTGAAATTTTCATTTTTGATCAAAATTGTGGGTTTGGGGCTTACGTTTTAGTCATATACGGACATACATATTTCTGACTCTAATTGGAAAGCCATGCATCAGAATTAACTTCTGTCACCTTGGTAATACATTTTGGAAATGTACCTAAAGTTTAAAGCAGAAAATGGGACACTTTTGAAATTTTTATTTTTTATCAAAATTGTGGGTTCGGGGCTTATGTTTTTTTCATATATGGCCATAAACATTTCTGATTCCAATTGGAAAACCATACACCACAATTAACTTCTGTCACCTTGGTGATACATTGTGCATATGTACCTAAAGTTTAAAGCAGAAAATGGGACACTTTTGAAATTTTCATTTTTGATCAAAATTGTGGGTCCGGGGCTTACGTTTTTTTTCATATATGGCCATACACATTTCTGACTCCAGTTGGAAAACCATACACCACAATTAACTTCTGTCACCTTGGTGATACATTTTCGATATGTACCTAAAGTTTAAAGCAGAAAATGGTACACTTTTGAAATTTTTATTTTTTATCAAAATTGTGGGTTCGGGGCTTATGTTTTTTTCATATATGGCCATAAACATTTCTGATTCCAATTGGAAATCCATGCACCAGAATTAACTTCTGTCACCTTGGTGATACATTTTGGATATGTACCTAAAGTTTAAAGCAGAAAATGGGACACTTTTGAAATTTTCATTTTTGATCAAAATTGTGGGTCCGGGGCTTACGTTTTTTTCATATATGGCCATACACATTTCTGACTCCAATTGGAAAACCATGCACCAGAATTAACTTCTGTCACCTTGGGGATATATTTTTGATATGTACCTTAAGTTTAAAGCAGAAAATGGGACACTTTTGATATTTTCATTTTTGATCAAAATTGTGGGTCTGGGGCTTACGTTTTTTTCATATATGGCCATAAACATTTCTGACTCCAATTGGAAAACCATGCACCAGAATTAACTTCTGTCACCTTGGTGATACATTTTGGATATGTACCTAAAGTTTAAAGCAGAAAATGGGACACTTTTGAAATTTTTATTTTTGATCAAAATTGTGGGTCCGGGGCTTACGTTTTTTTTCATATACGGCCATACACATTTCTGACTCTAGTTGGAAAACCATACACCACAATTAACTTCTGTCACCTTGGTGATACATTGTGCATATGTACCTAAAGTTTAAAGCAGAAAATGGGACACTTTTGAAATTTTCATTTTTGATCAAAATTGTGGGTCCGGGGCTTACGTTTTTTTTCATATATGGCCATACACATTTCTGACTCCAGTTGGAAAACCATACACCACAATTAACTTCTGTCACCTTGGTGATACATTTTCGATATGTACCTAAAGTTTAAAGCAGAAAATGGTACACTTTTGAAATTTTTATTTTTTATCAAAATTGTGGGTTCGGGGCTTATGTTTTTTTCATATATGGCCATAAACATTTCTGATTCCAATTGGAAATCCATGCACCAGAATTAACTTCTGTCACCTTGGTGATACATTTTGGATATGTACCTAAAGTTTAAAGCAGAAAATGGGACACTTTTGAAATTTTCATTTTTGATCAAAATTGTGGGTCTGGGGCTTATGTTTTTTTCATATATGGCCATAAACATTTCTGATTCCAATTGGAAATCCATGCACCAGAATTAACTTCTGTCACCTTGGTGATACATTTTGGATATGTACCTAAAGTTTAAAGCAGAAAATGGGACACTTTTGAAATTTTCATTTTTGATCAAAATTGTGGGTCCGGGGCTTACGTTTTTTTCATATATGGCCATACACATTTCTGACTCCAATTGGAAAACCATGCACCAGAATTAACTTCTGTCACCTTGGTGATACATTTTGGATATGTACCTAAAGTTTAAAGCAGAAAATGGGACACTTTTGAAATTTTCACTTTTGATCAAAATTGTGGGTCCATGGCTTACATTTTATTCATATATGGCCATACATATTTCTGACTCCATTTGGAAAACCTTGCACCAGAATTTACTTCTGTCACCTTGGTGATACATATTGGATATGCACCTAAAGATTAAAGTAGAAATTGGGACACTTTTGAAATTTTCATTTTTGATCAAAATTGTGGGTCCGGGGCTTACGTTTTTTTCATATATGGCCATAAATATTTCTGACTCCAATTGGAAAACCATGCACCAGAATTAAATTCTGTCACCTTGGTGATACATTTTGGATATGTACCTAAAGTTTAAAGCAGAAAATGGGACACTTTTGAAATTTTCACTTTTGATCAAAATTGTGGGTCCATGGCTTACATTTTATTCATATATGGCCATACACATTTCTGACTCCAGTTGGAAAACCATACACCACAATTAACTTCTGTCACCTTGGTGATACATTTTCGATATGTACCTAAAGTTTAAAGCAGAAAATGGGACACTTTTGAAATTTTTATTTTTTATCAAAATTGTGGGTTCGGGGCTTATGTTTTTTTCATATATGGCCATAAACATTTCTGATTCCAATTGGAAATCTATGCACCAGAATTAACTTCTGTCACCTTGGTGATACATTTTGGATATGTACCTAAAGTTTAAAGCAGAAAATGGGACACTTTTGAAATTTTTATTTTTTATCAAAATTGTGGGTTCGGGGCTTATGTTTTTTTCATATATGGCCATAAACATTTCTGACTCCAATTGGAAATCCATGCACCAGAATTAACTTCTGTCTCCTTGGTGATACATTTTGGATATGTACCTAAAGTTTAAAGCAGAAAATGGGACACTTTTGAAATTTTCATTTTTGATCAAAATTGTGGGTCCGGGGCTTACGTTTTTTTTCATATACGGCGATACACATTTCTGACTCCAGTTGGAAAACCATACACCACAATTAACTTCTGTCACCTTGGTGATACATTTCCGATATGTACCTAAAGTTTAAAGCAGATAATTGGACACTTTTGAAATTTTCATTTTTGATCAAAATTGTGGGTTTGGGGCTTACGTTTTTGTCATATACGGACATACATATTTCTGACTCTAATTGGAAAGCCATGCATCAGAATTAACTTCTGTCACCTTGGTAATACATTTTGGAAATGTACCTAAAGTTTAAAGCAGAAAATGGGACACTTTTGAAATTTTTATTTTTTATCAAAATTGTGGGTTCGGGGCTTATGTTTTTTTCATATATGGCCATAAACATTTCTGATTCCAATTGGAAATCCATGCACCAGAATTAACTTCTGTCACCTTGGTGATACATTTTGGATATGTACCTAAAGTTTAAAGCAGAAAATGGGACACTTTTGAAATTTTTATTTTTTATCAAAATTGTGGGTCCGGGGCTTATGTTTTTTTCATATATGGCCATACACATTTCTGACTCCAATTGGAAAACCATGCACCAGAATTAACTTCTGTCACCTTGGTGATACATTTTTGATATGTACCTTAAGTTTAAAGCAGAAAATGGGACACTTTTGATATTTTCATTTTTGATCAAAATTGTGGGTCTGGGGCTTACGTTTTTTTCATATATGGCCATAAACATTTCTGACTCCAATTGGAAAACCATGCACCAGAATTAACTTCTGTCACCTTGGTGATACATTTTGGATATGTACCTAAAGTTTAAAGCAGAAAATGGGACACTTTTGAAATTTTCATTTTTGATCAAAATTGTGGGTTCGGGGCTTACGTTTTTGTCATATACGGACATACATATTTCTGACTCTAATTGGAAAGCCATGCATCAGAATTAACTTCTGTCACCTTGGTGATACATTGTGCATATGTACCTAAAGTTTAAAGCAGAAATTGGGACACTTTTGAAATTTTCATTTTAGATCAAAATTGTGGGTCTGGGGCTTAAGTTTTTTTTTCATATATGGCCATACACATTTCTGACTCCAGTTGGAAAACCATACACCACAATTAACTTCTGTCACCTTGGTGATACATTTTCGATATGTACCTAAAGTTTAAAGCAGAAAATGGGACACTTTTGAAATTTTTATTTTTTATCAAAATTGTGGGTTCGGGGCTTATGTTTTTTTCATATATGGCCATAAACATTTCTGATTCCAATTGGAAATCCATGCACCAGAATTAACTTCTGTCACCTTGGTGATACATTTTGGATATGTACCTAAAGTTTAAAGCAGAAAATGGGACACTTTTGAAATTTTTATTTTTTATCAAAATTGTGGGTTCAGGGCTTATGTTTTTTTCATATATGGCCATAAACATTTCTGATTCCAATTGGAAATCCATGCACCAGAATTAACTTCTGTCACCTTGGTGATACATTTTGGATATGTACCTAAAGTTTAAAGCAGAAAATGGGACACTTTTGAAATTTTTATTTTTTATCAAAATTGTGGGTCCGGGGCTTATGTTTTTTTCATATATGGCCATACACATTTCTGACTCCAATTCGAAAACCATGCACCAGAATTAACTTCTGTCACCTTGTTGATACATTTTGGATATGTACCTAAAGTTTAAAGCAGAAAATGGGTCACTTTTGAATTTTTCATTTTTAATCAAAATTGTGGGTCCGGGGCTTACATTTTTTTCATATACGGCCATACACATTTCTGACTCTAAATGGAAAACCATGCATCAGAATTAACTTCTGTCACCTTGTTGATACATTTTGGATATGTACCTAAAGTTTAAAGCAGAAAATGGGACATTTTTGAAATTTTCGTTTTTGATCAAAATTGTGGGTTCGGGGCTTACGTTTTTGTCATATACGGACATACATATTTCTGACTCTAATTGGAAAGCCATGCATCAGAATTAACTTCTGTCACCTTGGTGATACATATTGGATATGCACCTAAAGATTAAAGTAGAAATTGGGACACTTTTGAAATTTTCATTTTTGATCAAAATTGTGGGTCCGGGGCTTACGTTTTTTTTCATATACGGCCATACACATTTCTGACTCCAGTTGGAAAACCAAACACCACAATTAACTTCTGTCACCTTGGTGATACATTTTGGATATGTACCTAAAGTTTAAAGCAGAAAATGGGAAACTTTTGAAATTTTCATTTTTGATCAAAATTGTGGGTTCGGGGTTTACGTTTTTGTCATATACGGACATACATATTTCTGACTCTAATTGGAAAACCATGCATCAGAATTAACTTCTGTCACCTTGGTGATACATTTTGCATATGTACCTAAAGTTTAAAGCAGAAATTGGGACACTTTTGAAATTTTCATTTTTTATCAAAATTGTGGGTCCAGGGCTTACGTTTTTGTCATTTATAACCATACACATTTCTCAATCCAATTGGAAAACCATGCACCAGAATTAACTTCTGTCACCTTGTTGATACATTTTGGATATGTACCTAAAGTTTAAAGCAGAAAATGGGTCATTTTTGAATTTTTCATTTTTAATCAAAATTGTGGGTCCAGGGCTTACATTTTTTTCATATACGGCCATACACATTTCTGACTCTAATTGGAAAACCATGCATCAGAATTAACTTCTGTCAGCTTGGTGATAAATTTTGGATATGTACCTAAAGTTTAAAGCAGAAAATGGGACACTTTTGAAATTTTCGTTTTTGATCAAAATTGTGGGTCTGGGGCTTATGTTTTTTTCATATATGGCCATACACATTTCTGACTCCAATTGGAAAACCATGCACCAGAATTAACTTCTGTCACCTTGGTAATACATTTTGGATATGTACCTAAAGTTTAAAGCAGAAAATGGGACACTTTTGACATTTTCATTTTTGATCAAAATTGTGGGTCCGGGGCTTACGTATTTTTCATATATGGCCATACACATTTCTGACTCCAATTTGAAAACCATGCACCAGAGTTATCTTCTGTCACCTTGGTGATACATTTTGGATATGTACCTAAAGTTTAAAGCAGAAAATGGGACACTTTTGAAATTTTCATTTTTGATCAAAATTGTGGGTCCGGGGCTTACGTTTTTTTTTATATACGGCCATACACATTTCTGACTCCAGTTGGAAAACCATATATCAGAATTAACTTCTGTCACCTTGGTGATACATTTTCGATATGTACCTAAAGTTTAAAGCAGAAAATGGGACACTTTTGAAATTTTCATTTTAGATCAAAATTAAGGGTTCGGGACTTACGTTTTTGTCATATATACGGACATACATATTTCTGCCTCTAATTGGAAAACCATGCATCAGAATTAACTTCTGTCACCTTGGTGATACATTTTGCATATGTACCTAAAGTTTAAAGCAGAAATTTGGACACTTTTGAAATTTTCATTTTTGATCAAAATTGTGGGTCCAGGGCTTACGTTTTTGTCATTTATAACCATACACATTTCTCAATCCAATTGGAAAACCATGCACCAGAATTAACTTCTGTCACCTTGTTGATACATTTTGGATATGTACCTAAAGTTTAAAGCAGAAAATGGGTCACTTTTGAATTTTTCATTTTTAATCAAAATTGTGGGTCCGGGGCTTACATTTTTTTCATATATGGCCATACACATTTCTGACTCCAGTTGGATAACCATGCACCAGAATTAACTTCTGTCACCTTGGTGATACATTTTGGATATGTACCTAAAGTTTAAAGCAGAGAATGGGACACTTTTGAAATTTTCATTTTTGATCAAAATTGTGGGTCTGGGGCTTACGTTTTTTTTCATATATGGCCATACACATTTCTGACTCCAATTGGAAAACCATGCACCAGAATTAACTTCTGTCACCTTGGTGATACAATTTGGATATGTACCTAAAGTTTAAAGCAGAAAATGGGACACTTTTGAAATTTTCATTTTTGATCAAAATTGTGGGTCTGGGGCTTATGTTTTTTTCATATATGGCCATACACATTTCTGACTCCAATTGGAAAACCATGCACCAGAATTAACTTCTGTCACCTTGGTGATACATTTTGGATATGTACCTAAAGTTTAAAGCAGAAAATGGGACACTTTTGAAATTTTCATTTTTGATCAAAATTGTGGGTCCGGGCTTACGTTTTTTTCATATATGGCCATAAACATTTCTGACTCCAATTGGAAAGCCATGCACCAGAATTAACTTCTGTCACCTTGGTGATACATTTTGGATATGTACCTAAAGTTTAAAGCAGAAAATGGGACACTTTTGAAATTTTCATTTTTGATCAAAATTGTGGGTCTGGGGCTTACGTATTTTTCATATATGGCCATACACATTTCTGACTACAATTGGAAAACCATGCACCAGAGTTATCTTCTGTCACCTTGGTGATACATTTTGGATATGTACCTAAAGTTTAAAGCAAAAAATGGGACACTTTTGAAATTTTCATTTTTGATCAAAATTGTGGGTCCGGGGCTTACGTTTTTTTCATATATGGCCATAAACATTTCTGACTCCAATTGGAAAACCATGCACCAGAATTAACTTCTGTCACCTTGGTGATACATTTTGGATATGTATCTAAAGTTTAAAGCAGAAAATGGGACACTTTTGAAATTTTCATTTTTGATCAAAATTGTGGGTCCGGGGCTTACGTTTTTGTCATATACGGACATACATATTTCTGACTCTAATTGGAAAGCCATGCATCAGAATTAACTTCTCTCACCTTGGTGATACATATTGGATATGCACCTAAAGATTAAAGTAGAAATTGGGACACTTTTGAAATTTTCATTTTTGATCAAAATTGTGGGTCCGGGGCTTACGTTTTTTTTCATATACGGCCATACACATTTCTGACTCTAAATGGAAAACCATGCATCAGAATTAACTTCTGTCACCTTGTTGATACATTTTGGATATGTACCTAAAGTTTAAAGCAGAAAATGGGACATTTTTGAAATTTTCGTTTTTGATCAAAATTGTGGGTTCGGGGCTTACGTTTTTGTCATATACGGACATACATATTTCTGACTCTAATTGGAAAGCCATGCATCAGAATTAACTTCTCTCACCTTGGTGATACATATTGGATATGCACCTAAAGATTAAAGTAGAAATTGGGACACTTTTGAAATTTTCATTTTTGATCAAAATTGTGGGTCCGGGGCTTACGTTTTTTTTCATATACGGCCATACACATTTCTGACTCCAGTTGGAAAACCATACACCACAATTAACTTCTGTCACCTTGGTGATACATTTTGGATATGTACCTAAAGTTTAAAGCAGAAAATGGGAAACTTTTGAAATTTTCATTTTTGATCAAAATTGTGGGTTCGGGGTTTACGTTTTTGACATATACGGACATACATATTTCTGACTCTAATTGGAAAACCATGCATCAGAATTAACTTCTGTCACCTTGGTGATACATTTTGCATATGTACCTAAAGTTTAAAGCAGAAATTGGGACACTTTTGAAATTTTCATTTTTGATCAAAATTGTGGGTCCAGGGCTTACGTTTTTGTCATTTATAACCATACACATTTCTCATTCCAATTGGAAAACCATGCACCAGAATTAACTTCTGTCACCTTGTTGATACATTTTGGATATGTACCTAAAGTTTAAAGCAGAAAATGGGTCATTTTTGAATTTTTCATTTTTAATCAAAATTGTGGGTCCAGGGCTTACATTTTTTTCATATACGGCCATACACATTTCTGACTCTAATTGGAAAACCATGCATCAGAATTAACTTCTGTCAGCTTGGTGATAAATTTTGGATATGTACCTAAAGTTTAAAGCAGAAAATGGGACACTTTTTAAATTTTCGTTTTTGATCAAAATTGTGGGTCTGGGGCTTATGTTTTTTTCATATATGGCCATACACATTTCTGACTCCAATTGGAAAACCATGCACCAGAATTAACTTCTGTCACCTTGGTAATACATTTTGGATATGTACCTAAAGTTTAAAGCAGAAAATGGGACACTTTTGACATTTTCATTTTTGATCAAAATTGTGGGTCCTGGGCTTAAGTTTTTTTCATATATGGCCATACACATTTCTGACTCCAATTGGAAAACCATGCACCAGAGTTATCTTCTGTCACCTTGGTGATACATTTTGGATATGTACCTAAAGTTTAAAGCAGAAAATGGGACACTTTTGAAATTTTAATTTTTGATCAAAATTGTGGGTCCGGGGCTTACGTTTTTTTTTTATATACGACCATACACATTTCTGACTCCAGTTGGAAAACCATATATCAGAATTAACTTCTGTCACCTTGGTGATACATTTTCGATATGTACCTTAAGTTTAAAGCAGAAAATGGGACACTTTTGAAATTTTCATTTTAGATCAAAATTAAGGGTTCGGGGCTTACGTTTTTGTCATATATACGGACATACATATTTCTGCCTCTAATTGGAAAACCATGCATCAGAATTAACTTCTGTCACCTTGGTGATACATTTTGCATATGTACCTAAAGTTTAAAGCAGAAATTTGGACACTTTTGAAATTTTCATTTTTGATCAAATTTGTGGGTCCAGGGCTTACGTTTTTGTCATTTATAACCATACACATTTCTCAATCCAATTGGAAAACCATGCACCAGAATTAACTTCTGTCACCTTGTTGATACATTTTGGATATGTACCTAAAGTTTAAAGCAGAAAATGGGTCACTTTTGAATTTTTCATTTTTAATCAAAATTGTGGGTCCGGGGCTTACATTTTTTTCATATATGGCCATACACATTTCTGACTCCAGTTGGATAACCATGCACCAGAATTAACTTCTGTCACCTTGGTGATACATTTTGGATATGTACCTAAAGTTTAAAGCAGAAAATGGGACACTTTTGAAATTTTCATTTTTGATCAAAATTGTGGGTCCGGGGCTTACGTTTTTTTTCATATATGGCCATACACATTTCTGACTCCAATTGGAAAACCATGCACCAGAATTAACTTCTGTCACCTTGGTGATACAATTTGGATATGTACCTTAAGTTTAAAGCAGAAATTGGGACACTTTTGAAATTTTCATTTTTGATCAAAATTGTGGGTCTGGGGCTTACGTTTTTTTTCATATACGGCCATACACATTTCTGACTCTAAATGGAAAACCATGCATCAGAATTAACTTCTGTCACCTTGTTGATACATTTTGGATATGTACCTAAAGTTTAAAGCAGAAAATGGGACATTTTTGAAATTTTCGTTTTTGATCAAAATTGTGGGTTCGGGGCTTACGTTTTTGTCATATACGGACATACATATTTCTGACTCTAATTGGAAAGCCATGCATCAGAATTAACTTCTCTCACCTTGGTGATACATATTGGATATGCACCTAAAGATTAAAGTAGAAATTGGGACACTTTTGAAATTTTCATTTTTGATCAAAATTGTGGGTCCGGGGCTTACGTTTTTTTTCATATACGGCCATACACATTTCTGACTCCAGTTGGAAAACCATACTCCACAATTAACTTCTGTCACCTTGGTGATACATTTTGGATATGTACCTAAAGTTTAAAGCAGAAAATGGGAAACTTTTGAAATTTTCATTTTTGATCAAAATTGTGGGTTCGGGGTTTACGTTTTTGTCATATACGGACATACATATTTCTGACTCTAATTGGAAAACCATGCATCAGAATTAACTTCTGTCACCTTGGTGATACATTTTGCATATGTACCTAAAGTTTAAAGCAGAAATTGGGACACTTTTGAAATTTTCATTTTTGATCAAAATTGTGGGTCCAGGGCTTACGTTTTTGTCATTTATAACCATACACATTTCTCATTCCAATTGGAAAACCATGCACCAGAATTAACTTCTGTCACCTTGTTGATACATTTTGGATATGTACCTAAAGTTTAAAGCAGAAAATGGGTCATTTTTGAATTTTTCATTTTTAATCAAAATTGTGGGTCCAGGGCTTACATTTTTTTCATATACGGCCATACACATTTCTGACTCTAATTGGAAAACCATGCATCAGAATTAACTTCTGTCAGCTTGGTGATAAATTTTGGATATGTACCTAAAGTTTAAAGCAGAAAATGGGACACTTTTGAAATTTTCGTTTTTGATCAAAATTGTGGGTCTGGGGCTTATGTTTTTTTCATATATGGCCATACACATTTCTGACTCCAATTGGAAAACCATGCACCAGAATTAACTTCTGTCACCTTGGTAATACATTTTGGATATGTACCTAAAGTTTAAAGCAGAAAATGGGACACTTTTGACATTTTCATTTTTGATCAAAATTGTGGGTCCTGGGCTTAAGTTTTTTTCATATATGGCCATACACATTTCTGACTTCAATTGGAAAACCATGCACCAGAGTTATCTTCTGTCACCTTGGTGATACATTTTGGATATGTACCTAAAGTTTAAAGCAGAAAATGGGACACTTTTGAAATTTTAATTTTTGATCAAAATTGTGGGTCCGGGGCTTACGTTTTTTTTATATACGGCCATACACATTTCTGACTCCAGTTGGAAAACCATATATCAGAATAAACTTCTGTCACCTTGGTGATACATTTTCGATATGTACCTTAAGTTTAAAGCAGAAAATGGGACACTTTTGAAATTTTCATTTTAGATCAAAATTAAGGGTTCGGGGCTTACGTTTTTGTCATATATACGGACATACATATTTCTGCCTCTAATTGGAAAACCATGCATCAGAATTAACTTCTGTCACCTTGGTGATACATTTTGCATATGTACCTAAAGTTTAAAGCAGAAATTTGGACACTTTTGAAATTTTCATTTTTGATCAAATTTGTGGGTCCAGGGCTTACGTTTTTGTCATTTATAACCATACACATTTCTCAATCCAATTGGAAAACCATGCACCAGAATTAACTTCTGTCACCTTGTTGATACATTTTGGATATGTACCTAAAGTTTAAAGCAGAAAATGGGTCACTTTTGAATTTTTCATTTTTAATCAAAATTGTGGGTCCGGGGCTTACATTTTTTTCATATATGGCCATACACATTTCTGACTCCAGTTGGATAACCATGCACCAGAATTAACTTCTGTCACCTTGGTGATACAATTTGGATATGTACCTTAAGTTTATAGCAGAAATTGGGACACTTTTGAAATTTTCATTTTTGATCAAAATTGTGGGTCTGGGGCTTACGTTTTTTTTCATATATGGCCATACACATTTCTGACTCCAATTGAAAAACCATGCACCAGAATTAACTTCTGTCACCTTGGTGATACATTTTGGATATGTACCTAAAGTTTAAAGCAGAAAATGGTACACTTTTGAAATTTTCATTTTTGATCAAAATTGTGGGTCTGGGGCTTACGTTTTTTTCATATATGGCCATAAACATTTCTGACTCCAATTAGAAAGCCATGCACCAGAATTAACTTCTGTTACCTTGGTGATACATTTTGGATATGTACCTAAAGTTTAAAGCAGAAAATGGGACACTTTTGACATTTTTATTTTTTATCAAAATTGTGGGTCCGGGCTTACGTTTTTTTCATATATGGCCATAAACATTTCTGACTCCAATTGGAAAGCCATGCACCAGAATTAACTTCTGTCACCTTGGTGATACATTTTGGATATGTACCTAAAGTTTAAAGCAGAAAATGGGACACTTTTGAAATTTTCATTTTTGATCAAAATTGTGGGTCTGCGGCTTACGTTTTTTTCATATATGGCCATACACATTTCTGACTACAATTGGAAAACCATGCACCAGAATTAACTTCTGTCACCTTGGTGATACATTTTGGATATGTATCTAAAGTTTAAAGCAGAAAATGGGACACTTTTGAAATTTTCATTTTTGATCAAAATTGTGGGTCCGGGGCTTACGTTTTTTTTCATATACGGCCATACACATTTCTGACTCCAGTTGGAAAACCATAAACCACAATTAACTTCTGTCACCTTGGTGATACATTTTGGATATGTACCTAAAGTTTAAAGCAGAAAATGGGACACTTTTGAAATTTTCATTTTTGATCAAAATTGTGGGTTCGGGGCTTACGTTTTTGTCATATACGGACTTACATATTTCTGACTCTAATTGGAAAGCCATGCATTAGAATTAACTTCTGCCACCTTGGTAATACATTTTGGAAATGTACCTAAAGTTTAAAGCAGAAAATGGGACACTTTTGAAATTTTCATTTTTGATCAAAATTGTGGGTCCGGGGCTTAAGTTTTTTTCATATATGGCCATCCGCATTTCTGACTCCAATTGGAAAACCATGCACCAGAATTAACTTCTGTCACCTTGTTGATACATATTGGATATGCACCTAAAGATTAAAGTAGAAATTGGGGCACTTTTGGAATTTTCATTTTTGATCAAAATTGTGGGTCTGCGGCTTATGTTTTTTTCATATATGGCCATACACATTTCTGACTACAATTGGAAAACCATGCACCAGAGTTATCTTCTGTCACCTTGGTGATACATTTTGGATATGTACCTAAAGTTTAAAGCAGAAAATGGGACACTTTTGAAATTTTCATTTTTGATCAAAATTGTGGGTCCGGGGCTTACGTTTTTTTCATATATGGCCATAAACATTTCTGACTATAATTGGAAAACCATGCACCAGAATTAACTTCTGTCACCTTGGTGATACATTTTGGATATGTATCTAAAGTTTAAAGCAGAAAATGGGACACTTTTGAAATTTTCATTTTTGATCAAAATTGTGGGTCCGGGGCTTACGTTTTTTTTCATATACGGCCATACACATTTCTGACTCCAGTTGGAAAACCATAAACCACAATTAACTTCTGTCACCTTGGTGATACATTTTCGATATGTACCTACAGTTTAAAGCAGACAATGGGACACTTTTGAAATTTTCATTTTTGATCAAAATTGTGGGTTCGGGGCTTACGTTTTTGTCATATACGGACATACACATTTCTGACTCTAATTGGAAAGCCATGCATTAGAATTAACTTCTGCCACCTTGGTAATACATTTTGGAAATGTACCTAAAGTTTAAAGCAGAAAATGGGACACTTTTGAAATTTTCATTTTTTATCAAAATTGTGGGTCCGGGGCTTAAGTTTTTTTCATATATGGCCATCCACATTTCTGACTCCAATTGGAAAACCATGCACCAGAATTAACTTCTGTCACCTTGGTGATACATATTGGATATGCACCTAAAGATTAAAGTAGAAATTGGGACACTTTTGGAATTTTCATTTTTGATCAAAATTGCCGCAGGGCTTATGTTTTTTTCATATATGGCCATACACATTTCTGACTCCAATTGGAAAACCATGCACCAGAATTAACTTCTGTCACCTTGGTGATACATTTTGGATATGTACCTAAAGTTTAAAGCAGAAAATGGGACACTTTTTAATTTTTCATTTTTGATCAAAATTGTGGGTCCGGGGCTTACGTTTTTTTCATATATGGCCATAAACATTTCTGACTCCAATTGGAAAGCCATGCACCAGAATTAACTTCTGTCACCTTGGTGATACATTTTGGATATGTACCTAAAGTTTAAAGCAGAAAATGGGACACTTTTGAAATTTTCATTTTTGTTAAAAATTGTGGGTCTGGGGCTTACGTATTTTTCATATATGGCCATACACATTTCTGACTACAATTGGAAAACCATGCACCAGAGTTATCTTCTGTCACCTTGGTGATACATTTTGGATATGTACCTAAAGTTTAAAGCAGAAAATGGGATACTTTTGAAATTTTCATTTTTGATCAAAATTGTGGGTCCGGGGCTTACGTTTTTTTCATATATGGCCATAAACATTTCTGACTCCAATTGGAAAACCATGCACCAGAATTAACTTCTGTCACCTTGGTGATACATTTTGGATATGTATCTAAAGTTTAAAGCAGAAAATGGGACACTTTTGAAATTTTCATTTTTGATCAAAATTGTGGGTTCGGGGCTTACGTTTTTGTCATATACGGACATACATATTTCTGACTCTAATTGGAAAGCCATGCATTAGAATTAACTTCTGCCACCTTGGTAATACATTTTGGAAATGTACCTAAAGTTTAAAGCAGAAAATGGGACACTTTTGAAATTTTCATTTTTTATCAAAATTGAGGGTCCGGGGCTTAAGTTTTTTTTCATATATGGCCATCCACATTTCTGACTCCAATTGGAAAACCATGCACCAGAATTAACTTCTGTCACCTTGGTGATACATATTGGATATGCACCTAAAGATTAAAGTAGAAATTGGGACACTTTTGGAATTTTCATTTTTGATCAAAATTGTGGGTCTGCGGCTTATGTTTTTTTCATATATGGCCATACACATTTCTGACTCCAATTGGAAAACCATGCACCAGAATTAACTTCTGTCACCTTGGTGATACATTTTGGATATGTACCTAAAGTTTAAAGCAGAAAATGGGACACTTTTGAAATTTTCACTTTTGATCAAAATTGTGGGTCCATGGCTTACGTTTTTTTCATATATGGCCATAAACATTTCTGACTCCAATTGGAAAACCATGCACCAGAATTAACTTCTGTCACCTTGGTGATACATTTTGGATATGTATCTAAAGTTTAAAGCAGAAAATGGGACACTTTTGAAATTTTCATTTTTGATCAAAATTGTGGGTCCGGGGCTTACGTTTTTTTTCATATACGGCCATACACATTTCTGACTCCAGTTGGAAAACCATAAACCACAATTAACTTCTGTCACCTTGGTGATACATTTTGGATATGTACCTAAAGTTTAAAGCAGAAAATGGGACACTTTTGAAATTTTCATTTTTGATCAAAATTGTGGGTCCGGGGCTTACGTTTTTTTTCATATACGGCCATACACATTTCTGACTCCAGTTGGAAAACCATAAACCACAATTAACTTCTGTCACCTTGGTGATACATTTTCGATATGTACCTAAAGTTTAAAGCAGACAATGGGACACTTTTGAAATTTTAATTTTTGATCAAAATTGTGGGTTCGGGGCTTACGTTTTTGTCATATACGGACATACATATTTCTGACTCTAATTGGAAAGCCATGCATTAGAATTAACTTCTGCCACCTTGGTAATACATTTTGGAAATGTACCTAAAGTTTAAAGCAGAAAATGGGACACTTTTGAAATTTTCATTTTTTATCAAAATTGTGGGTCCGGGGCTTAAGTTTTTTTCATATATGGCCATCCACATTTCTGACTCCAATTGGAAAACCATGCACCAGAATTAACTTCTGTCACCTTGGTGATACATATTGGATATGCACCTAAAGATTAAAGTAGAAATTTGGACACTTTTGGAATTTTCATTTTTGATCAAAATTGTGGGTCTGCGGCTTACGTTTTTTTCATATATGGCCATACACATTTCTGACTCCAATTGGAAAACCATGCACCAGAATTAACTTCTGTCACCTTGGTGATACATTTTGGATATGTACCTAAAGTTTAAAGCAGAAAATGGGACACTTTTGAAATTTTCATTTTTGATTAAAATTGTGGGTCTGGGGCTTACGTATTTTTCATATATGGCCATACACATTTCTGACTACAATTGGAAAACCATGCACCAGAGTAATCTTCTGTCACCTTGGTGATACATTTTGGATATGTACCTAAAGTTTAAAGCAGAAAATGGGACACTTTTGAAATGTTCATTTTTGATCAAAATTGTGGGTCCGGGGCTTACGTTTTTTTCATATAAGGCCATAAACATTTCTGACTCCAATTGGAAAACCATGCACCAGAATTAACTTCTGTCACCTTGGTGATACATTTTGGATATGTATCTAAAGTTTAAAGCAGAAAATGGGACACTTTTGAAATTTTCATTTTTTATCAAAATTGTGGGTCCGGGGCTTAAGTTTTTTTCATATATGGCCATCCACATTTCTGACTCCAATTGGAAAACCATGCACCAGAATTAACTTCTGTCACCTTGGTGATACATATTGGATATGCACCTAAAGATTAAAGTAGAAATTGGGACACTTTTGGAATTTTCATTTTTGATCAAAAGTGTGGGTCTGCGGCTTATGTTTTTTTCATATATGGCCATACACATTTCTGACTCCAATTGGAAAACCATGCACCAGAATTAACTTCTGTCACCTTGGTGATACATTTTGGATATGTATCTAAAGTTTAAAGCAGAAAATGGGACACTTTTGAAATTTTCATTTTTGATCAAAATTGTGGGTCCGGGGCTTAAGTTTTTTTCATATATGGCCATCCACATTTCTGACTCCAGTTGGAAAACCATAAACCACAATTAACTTCTGTCACCTTGGTGATACATTTTCGATATGTACCTAAAGTTTAAAGCAGAAAATGGGACACTTTTGAAATGTTCATTTTTGATCAAAATTATGGGTTCGGGGCTTACGTTTTTGTCATATACGGACATACATATTTCTGACTCTAATTGGAAAGCCATGCCTCAGAATTAACTTCTGTCACCTTGGTAATACATTTTGGAAATGTACCTAAAGTTTAAAGCAGAAAATGGGACACTTTTGAAATTTTCATTTTTGATCAAAATTGTGGGTCCGGGGCTTACGTTTTTTTCATATATGGCCATAAACATTTCTGACTCTAATTGGAAAACCATGCACCAGAATTAACTTCTGTCACCTTGGTGATACATTTTGAATATGTACCTAAAGTTTAAAGCAGAAATTGGACACTTTTGAAATTTTCATTTTAGATCAAAATTGTGGGTTCGGGGCTTACGTTTTTGTCATATACGGACATACATTTTTCTGACTCTAATTGGAAAACCATGCATCAGAATTAACTTCTATCACCTTGGAGATACATATTGGATATGTACCTAAAGTTTAAAGCAGAAAATGGGACACTTTTGAAATTTTCGTTTTTGATCAAAATTGTGGGTTCGGGGCTTACGTTTTTGTCATATACGGACATACATATTTCTGACTCTAATTGGAAAGCCATGCATCAGAATTAACTTCTGTCACCTTGGTGATACATATTGGATATGCACCTAAAGATTAAAGTAGAAATTGGGACACTTTTGAAATTTTCATTTTTGATCAAAATTGTGGGTCCGGGGCTTACGTTTTTTTTCATATACGGCCATACACATTTCTGACTCCAGTTGGAAAACCATACACCACAATTAACTTCTGTCACCTTGGAGATACATTTTGGATATGTACCTAAAGTTTAAAGCAGAAAATGGGAAACTTTTGAAATTTTCATTTTTGATCAAAATTGTGGGTTCGGGGTTTACGTTTTTGTCATATACGGACATACATATTTCTGCCTCTAATTGGAAAACCATGCATCAGAATTAACTTCTGTCACCTTGGTGATACATTTTGCATATGTACCTAAAGTTTAAAGCAGAAAATGGGACACTTTTGAAATTTTCGTTTTTGATCAAAATTGTGGGTCTGGGGCTTATGTTTTTTTCATATATGGCCATACACATTTCAGACTCCAATTGGAAAACCATGCACCAGAGTTATCTTCTGTCACCTTGGTGATACATTTTGGATATGAACCTAAAGTTTAAAGCAGAAAATGGGACACTTTTGAAATTTTCATTTTAGATCAAAATTAAGGGTTCGGGGCTTACGTTTTTGTCATATACGGACATACATATTTCTGCCTCTAATTGGAAAACCATGCACCAGAATTAACTTCTGTCACCTTTATGATACATTTTGGATATGTACCTAAAGTTTAAAGCAGAAAATGGGACACTTTTGACATTTTCATTTTTGATCAAAATTGTGGGTCCGGGGCTTACGTTTTTTTTCATATACGGCCATACACATTTCTGACTCCAGTTGGAAAACCATAAACCACAATTAACTTCTGTCACCTTGGAGATACATTTTCGATATGTACCTAAAGTTTAAAGCAGACAATGGGACACTTTTGAAATTTTCATTTTTGATCAAAATTGTGGGTTCGGGGCTTACGTTTTTGTCATATACGGACATACATATTTCTGACTCTAATTGGAAAGCCATGCATTAGAATTAACTTCTGCCACCTTGGTAATACATTTTGGAAATGTACCTAAAGTTTAAAGCAGAAAATGGGACACTTTTGAAATTTTCATTTTTTATCAAAATTGTGGGTCCGGGGCTTAAGTTTTTTTCATATATGGCCATCCACATTTCTGACTCCAATTGGAAAACCATGCACCAGAATTAACTTCTGTCACCTTGGTGATACATATTGGATATGCACCTAAAGATTAAAGTAGAAATTTGGACACTTTTGGAATTTTCATTTTTGATCAAAATTGTGGGTCTGCGGCTTACGTTTTTTTCATATATGGCCATACACATTTCTGACTCCAATTGGAAAACCATGCACCAGAATTAACTTCTGTCACCTTGGTGATACATTTTGGATATGTACCTAAAGTTTAAAGCAGAAAATGGGACACTTTTGAATTTTTCATTTTTGATCAAAATTGTGGGTCCGGGGCTTACGTTTTTTTCATATATGGCCATAAACATTTCTGACTCCAATTGGAAAGCCATGCACCAGAATTAACTTCTGTCACCTTGGTGATACATTTTGGATATGTACCTAAAGTTTAAAGCAGAAAATGGGACACTTTTGAAATTTTCATTTTTGATTAAAATTGTGGGTCTGGGGCTTACGTATTTTTCATATATGGCCATACACATTTCTGACTACAATTGGAAAACCATGCACCAGAGTTATCTTCTGTCACCTTGGTGATACATTTTGGATATGTACCTAAAGTTTAAAGCAGAAAATGGGACACTTTTGAAATGTTCATTTTTGATCAAAATTGTGGGTCCGGGGCTTACGTTTTTTTCATATAAGGCCATAAACATTTCTGACTCCAATTGGAAAACCATGCACCAGAATTAACTTCTGTCACCTTGGTGATACATTTTGGATATGTATCTAAAGTTTAAAGCAGAAAATGGGACACTTTTGAAATTTTCATTTTTTATCAAAATTGTGGGTCCGGGGCTTAAGTTTTTTTCATATATGGCCATCCACATTTCTGACTCCAATTGGAAAACCATGCACCAGAATTAACTTCTGTCACCTTGGTGATACATATTGGATATGCACCTAAAGATTAAAGTAGAAATTGGGACACTTTTGGAATTTTCATTTTTGATCAAAAGTGTGGGTCTGCGGCTTATGTTTTTTTCATATATGGCCATACACATTTCTGACTCCAATTGGAAAACCATGCACCAGAATTAACTTCTGTCACCTTGGTGATACATTTTGGATATGTATCTAAAGTTTAAAGCAGAAAATGGGACACTTTTGAAATTTTCATTTTTGATCAAAATTGTGGGTCCGGGGCTTAAGTTTTTTTCATATATGGCCATCCACATTTCTGACTCCAGTTGGAAAACCATAAACCACAATTAACTTCTGTCACCTTGGTGATACATTTTCGATATGTACCTAAAGTTTAAAGCAGAAAATGGGACACTTTTGAAATGTTCATTTTTGATCAAAATTATGGGTTCGGGGCTTACGTTTTTGTCATATACGGACATACATATTTCTGACTCTAATTGGAAAGCCATGCCTCAGAATTAACTTCTGTCACCTTGGTAATACATTTTGGAAATGTACCTAAAGTTTAAAGCAGAAAATGGGACACTTTTGAAATTTTCATTTTTGATCAAAATTGTGGGTCTGGGGCTTATGTTTTTTTCATATATGGCCATAAACATTTCTGACTCTAATTGGAAAACCATGCACCAGAATTAACTTCTGTCACCTTGGTGATACATTTTGAATATGTACCTAAAGTTTAAAGCAGAAATTGGACACTTTTGAAATTTTCATTTTAGATCAAAATTGTGGGTTCGGGGCTTACGTTTTTGTCATATACGGACATACATTTTTCTGACTCTAATTGGAAAACCATGCATCAGAATTAACTTCTATCACCTTGGTGATACATATTGGATATGTACCTAAAGTTTAAAGCAGAAAATGGGACACTTTTGAAATTTTCGTTTTTGATCAAAATTGTGGGTTCGGGGCTTACGTTTTTGTCATATACGGACATACATATTTCTGACTCTAATTGGAAAGCCATGCATCAGAATTAACTTCTGTCACCTTGGTGATACATATTGGATATGCACCTAAAGATTAAAGTAGAAATTGGGACACTTTTGAAATTTTCATTTTTGATCAAAATTGTGGGTCCGGGGCTTACGTTTTTTTTCATATACGGCCATACACATTTCTTACTCCAGTTGGAAAACCATACACCACAATTAACTTCTGTCACCTTGGAGATACATTTTGGATATGTACCTAAAGTTTAAAGCAGAAAATGGGAAACTTTTGAAATTTTCATTTTTGATCAAAATTGTGGGTTCGGGGTTTACGTTTTTGTCATATACGGACATACATATTTCTGCCTCTAATTGGAAAACCATGCATCAGAATTAACTTCTGTCACCTTGGTGATACATTTTGCATATGTACCTAAAGTTTAAAGCAGAAAATGGGACACTTTTGAAATTTTCGTTTTTGATCAAAATTGTGGGTCTGGGGCTTATGTTTTTTTCATATATGGCCATACACATTTCAGACTCCAATTGGAAAACCATGCACCAGAGTTATCTTCTGTCACCTTGGTGATACATTTTGGATATGTACCTAAAGTTTAAAGCAGAAAATGGGACACTTTTGAAATTTTCATTTTAGATCAAAATTAAGGGTTCGGGGCTTACGTTTTTGTCATATACGGACATACATATTTCTGCCTCTAATTGGAAAACCATGCACCAGAATTAACTTCTGTCACCTTTATGATACATTTTGGATATGTACCTAAAGTTTAAAGCAGAAAATGGGACACTTTTGACATTTTCATTTTTGATCAAAATTGTGGGTCCGGGGCTTACGTATTTTTCATATATGGCCATACACATTTCTGACTCCAATTGGAAAACCATGCACCAGAGTTATCTTCTGTCACCTTGGTGATACATTTTGGATATGTACCTAAAGTTTAAAGCAGAAAATGGGACACTTTTGAAATTTTCATTTTTGATCAAAATTGTGGGTCCGGGGCTTACGTTTTTTTATATACGGCCATACACATTTCTGACTCCAGTTGGAAAACCATATATCAGAATTAACTTCTGTCACCTTGGTGATACATTTTGGATATGTACCTAAAGTTTAAAGCAGAAAATGGGACACTTTTGAAATGTTCATTTTTGATCAAAATTGTGGGTCCGGGGCTTACGTTTTTTTCATATAAGGCCATAAACATTTCTGACTCCAATTGGAAAACCATGCACCAGAATTAACTTCTGTCACCTTGGTGATACATTTTGGATATGTATCTAAAGTTTAAAGCAGAAAATGGGACACTTTTGAAATTTTCATTTTTTATCAAAATTGTGGGTCCAGGGCTTAAGTTTTTTTCATATATGGCCATCCACATTTCTGACTCCAATTGGAAAACCATGCACCAGAATTAACTTCTGTCACCTTGGTGATACATATTGGATATGCACCTAAAGATTAAAGTAGAAATTGGGACACTTTTGGAATTTTCATTTTTGATCAAAAGTGTGGGTCTGCGGCTTATGTTTTTTTTTATATATGGCCATACACATTTCTGACTCCAATTGGAAAACCATGCACCAGAATTAACTTCTGTCACCTTGGTGATACATTTTGGATATGTATCTAAAGTTTAAAGCAGAAAATGGGACACTTTTGAAATTTTCATTTTTGATCAAAATTGTGGGTCCGGGGCTTACGTTTTTTTTCATATACGGCCATACACATTTCTGACTCCAGTTGGAAAACCATAAACCACAATTAACTTCTGTCACCTTGGTGATACATTTTCGATATGTACCTAAAGTTTAAAGCAGAAAATGGGACACTTTTGAAATGTTCATTTTTGATCAAAATTATGGGTTCGGGGCTTACGTTTTTGTCATATACGGACATACATATTTCTGACTCTAATTGGAAAGCCATGCCTCAGAATTAACTTCTGTCACCTTGGTAATACATTTTGGAAATGTACCTAAAGTTTAAAGCAGAAAATGGGACACTTTTGAAATTTTCATTTTTGATCAAAATTGTGGGTCTGGGGCTTATGTTTTTTTCATATATGGCCAGAAACATTTCTGACTCTAATTGGAAAACCATGCACCAGAATTAACTTCTGTCACCTTGGTGATACATTTTGAATATGTACCTAAAGTTTAAATCAGAAAATGGGACACTTTTGAAATTTTCATTTTTGATCAAAATTGTGGGTTCGGGGCTTACGTTTTTGTCATATACGGACATACATTTTTCTGACTCTAATTGGAAAACCATGCATCAGAATTAACTTCTGTCACCTTGGTGATACATTTTGCTTATGTACCTAAAGTTTAAAGCAGAAATTGGGACACTTTTGAAATTTTCATTTTTGATCAAAATTGTGGGTCCAGGGTTTACGTTTTTGTCATTTATAACCATACACATTTCTCAATCCAATTGGAAAACCATGCAACAGAATTAACTTCTGTCACCTTGTTGATACATTTTGGATATGTACCTAAAGTTTAAAGCAGAAAATGGGTCACTTTTGAATTTTTCATTTTTAATCAAAATTGTGGGTCCGGGGCTTAAATTTTTTTCATATACGGCCATACACATTTCTGACTCTAATTGGAAAACCATGCATCAGAATTAACTTCTGTCACCTTGTTGATACATTTTGGATATGTACCTAAAGTTTAAAGCAGAAAATGGGACACTTTTGAAATTTTCGTTTTTGATCAAAATTGTGGGTTCGGGGCTTACGTTTTTGTCATATACGGACATACATATTTCTGACTCTAATTGGAAAGCCATGCATCAGAATTAACTTCTGTCACCTTGGTGATACATATTGGATATGCACCTAAAGATTAAAGTAGAAATTGGGACACTTTTGAAATTTTCATTTTTGATCAAAATTGTGGGTCCGGGGCTTACGTTTTTTTTCATATACGGCCATACACATTTCTGACTCCAGTTGGAAAACCATACACCACAATTAACTTCTGTCACCTTGGAGATACATTTTGGATATGTACCTAAAGTTTAAAGCAGAAAATGGGAAACTTTTGAAATTTTCATTTTTGATCAAAATTGTGGGTTCGGGGTTTACGTTTTTGTCATATACGGACATACATATTTCTGCCTCTAATTGGAAAACCATGCATCAGAATTAACTTCTGTCACCTTGGTGATACATTTTGCATATGTACCTAAAGTTTAAAGCAGAAAATGGGACACTTTTGAAATTTTCGTTTTTGATCAAAATTGTGGGTCTGGGGCTTATGTTTTTTTCATATATGGCCATACACATTTCTGACTCCAATTGGAAAACCATGCACCAGAATTAACTTCTGTCACCTTGGTGATACATTTTGGATATGTACCTAAAGTTTAAAGCAGAAAATGGGACACTTTTGACATTTTCATTTTTGATCAAAATTGTGGGTCCGGGGCTTACGTATTTTTCATATATGGCCATACACATTTCTGACTCCAATTGGAAAACCATGCACCAGAGTTATCTTCTGTCACCTTGGTGATACATTTTGGATATGTACCTAAAGTTTAAAGCAGAAAATGGGACACTTTTGAAATTTTCATTTTTGATCAAAATTGTGGGTCCGGGGCTTACATTTTTTATATACGGCCATACACATTTCTGACTCCAGTTGGAAAACCATATATCAGAATTAACTTCTGTCACCTTGGTGATACATTTTGCATATGTACCTAAAGTTTAAAGCATAAATTGGGAGACTTTTGAAATTTTCATTTTTGATCAAAATTGTGGGTCCAGGGCTTACGTTTTTGTCATTTATAACCATACACATTTCTCAATCCAATTGGAAAACCATGCACCAGAATTAACTTCTGTCACCTTGTTGATACATTTTGGATATGTACCTAAAGTTTAAAGCAGAAAATGGGTCACTTTTGAATTTTTCACTTTTAATCAAAATTGTGGGTCCGGGGCTTACATTTTTTTCATATATGGCCATACACATTTCTGACTCCAGTTGGATAACCATGCACCAGAATTAACTTCTGTCACCTTGGTGATACATTTTGGATATGTACCTAAAGTTTAAAGCAGAAAATGGGACACTTTTGAAATTTTCATTTTTGATCAAAATTGTGGGTCTGGGGCTTACGTTTTTTTTTCATATATGGCCATACACATTTCTGACTCCAATTGGAAAACCATGCACCAGAATTAACTTCTGTCACCTTGGTGATACAATTTGGATATGTACCTTAAGTTTAAAGCAGAAATTGGGACACTTTTGAAATTTTCATTTTTGATCAAAATTGTGGGTCTGGGGCTTACGTTTTTTTCATATATGGCCATACACATTTCTGACTCCAATTGAAAAACCATGCACCAGAATTAACTTCTGTCACCTTGGTGATACATTTTGGATATGTACCTAAAGTTTAAAGCAGAAAATGGGACACTTTTGAAATTTTCATTTTTGATCAAAATTGTGGGTCTGGGGCTTACGTTTTTTTCATATATAGCCATAAACATTTCTGACTCCAATTAGAAAGCCATGCACCACAATTAACTTCTGTCACCTTGGTGATACATTTTGGATATGTACCTAAAGTTTAAAGCAGAAAATGGGAAACTTTTGAAATTTTTATTTTTTATCAAAATTGTGGGTTCGGGGCTTATGTTTTTTTCATATATGGCCACAAACATTTCTGATTCCAATTGGAAATCCATGCACCAGAATTAACTTCTGTTACCTTGGTGATACATTTTGGATATGTACCTAAAGTTTAAAGCAGAAAATGGGACACTTTTGAAATTTTTATTTTTTATCAAAATTGTGGGTCCGGGGCTTATGTTTTTTTCATATATGGCCATACACATTTCTGACTCCAATTGGAAAACCATGCACCAGAATTAACTTCTGTCACCTTGGTGATACATATTGGATATGCACCTAAAGATTAAAGTAGAAATTGTGACACTTTTGAAATTTTCATTTTTGATCAAAATTGTGGGTCTGGGGCTTTCGTTTTTTTCATATATGGCCATACACATTTCTGACTCCAATTGAAAAACCATGCACCAGAATTAACTTCTGTCACCTTGGTGATACATTTTGGATATGTACCTAAAGTTTAAAGCAGAAAATGGGACACTTTTGAAATTTTCACTTTTGATCAAAATTGTGGGTCCATGGCTTACATTTTATTCATAAATGGCCATAAATATTTCTGACTCCATTTGGAAAACCTTGCACCAGAATTAACTTCTGTCACCTTGGTGATACATATTGGATATGCACCTAAAGATTAAAGTAAAATTTGGGACACTTTTGAAATTTTCATTTTTGATCAAAATTGTGCGTCCGGGGCTTACGTTTTTGTCATATACGGCCATACACATTTCTGACTCCAGTTGGAAAACCATAAACCACAATTAACTTCTGTCACCTTGGTGATACATTTTCGATATGTACCTAAAGTTTAAAGCAGAAAATGGGACACTTTTGAAATTTTCATTTTTTATCAAAATTGTGTGTTCGGGGCTTACGTTTTTGTCATATACGGACATACAGATGTGTCCACTATTACCTTTCTGAAAAGAGTGCAATGGCAGTAAATTTGGCATGACATGAATTCCTTTTGTTGTTGGGCCATCATGTTGTGCAATGACAATTCATGACAATTCATAGTTTCACCACTGGGTGTCCAGTGCATCACGTAACGTAGCTTTCCACCAACATTGCTGTTAAATAGACACTGTAATCAGGTCGTTCTGATTTATGGCCAGCTTTAGAGTCTAATTGCTAATTGTGTAGGTGTGAAAATCTCAGTGTGAGAGGCCTTTGAAGTAGACTCCTTGGTGGGTACAGATTTTATCCTGGCTGGGGGATGTTACTATACAGTATGTTGCTCAGAGCACAGAGGTTAATTAAGTTTAAAGTGAAATTAAATAATAAGTTAAGAAAAACCTTAGTGCTATAGAATAAAAGAACATATAAGATTTTGCAATGATAAAATATTTCCAAATAAAGGGCCTCATTACGAGTTGATCGCACGAAGCTGCTTTTTGCAGCCCGTATCTCCGCCTATGAGGGTTGTTTTTTCCCCATAGCAAGGCTGCAATCGCTTGTGCAGGCCTGCTATGGTAAAAAATGTTGTGCAGTTTCTAAGTAGGCCTGGACTTAAGCTAGCCATACATCAGACCAACTTTTCTCCAACACTCCAAACTTCCAACCATCCAACTTGTCTGTTTAACTAAAACAGTGCCCCACACATCTCACCAACTTTTTACCAGTGCTCCACACATCTAACCAACTTTTCATCAGACCAACCAACCTTCCAACTTCTGTCCAACTTGTGATGTCACCGAAGTAGGCGGACAGTGCCTGCCTACAGTTCTTCAGTTTTGTTTTGTTTTTTCATTTCAAAACATGCAGAAGTGTCTTTTTTTCAGTGAAACTGGGCTTTTCTTTCACCACCATACATTTATTAGATTTACTTATTTTTATACTGAACTATGGATACCAGCATGGTTGGGCTGCAAAGGCAAATAAATATATATATATATATATACCAGATGTAGATATTTGGCACTCCCAATGTAGTAAAATGTACAGCTTGCCTGGTGCCCTCCTGAGCTTCAAAAAGCAAACATATCACAAATGATAGGCGGCACTCTAGGACTTTTCAAAAATCAAGAACATACGTGACCCTGTTCTGCCAGCTTAACGTTTCGGTTTCGGTCATTTTCAATCCGCCACACTTTGCTGGCGGAATCTAATAAAAAAATTTAAAAACATGTTTTTTTTGGTGTTTTTTTTTTTGGGTAATAGCATATCTATTTATATTAGAAGGGATTAGGTACTTGGTTTGTCTTTTTTGGAGGCACAAGTATTATTTATATATTTTTAAAAAGATTATTATTATTTTTTTTTGTTCAAATGGAATGGGAAAAACCCGAAAAAAAATTGCGTGGGGTCCCCCCTCCAAAGCATAACCAGCCTCGGGCTCTTCGAGCCGGTCCTGGTTCTAAAAATCCAGGGGAAAAATGGACAGGGGATCCCCCGTATTTTTAAAACCAGCACCGTGCTCTGCGCCTGGTGCTGGTGCAAAAAATACGGGGGACAAAAAGAGTAGGGGTCCCCCGTATTTTTTACACCAGCATCGGGCTCCACTAGCTGGACAGATAATGCCACAGCCGGGGGTCACTTTTATACAGTGCCCTGCGGCCGTGGCATTAAATATCCAACTAGTCACCCCTGGCCGGGGTACCCTGGGGGAGTGGGGACCCCTTCAATCAAGGGGTCCCCCCCAGCCACCCAAGGGCCAGGGGTGAAGCCCGAGGCTGTCCCCCCCGTCCAAAGGCTGCGGATGGGGGGCTGATAGCCTTGAGAAAATTGAAAGAATATTGTTTTTTCCAGCAGTACTACAAGTCCCAGCAAGCCTCCCCGCAAGCTGGTACTTGGAGAACCACAAGTACCAGCATGCGGGAGAAAATCGGGCCCGCTGGTACCTGTAGTTCTAATGGAAAAAAAATACCCAAATAAAAACAGGAGACACACACCGTGACAGTAAAACTTTATTTCACACATGTCGACACACACATACTTACCAATGTTGACACAAAGCAGTCGGTCCTCTTCTCCAAGTAGAATCCACGGGTACCTGAAAATAAAAGATAATTATACTCACCTGATCCAGGGTCCAGATTATAATCCACGTACTTGGCAAAACAACAAACCGAACACCCGGACCAAACGGACTGAAAGGGGTCCCATGTTTACACATGGGACCCCTTTCCACGAATGCAGAGACACCCCCGTGACAGCTGTCACAGAAGTGTCTCTTCAGCCAATCAGGAAGCGCCACTCCGTGGCACTCACCTGATTAGCTCTGTGCGCGTCTGAAGTGACAGAAGGCTGGCGCGGGGGGGGGGGAATTAGCGGTGCGGGAGCCGGTGCGGGCGGAGGTAGGCTGGCGGACGGGTTGGGGGGGTGAATTAGCGGTGCGGGAGCCGGTGCGGGCGGAGGGAGGCTGGCGGGCGCGGGGGGGGGTGAATTACCGGTGCGGGAGCCGGTGCGGGCTGGAGTTGGCCCTGGTGGTGGTGAGGGGGAAGGGGTGCCGCGATCTTGGGGGGGCAGTGACTGCAGGAGGGGAGCAGAGGTGCTGCGATCGTGGGTGATATGCGGGGGGTGCCGCGATCATGGGTGATATGCGGGGGGTGCCGCGATCGTGGGTGGGGTGCGGGGGTACCGCGATCATGGGTGGGGTGCGGGGGGTGCAGCGATCGCGGTTGGGGTGCGGGGGTGCCGCGATCGCTGGTGGGGTGCGGGGGGTGCCGCAACCGCAGGTGGGGTGCCACTGCTGGGTGTCCTGCGATCGCGGGTGATATGCGGGGGGTGCCGCGATCACGGCTGATATGCGGGGGTACCACGATCGTGGGTGGGGTGCGGGGGGTGCAGCGATTACGGGTGGGGTGCGGGGGGTGCCGCGATCGGCGGGTGGGGTGCGGGGGTGCCGCGATCGCAGGTGGGGTGCGGGGAGTGCCACAACCGCAGGTGGGGTGCCACTGCTGGGTGTCCTGCGATCGCGGGTGATATGCGGGGGGTGCCGCGATCGCGGGTGATATGCGGGGGGTGCCGCGATCGCGGGTGATATGCGGGGGGTGCCGCGATCGCGGATGATATGCGGGGGTACCACGATCGTGGGTGGGGAGCGGGTACCGCGATCGCAGGTGATATGCGGGGGGTGCCGCGATCGCGGATGATATGCGGGGGTACCACGATCGTGGGTGGGGTGCGGGGTACCGCGATCGTGGGTGGGGCGCGGGGGGTGCAGCGATCGCGGGTGTGGTGCGGGGGGGGGGTGCAGCGATCGCGGGTGGGGTGCGGGGGGTGCAGCGATCGCGGGTGTGGTGCGGGGGTGCCGCGATCGTGGCTGATATGCGGGGGTGCCGCGATTGCGGGTAAACTGCGGGGGGTAGCGCGATTGCGGGTAAGCTGCTGGGGTGTGTGTGGCGCGATTGCGGGTAAACTGCGGTGGTGTGCGGGGTTGCCGCAACCGCAGGTGGGGTGCCAGTGATCGGGGGTGGCGTGCGGGGGTGCAGCAATCATGGGTGGGGTGCGGGGGGTGCCGCGATCGTGGGGTATCGCGGGAGGGGTGCCACTGCTGGGTGTCCTGTGACAGCGGCAGCAGTGATGTGCTACCGTAGCTGCCCTTGGTCCTCCTCCCGCTCCTCCGCCGCCGCCACTCCACGGGGTCCCGCTGTGACCGGGGCAGCCCGGCAGCAGTGATGAACTGCCGCAGCTGCCCCTGCACCTCCCGGCTCATGCTGCCCAGTAGGTAGTGATGGGGAAGAAGTAGTTGGACACTGCTGGTTAGTGTCCGCCTGCTTATCGTTCAGTTGGGGGGAAAGTTTCCCCTACACCTGAACGATTAGTTGGGAAAATCAAACAAGTTTGATTTTCCCAACTAGTTGGACAGACCGTTTCTGGACGTTTTTCAACGTGTGGGAGCAAACGGCTGATAATCGTTTGCTCCCACACACTGCCAGATTATTGTTCCAACCAGCCAACTAGTTGGCTGGTTGGAACGATATCTTCCTGATGTATGGCCAGCATTAGGCGGACATTACTACTCGATCGCAGCAAGTTGTCGTGCACGCATGGCCATCGCCGGGCAACGACGCTGGGACCGAAAAAAAACGATCGCAGCGCCGATCGCATGAAGATCGACAGGCGGAGGGCGTTCCTGGGCAACTCACCGTTTGTAGCCGTTTTCGGGGAGTGGTAAGAAAAACGCAGGCGTGGTGATAGAAACGCAGGTGTGTCCAGGGCGGGTGTTTGACGTCAGAGCTAGGACCGAACAGGTTGAAAACATTGCAGCAGGTAAGTAAGTCACCGGCACCCCTGCACTGAGCATACTGCCAGCACTGCCGACACCCCTGCACCGAGGACACTTCTGGCACTCGTACACTGCCGACACTCCTGCACTGAGGATACCGCCGGCACAACTGCACTGGGGATAATGCCAGCACTCCGCCGGCATCCGTGATTCTGCTGATCGGAAGTCGGACCCGGTCACATGCTCATTGCCAGGGGTTACATGCTCGTTGCCAGGGGTTACATATGCTTGTTGCTATAGGGGTTACATGCTCAGTGCCAGGGGGTTACATGCTCAGTGCCAGGGGGTTACATGCTCATTCCGGGTAGCGCTGGGTAATGGTCTAGTAATACCTCTAGTATATGTTTCCTAGAAGGCAGCTGCCATTTTTAAAGGGCCATCTTCCATGCTGTCTGCATGTAGTAGGTAGAGCCTAAGCATCTATTGTGCCGGTGCTGCGCCCCCCCCCAGGACTCAGACATCCAGGCTGATCAGGCCCTGGGTCTCATGTTTCTTCACCCGCTTGTATGGCAGACAGAGCACTGAGTGACTTATTATCGAGCACAGCTACAGCACTGGACTGATTTATGCAGACAGACGCAGCCCCCACTTGTATGGCAGACAGAGCACTCAGTGACTTATTATGGCAGCATAGCCCCAGCACTGGACTGATTTGTGGCAGACAGACACAGCACCCATGTGTATGGCACACAGAGCACCCAGTGACTTATTATGGAGCACAGCCACAGCACTGGACTGATTTATGGCAGACAGATGCAGCACCCACTTGTATGGCAGACAGAGCACCCAGTGACTTATTATGGCAGCATAGCCCAAGCACTGGACTGATTTGTTACAGCACAGGACAACAGCACCGACAGCAGAACCAGCACCCACCCCACGCCACCCTTCCCGCCACCCTCCCACAGACAGACAACAGACTTGTCCGTCCTGTTCCCTCTGCAATGCTGGAGTGATAATTGCAGCAAGAAGTGTGGAATAGCATATAGTCCAGATCTCGCGAGAATCCGACAGCGGGATGATGACGTTTTGACTTGTTCCGGGATCTGAGTCTGGGAGGAAAACCCGAGCCGGACTCTGATCCCGGCTCGGATCGGGAAGTTCGGATGGGCTCGGATCTTGTAGATCTGAGCCCGCTCATCCCTACCTACTATAAGTATGAACAGCATTTGATGATGAAAGAGGGAGAGAACGCAGTTATTTTTTTCTCAATTCAGTGTGTAATCCAGAGATTATTATGGGTTCATGAACAAAGCCTAAATTGTCTCAGTTACTGTATTGCTATAACCTATTGCTTCTCTTTAATCCAATGGATATATTATACTTTTCTTTTCTGCTGCTGAATAATGGGGCCTACACACGGGGTATTAGATTGCTCAGATCGCTCAGCACACAGCGCTGCACCAACAATGTGTGCTGAGCGATCTGTCACTGCACGAGTTCTCAATAGAGAAAACACGGGAGATGACTAGATCTTTCACACATGCTTGAACTAACTAGATGGGCGATAGTGAAGCGCGGGGATGCGCATCACTATTGCTATAGTCCACGCACAGAGCAATTTGTGCTGAATTTCTAAGCGATTCACTCAAATCACTTAGAAAAGCAGCCTAAATCGCTACGTGTGTAGTCAATTTTTCCAGGCACGTCGTATGGGTACAAAGCGGATCGTTGCTGTGCACTGGTTCTAGCGAAGAATCCATTCGCACAGCCGATCACAAAGAGATTGATAGGAAGAGCGCGATTGTGGGTGTCAACTGACCATTTTCTGGGAGTGTCTGGAAAAACACAGGCGTGTTGAGGCATTTGCAGGGTGGGTGTCTGATGTCAATTCCGGCTTGAATAGGCTGAAGGGATCGCTGCGGCTGAGTTAGGTCAGAGCAACTCAGAAACTGCACAAGCTGTTTTTGTACAGGGCGGATGCACACGCGTTCGCACACTTGCAAAGCTAAAGTACACTCCCCTATAGGTGGCATCTATCTGTTCGCAGCGCTGCAAAAAATAGCTAGCAAGTGAATAGATCTGAATTAGAGAAAAAAAAACAATCGAGAGAGCGCTATACACATCTGTTGTGGATATTTAAAAAATATTTTTATTTCTATCAATATTCCTTTTCACAATTATACTTAGTGCCGGCCGGCATCACATAAAAAATAAAAAAATTGAGGAAGCGGCCGATGCTATTGAGTAGGCTGGGAAACGCGTCTGTCACCATCTCCATACACAGACTGCAGCGGATCATTATCCATCAGCTGGCTGGCTGAATCACATCCCCAAAGCAGGGAAATGGCTGTGTAACCATCTGCCCATTGACTCCGGATAAGGCCAGGAGTGAAAGTACCGGCCGGGAGGACAAGCGGTCACATTGCGGTTAAAGCGAATAAGATGTCCACTCCAACTAAAAGGCTACCGGTAGGAGCATTAGCCAGGAGGATGACCGCAAATACTGTGACTTCAACCGAGGCATCTATATGGTATGCTTTTCAACATTATTCACAAAAGCAGCTCAAACAACCAAAAGGGAGCTGCTTTCAGCTCAAAATCGCTGGAGGAGAGAGCACCGATACACAGAGCTAGATTAAAGGGGGGGGGGGGGGGGAGAACGTACCCCGGGCCCCCCTTTCCAAAGGGCCCCCTGCCACACCACAGAGCGGATCTCTCTTCCGATCCAATCTGCGGTGCTGGGCTCCCGGCTCACGTCCTCGCTGCATAGGCGGCCGCACAGGTAGGACAGCTGAGCTGAGCGACAGCTCAGCTGTCCAATAATATATGAATGAAGCAGCCAGTCCCTGCAGCCTGCGTGCCCATCCAATGACTGGCTACTTCATTCATACATTATTGGACAGCTGAGCCGTCGCTCAGCTCAGCTGTCCTGTCTGTGTGGCCACTGCTGCAGTGGGGACGGTAGTGCAGGGCAGGTCAGCAGGTCCGCCGTGTGCTGCTTGGGGAGCTGCCTTCTTTTTATTAGAGGCTCCACAGTATTAAGAGCCACAGGCCCCCCATGGTCTTAATCCGGCTCTGCCGATACACATACAGTACGATACACCCTTGTCATTTGTGTTTATTTAAACTCTTTGACAATACTGTATTCTTGCTGATATGGCATAGATATACTATAGATAGTACTTTACATTTTGATTATAATCTCTAATTTTTCATCGACTGTACTTTAGGAGAGTCAAGAAAATAGTAGATGAGCTGACTGCTGATAATGATGAGCTTACTGCCATAGAACTCCGTCGTATTCTGCAAGCTGAGTGGGGCCTTGACATCTCCTGTAGTAGCATAAAAAGAATGCGGAGGCAACTTGGTTGGACTTATGCCGGTGCTAGGTACTGTACAGTAAATTGAAATTTCAATTACAATTATAATACAATTTCTATACAGTTTGTATACAGTGCGGTAAACTAATTACATCTCTGAAATCGGCATCTGATTTTTCTTTAACATTATCTTAGTTTGGATGCTCAATTATCCTATTCCCACTGTAAAATGTATCCCATTTTACATTCCTTTCACAGGATGACTCACATGATTAGAGATGTTAACAAGGAAAAGAGAGTTCAACAGGCTCGTCAATGGATTGCTATTGGAGAAAATTTTGACAATGTCATATTTACAGATGAAACTTCTGTAGCACTTGAGAGGTTTGCAAGGAGGTCCTTCCGCAAACGTGGCCATTTATCATTTAAGCCATCTCCAAAGCACCCATTAAAAGTACATGTGTGGGGTGGTATCTCCCGCAGAGGCCCAGGACCAATTTTAATTTTTGAAGGTACATATAAAGTACAGTAGTAATGTACATTACTATGTTGTTTTTCAATATTTTCTATTTAGAACTACTGTCCAGTGACTACTGTAAGTCTATGGACTACGAGAAAAGGATTTACTGGTAGGTATATAAAATCCTGGTTTTTTTATTGTTCTACGTCAGGTATCATGGATAAAACATTCTTCCAGTCCATGATCATTAATGATACTTTAGTGCCGTATGTAAGAAAGTATTGGTCATCTGGACATCGAATGTTCCAGGACAATGATCCAAAACATAGTGCTTCGGCCAAATTCATAGAGGAAAAAGGCATCATTTGGCAACGCACACCACCAGAGTAAGTACAGTTTTGCCCTGTAGACTGATGCTTCCTGTAAAGCATGAAATGCCAAATATTCCATATTTAAATTCTCTCCCTTTATTGACTTTTCACAGATCACCGGACATGAATCCTATCGAGCTAGTGTGGTCTCAAATGAAAAGTTATATTCGTTCTCAATGTAAGCCAAGGACAAAAGAGCAACTGATTGATGGCATCAATACATTTTGGAAAAACGTACTTACATTGGAGACCCGTAATAATTATGTAGACCATTTATTTTCTGTGCTGCCAGTGATTATAGAAAGAAATGGACAAGCCAGCTGCATGTAATTGGAATGGATCATATTGTCGACAAAAAGAAGGTCAACAGTCATTAGGTCGACCAATATTGGTCGACAGGCCATATGTCGACACATAAAAAAGACAGTACGCAAACGAATAATGCATATAATTTGCATAAAGGGCCCTTTACCTATCGTACTCATCCTTTCTGCAAATGCTTGAAATATCAAAATTAGACTACCTGCTTAAATTAATTAATTTGTTATATTTTATCTGTAACATGTACTTCACCCTAGTATTACATTTGTTATGCAATCTTGAAAATTGTTTAAAAAAAAAAAGTAGTCACCTCTGCAACACTGTATTCTGTAATTGTGTATGGATTGTACAAAGCATCCAAGTGATTGCATTCAGTTTTGTCTAACTTACAGTATATTTATACTATTTAGTTGGAATTATTTTATCATTGCAAAGTCTTATAATATGTTCCGTTACCTTGTAGCACTATTAGGTTTTAATTAACTTATTCTTTAATGTCACTTTAGACTTCATTCACCTCTGTGCTCTGAGTAACAAATAACCCTAATTTTTGCATTAATAAACTGAGGCTCTGAATTGCTAAAAGTTCACTGTTTATTTCAAATTCCAGGACAGCAGCCCTTCCCCCACCCAGAATACACGTTACTGTGCTGTAACTCTATTCCCCAAGGAATCTACTTCAAAGGCCTCTCACACTGAGATTTTCACACCTACACAATTAAGAACTGGACTCTAAAGCTGGCAATACTGTACATCAGAATGACCTGAATACGATCACACACACATAGCGATTTGGGCTGCTTTTCTAATTGCCTCACAATTCCTTTCACATGTGGTATCCCATGTATTTCAGACAAATGGAATCCATATATAGGGAAGAACAAAATTCCAAATTTCCCTCACAATTCCTTTCACATGTGGTATCCCATGTATTTCAGACAAATGGAATCCATATATAGGGAAGAACAAAATTCCAAATATAGTGTAGTATGTTAAAAGACAATAACAAAATTTTTAATACAATCAAATGCAAAATCTCCAAAAAAACATTGTAACAATTGATATGGCGATCAAATGATGATGAATGGCAAATTACCAGAATATGGTGCAAAATAAGCCTTAAATGATGCCTATAGCAATGTGGTTTGCTGCTGAATTATCCACAAATAACTTGAAAACAGAAAAGTGAAGATGGAGGTTTACCAGAATTCAACAGGGTATGTGCCTTAAAGATGTCAATTTATGGAGGCAATGGCTCCGGAACCTGTCTCCAAAGATCACGCTACTCCGTCAGTCTGGTGAATCTCCCTTCAGCAGTAGTTCTCCTGTCAAACAGAGCCAACGCGTTTCGGGAAATCTCCCTTCCTCAGGACTGAAACGCCTCCATAAATTGACATCTTTAAGGCACATACCCTGTTGAATTCTGGTAAACCTCCATCTTCACTTTTCTGTTTTCAAGTTATTTGTGGATAATTCAGCAGCAAACCACATTGCTATAGGCATCATTTAAGGCTTATTTTGCACCATATTCTGGTAATTTGCCATTCATCATCATTTGATCGCCATATCAATTGTTACAATGGTTTTTTGGAGATTTTGCATTTGATTGTATTAAAAATTTTGTTATTGTCTTTTAACATACTACACTATATTTGGAATTTTGTTCTTCCATATATATGGATTCCATTTGTCTGAAATACATGGGATACCACATGTGATAGGAATTGTGAGGGAAATTTGGAATTTTGTTCTTCCCTATATATGGATTCCATTTGTCTGAAATACATGGGATACCACATGTGAAAGGAATTGTGAGGGAAGTATCATTCTAATTATATTCGAATTATATTCTAATTATATTCTGATTAGCGCACTACATTTGGTCTAACCTTTATTTTGTCACGTTAATTACTTTGGTATTGGGGATACCGCTTGACCTATCTGTGTGCAGCTTATCTCTCTTTTTGGCGCTGAGGTACTTTTCTGTTACATATAGCATTTGCTTTTCTAATTGATTTGCTGAGTCACTTAGAAATACAGCACAAATCTCTATGTGTGTATGGACTATAGCGATAGTGATGTGCGTCCCTGCATGCTTGAAAGATCTAGTCATCACCCATGTTTCTCTAACGTCCTAGTGGATGCTGGGGACTCCGTCAGGACCATGGGGAATAGCGGCTCCGCAGGAGACAGGGCACAAAAGCAAGCTTTTAGGATCACATGGTGTGTACTGGCTCCTCCCCCTATGACCCTCCTCCAAGCCTCAGTTAGGTTTTTGTGCCCGTCCGAGAAGGGTGCAATCTAGGTGGCTCTCTTAAAGAGTTGCTTAGAAAAAGTTTTTAGGTTCTTTATTTTCAGTGAGTCCTGCTGGCAACAGGCTCACTGCATCGAGGGACTTAGGGGAGATAATTTCAACTCACCTGCGTGCAGGATGGATTGGATTCTTAGGCTACTGGACACCATTAGCTTCAGAGGGAGTCGGAACACAGGTCTCGCCCTGGGGTTCGTCCCGGAGCCGCGCCGCCGACCCCCTTGCAGATGTTGAAGATTGAAGAGGTCCGGAACCAGGCGGCAGAAGACTTTCAGTCTTCCTCAGGTAGCGCACAGCACTGCAGCTGTGCGCCATTGTCTGTCAGCACACTTCACACAGCGATCACGGAGGGTGCAGGGCGCGGGGGGGGGGGCGCCCTGGCAGCAATGTAGAATACCTGTATGGCGAAAAATACATCACATATAGCCCTTGAGGCTATATGGATGTATTTAACCCCTGCCAGACTTCACAATCTCCGGAGAAGAAGCCCGCCGAAAAGGGGGCGGGGCCTATTCTCCTCAGCACACAGCGCCATTTTCCCTCACAGAAAGGCTGAGGGGAAGGCTCCCAGGCTCTCCCCTGCACTGCACTACAGAAACAGGGTTAAAACAGAGAGGGTGGGCACTGATTTGGCGATATACATATATATTAAATGCTATATGGGAGGAACACTTATATAAGGGTTGTCCCTGTATAATTATAGCATTTTGGTGTGTGCTGGCAAACTCTCCCTCTGTCTCCCCAAAGGGCTAGTGGGTCCTGTCCTCTATCAGAGCATTCCCTATGTGTGTGCTCTATGTCGGTACGTGTGTGTCGACATGTATGAGGAAAATGTTGGTGAGGAGGCGGAGCAAATTGCCTGTAATGGTGATGTCACTCTCTAGGGAGTCGACACCGGAATGGATGGCTTACTTATGGAATTACGTGATAATGTCAACACGCTGCAAGTGGGTTGACGACATGAGACGGCCGGCGAACAAATTAGTACCGGTCCAGGCGTCTCAGACACCGTCAGGGGCTTGTAAAAACGCCCATTTACCTCAGTCGGTCGACATAGACCCAGACACGGACACTGATTTCAGTGTCGACGGTGAAGAAACAAACGTATTTTCCTTTAGGGCCACACGTTAAGGGCAATGAAGGAGGTGTTACATATTTCTGATACTCCAAGTACCACAAAGAAGGGTATTATGTGTGAGGTGAAAAAACTACCTGTAGTTTTTCCTGAATCAGATAAATTAAATGAAGTGTGTGATGATGCGTGGGTTTCCCCCGATAGAAAATTATTGGCGGTATACCCTTTCCCGCCAGAAGTTAAGGCGCGTTGGGAAACACCCCTCAGGGTGGATAAGGCGCTCACATGCTTATCAGAACAAGTGGCGGTACCATCTACAGATAGGGCCGTACTTAAGGAGCCAGCTGATAAGAGGCTGAAAAATATCCTAAAAAGTATACACACACATGCTGGTGTTATACTGTGACCAGCGATCGCCTCAGCCTGGATGTGCAGAGCTGAGGTGGCTTGGTCGGATTCCCTGACTAAAAATATTGATACCCTTGACAGGGACAGTATTTTATTGACTATAGAGCATTTAAAGGATGCATTTCTATATATGCGAGATGCGCAGAGGGATATTTGCACTCTGGCATCAAGAGTAAATGCGATGTCCATATCTGCAAGAAGATGTTTATGGACACGACAGTGGTCAGGGGATGCAGATTCCAAACGGCACAAAGATGTATTGCCGTATAAAAGGGGAGGAGTTATTTGGGGTCGGTCCATGGGACCTGGTGGCCACGGCAACTGCTGGAAGATCCACCGTTTTTTACCCTAAGTCACATCTCTGCAGAAAAAGACACCGTCTTTTCAGCCTCAGTCTTTTCGTCCCTATAAGATATCTGCCCAGGGATAGAGGAAAGGGAAGAAGACTGCAGCAGGCAGCCCATTCCCAGTAACAGAAGCCCTCCACCGCTTCTACTAAGTTCTCAGCATGACGCTGGGACCGTACAGGACCCCTGGATCCTACAAGTAGTATCAAAGGGGCACAGATTGGAATGTCGAGGCGTTTCCCCCCTCGCAGGTTCCTGTAGTCTGCTGTACCAATGTCTCCCTCCGACAGGGAGGCAGTATTGAAAACAATTCACAAGCTGTATTCCCAGCAGGTGATAATAAAATTACCCCTCCTACAACAAGGAAAGGGGTATTGTTCCACACTATAGGGTGGTACTGAAGCCAGAAGGCTAGGTGAGACCGATTCTAAATCTGAAAAATTTGAACACTTACAAGGGTTCAAATCCAGATGGAGTCACTCAGAGCAGTGATAGCGAACTGGGAACAAGGGGACTATATGGTGTCCCGGGACATCAGGGATGCTTACCTCCATGTTCCAAAAATTTGCTTTTCTCACCAAGGGTACCTCAGGTTCGTGGTACAGAACTGTCACTATCAGTTTCAGACGATGCCGTTGGAGTGTCCAAGGCACCCCGGGTCTTTACCAAGGTAATGACCGAAATGAGGATTCGTCTTCAAAGAAAATGGACGACCTCCTGATAAGAACAAGGTACAGAGAACAGTTGGAGGTCGGAGTAGCACTATCTCAAGTAGTTCTACGACAGCACGGGTGGATTCTAAATATTCCAAAACCGCAGTTGTTCCGACGACGCGTCTGCTGGTCCTAGGGATGATTCTGGACACAGTCCAGGAAAAGGGTGTTTCTCCCAGAGGAGAAAGCCAGGGAGTTATCCGAGCTAATCGGGATCCTCCTAAAACCAGGAAAAGTGTCAGTGCATCATTGCACAAGAGTCCTGGTAAAAATGGTGGCTTATTACGAAGCGCTTCCATTCGCCAGATTTCACGCAAGAACTCTTCAGTGGGATCTGCTGGACAAATGGTCCGGATCGCATCTTCAGATGCATCAGCGGATAACCCTATATCCAAGGACAAGGGTGTCTCTCCTGTGGTGATTACAGAGTGCTCATCTTCTAGAGGGCCGCAGATTCGGCATTCAGGATTGGATGCTGGTAACCACGGAGGCCAGCCTGAGAGGCTGGGGAGCAGTCACACAGGGAAAAAATTTCCAGGGAGTGTGATCAAGTCTGGAGAATTCTCTCCACATAAATATACTGGAGCTAAGAGCAAATTTGTAATGCTATAAGCTTAGCAAGGCCTCTGCTTCAAGGTCAGCCGGTATTGATCCAGTGGGATAACATCACGGCAGTCGCCCACGTAAACAGATAGGGCGGCACAAGAAGCAGGAGGGCAGTGGTCAAAACTGCAAGGATTTTTCGCTAGACGGAAAATCATGTGATAGCACTGTCAGCAGTGTTCATTCCGGGAGTGGACGACTGGGAAGCAGACTTCCTCAGCAGGCACGACCTCAACCCGGGAGAGTGGGAACTTCATCGGGAAGTTTTCCGCATGATTGTGAACCGTTGGAAAAGACCAAAGGTGGAAAGGATGGCGTCCCGCCCGAACAAAAAACGGGACAGGTATTGCGCCAGGTCACGAGACCTTCAGGCGATAGCTGTGGACGTCCTGGTAACACCGTGGGTGTAACAGTCGGTGTATGTGTTCCCTCTTCTGCTTCTCATAACCAAGGTATTGAGAATTATAAGACGTAGAGGAGTAAGAACTATACTCGTGGCTCCGGATTGGCCAAGAGGGACTTGGTACCCGGAACTTCAAGAGATGCTCACAGAGGACTAATGGCCTCGGGAGCTAAGATGGGATTTGCTTTCAGCAAGAACCATGTCTGTTCCAAGAGGAACCGTGGCATCTGCCTCTAAGAAAGGACCTGCTCCAGCAGGGACCTTGTCTGTTCCAAGACTTACCGTGACTGCGTTTGACGGCATGGCGGTTGAACGCCGGATCCTAAGGGAAAAGGCATTCCGGAAGAGGTCATACCTACCCTGGTCAAAGCCAGGAAGGAGGTGACCGCACAACGTTATCACCACATGTGGTGAAAATATGTTGCGTGGGTGAGGCCAGGAAGGCCCCACGAAAAAATTTCAACTAGGTCGATTTCTGCACTACCTGAAAACAGGAGTGTCTATGAGCCTCAAATTGGGGTCCATTAAGGTTCAAGTTTCGGCCCTGTAGATTTTCTTCCAGAAAAAATTGGCTTCAATTCCTGAAGTCCAGACGTTTGTCAAGGGAGTATTGCATATACAGCCCCTTGTGTGCCTCCAGTGGCACCGTGGGATCTCAACGTAGTGTTGGGATTCCTCAAATCATATTGGTTTGAACCGATCAAATCTGTGGATTTGAAATATCTCACATGGAAAGGGACCATGTTGTGGCCCTGGCCTCGGCCAGGCGATTGTCAGAATTGGGGGCTTTGTCTTAAAAAAAGCTCATATTTGTTTTTCCATTCGGACAGGGCAGAACTGCGGACTCGTCCCCAGTTTCTTCCTAAGGTGGTGTCAGCGTTTCGCCTGAAACAACATATTGTGGTGCCTGCGGCTACTAGGGACTTGGAGGACTCCAAGTTGCTAGACGTTGTCGGGGCCATAAAAATATATATATATATATATATATATATTTCCAGGACGGCTGGAGTCAGAAAGTCTGACTTGCTGTTTATATTGTATGCACCCCAAAAGATGGGTGCTCCTGCTTCTAAGCAGACTATTGCTCGTTGGATTTGTAGTACAATTCAGCTTGCACAGTCTGTGGCAGGCCTGCCACAGCCAAAATCTGTCAATGCCCATTCCACAAGGAAGGTGGGCTCATCTTGGGCGGATGCCCGAGGGGGTCTCGGCTTTAAAATTTTGCCGAGCAGCTACGTGGTCAGGGGGGAACACGTTTGTAAAATTCTACAAATTTGATACCCTGGCTGAGGAGGACCTGGAGTTCTCTCATTCGGTGCTGCAGAGTCATCCGCACTCTCCCGCCCGTTTGGGAGCTTTGGTATAATCCCCATGGTCCTGACGGAGTCCCCAGCATCCACTAGGACGTTAGAGAAAATAAGATTTTACTTACCGATAAATCTATTTCTCGTAGTCCGTAGTGGATGCTGGGCGCCCATCCCAAGTGCGGATTGTCTGCATTACTTGTACATAGTTATTGTTACAAAAATCGGGTTATTATTGTTGTGAGCCATCTTTTTTAGAGGCTACTTCATTGTTATCATACTGTTAACTGGGTTCAGATCACAAGTTGTACGGTGTGATTGGTGTGGCTGGTTTGGGTCTTACCCGGGATTCAAGATCCTTCCTTATTGTGTACGCTCGTCCGGGCACAGTACCTAACTGAGGCTTGGAGGAGGGTCATAGGGGGAGGAGCCAGTACACACCATGTGATCCTAAAAGCTTGCTTTTGTGCCCTGTCTCCTGCGGAGCCGCTATTCCCCATGGTCCTGACGGAGTCCCCAGCATCCACTACGGACTACGAGAAATAGATTTATCGGTAAGTAAAATCTTATTTTTCTCTATTGCAAACACGGGCAGTGACAGATCGCTCAGCACACATCGCTGGTGCAGCTCTGTGTGCTGAGTGATCTTGCTGAGCCCGTGTGATCACCGATATCGCTGGGCAGAAAACAGTCAACATACAGTGGCGTAACTACTGCCCCCGCAGCCCTCGCGGTGGCTTGGGGGCGAGGGGCTGCGGGGGCGCCACTGATTTAGTGCAGACTGACATGCGGACGAGCGTCCGCATGTCAGTCTGCGGTCTCGTTTCCTCCCTGCTGTTAGGAGGGACACAGAGGGCACAGTGCGCGCCTCTCCTGTGTCCCTCCTGGGTCCCCGGCGGCCGCGGGTCTCATAAAGGAAGTGCCGTTCGTGAGCACTTACTTTATTACAATGACCCGCGGCCGCCGGAGACACAGGAGGGACACAGGAGAGGCGCGCACTGTGCCCTCCGTGTCCCTCCTAACAGCAGGGGAGCGGTGGCGGCTGCGGCGGCGGAGGAGGAAGGGGGGGGGAACGAAGCACTGAGGGGGCATATCTGGCACTGATGGGGCATATCTGGCAATGGGGGAATATCTGGCACTGGGGACATTTATGGCACTGGGGGGAATATCTGGCACTGGGGACATTTATGGCACTGGGGGGAATATCTGGCACTGGGGGCATATTTGGCAGGGAGGGGGGGGGAGAATATCTGGCACTGGGGACATTTATGGCACTGGGGGGAATATCTGGCACTGGGGCATATGTGGCACGGGGGGGGATATCTGGCACTGGGGCAAATGTGGCACTGGGGGGGGCAATATGTGGCACTGGGGGGGAATATCTGGCACGGGGCATATGTGGCACTGGGGGGGAATATCTGGCACTGGGGCATATGTGGCACGGGGGGGGGATATCTGGCACTGGGGCATATGTGGCACTGGGGGGGGCAATATGTGGCACTGGGGGGGGGATATCTGGCACGGGGCATATGTGGCACTGGGGGGGAATATCTGGCACTGGGGCATATTTTGGCACTCGGGGCATATGTGGCACTGTGGGGGAATATCTGGCACTGGGGATAATGTGGCACTGGGGAGGTATATGTGTACCTGGCACATGGGGGGGGCTATATTTGGCACTGGGGGCATGTGAGTACCTGGCACCGTGGGGGAATATCTGGCACTGGAGACATATGTGGCACTGGGTGCACAGCCCTAGCAACAAGGACTACCTCCTAGCAACGAGCATGACACCCAGTGCATGAAACCCCTGGCAACAAGCATGACACCCAGTGCATGAAACCCCTGGCAACGAGCATGACACCCAGTGCATGAAACCCCTGGCAACGAGCATGACACCCTGAGCATGAAAACCCCTGGCACCGTGCATGGAACCAAGAGCATGAAACCCCTGGCAATGAGCATGACACCCAGTGCATGAAACCACTGACAACGAGCAGGTAATTGAAAAGTAATTAGAAGCCTTACTGTAGGACTTAATGTGTAATGGGTATTACGGTGTGTGGCATAATGTATCACGGACATTGCGGTGTGTGTCATAATGTGTCACAGGCATTACGGTGTATGGTATACTATATCGCGGGCATTGTGATATGTGGTATAATGTCTCAGGGTCATTGCAGTGTGTGGCATAATGTATCACGGACATTGCGGTGTGTGTCATAATGTGTCAGGCATTACGGTGTGTGGTATACTATATCACGGGCATTGTGGTATGTGGTATAATGTCTCAGGGTCATTGCAGTGTGGCATAATATATAACGGACATTGCGGTGTGTGGCATAGGGTATAACGGGCATTGCGATGTGTCACAGGCATTACGGTGTATGGTATACTATATCACGGGCATTGTGGTATAATGTCTCAAGGTCATTGCAGTGTGTGGCATAATGTGTCACAGGCATTGTATGTGCTATAATGTATCGGGCATTGCAGTGTGTGGTATAATGTATCACGGACATTGCAGTGTGTGTCATAATGTGTCACAGACATTGTATGTGCTATAATGTATCAGGGGCAGTGCAGTGTGTAGCATAATGTATAACGGGCATTGCGATTCCTGTCATAATGTGTCACAGGCATTACGGTGTGTGGCATAATGTGTCGGGGGCATTATGGTGTGTACATACTGTGTCATGTGCATTATTGTGTGTGGCATACTGTCTAAGGGCCATTGCAGTATGTGGCATAATGTATACTGGGCATTACTATAAGGAGGAAAAATTACAAATAATGTAAGGGGCATGAATCAGGATTATTTTTCTTTCCTGTGGTGGCCAACGTCTGGGCGTGCAGGTTGCAAAACTGGGGTATAAGGTAGTCTTTTCCTGCAATGCCACGCCCATTCCAACGAAACCACGCCCATCCCAACGAATCCACGCCCCCTTTTTTGCTGGCGCGCGCATATTAACCCCTTTATTCCTCCCAATTATGGGGGATGGGGGGGGGGGGGGGGCGCCGAAGAATTTTTTGGCTTGGGGGAGATAAATTTCTAGTTACGCCACTGTCAACATAGGTAAGTATGTGTGTGTCGACATGTGTGAAATAAAGTTTTACTGTCACGGTGTGTGTCTCCTGTTTTTATTTGGGTATTTTTTTTCCATTAGAACTACAGGTACCAGCGGGCACGTTTTTCTCCCGCATGCTGGTACTTGTGGTTCTCCAAGTACCAGCTTGCGGGGGAGGCTTGCTGGGACTTGTAGTACTACTGGAAAAAAACAATATTCTTTCAATTTTCTCAAGGCTATCAGCCCCCCATCCGCAGCCTTTGGATGGGGGGACAGCCTCGGGCTTCACCCCTGGCCCTTGGGTGGCTGGGGGGTGGACCCCTTGATTGAAGGGGTCCCCACTCCCCCAGGGTACCCTGGCCAGGGGTGACTAGTTGGATATTTAATGCCATGGCCGCAGGGCACTGTATAAAAGTGACCCCTGGCTGTGGCATTATCTGTCCAGCTAGTGGAGCCCGATGCTGGTGTAAAAAATACGGGGGACCCCTACTCTTTTTGTCCCCTGTATTTTTTGCACCAGCACCAGGCACAGAGCCCGGTGCTGGTTTTCAAAATACAGGGGATTCCCTGTCCATTTCCCCCCCCGGATTTTTAGAACCAGGACTGGCTCGAAGAGCCCGAGGCTGGTTATGCTTTGGAGGGGGGACCCCACGCAATTTTTGGGGGGGTTTTTCCCATCCCATTAAAAAAAAAAAAATATATATATAATAATAATCTTTTTAAAAATATATAAATAATACTTGTGCCTCCAAAAAAGAGGGAAGTGGGGTGCTGGCAGTGCGGGAGTGCCAGAAGTGTCCACTGTACCATCAACCAAGTGCAAGGAGGACATCTCCCGCACTACTGACACTCCTGCACTGGGGATACTGCCAGCCCTCCTACACTGATTACACCACCTGCACCTCTGCACCGAGGACACTACTGGCACTCCCACATGTATTGGAGATATATTAATACTTCACAATTAGCTGCCACTGCTGATATTCCCGTGTGCCTGATGGATAAATTGCCCTGCACATACAGATGTCCATGTAGCTGCCCATGGTGCTGTTGGTGGCTAGAGGTGGGAGGAGAAGCCACCGGCATCCTTGACTCTGCTGACCGGAAGTCTGACCCGGTCACATGCTCGTGGCCAGGGGTTACATGCTCGTTGCCAGGGGTTACATATGCTTTTTGCCATAGGGGTTATATGCTTAGAGCCAGGGGGTTACATGCTCATTCTGGGTAGCGCTGGGTAATGGTCTAGTAACCCCTGGCATCTGTCTCCTATAAGGGCCATCTTCCAATGCGATCTGCATGGAATCTGCAGCTTCCAGTAGTAGGTAGAGCCTAAGCATCTATTGTGCCAGTGCTGCGCCCCCCAGGACTCAGCTATCCAGGCTGCAGCCTTATGGCTGATCAGGCCCTGGGTCTCATGTTTCTTCACCCACTTGTATGGCAGACAGAGCACCCAGTGATTTATTATGGAGCACAGCCCAAGCACAGGACTGATTTGTGGCAGACAGGTGCAGCACCCACCTGTATGGCACACAGAGCACCCGGTTCCTTATTATGGCAACACAGCCTCAGCGCTGGACCGATTTGTGGCAGACAGACGCAGCACCCACTTGTATGGCAGACACTGTCGATCTTCAGACCGGATCCCAATGAAATATATGTGGTATTGAAATACCAAAAATTCTCTCTACTCACACCTTAACCACCAAACAATTGCAAAAAATGACAAGTATTAATAGTGCCTTTTAGTTAGTATCATAATTTCTATATTGAATCTCTGTGTGGAGTTTGTATGAACTCTTCATCAGCACATTATCAATCACAAGGAAAAAGATTTTTTTAAACATATAGGCAACATTGAGCCAGGTACATGTTGGAAGTTAGTATGAGAGATGTATTTGAAAAATATTAATACTTCACAATTAGCTGCTGCAGCTGATATTCCCGTGTGCATGATGGATAAATTGCCCTGCACATATGGCTCATGGGGGTCATTCTGACCCGATCGCTGCTGCTGACCAGCCGCTGCGGGCCGTGTAGTAATGAGTAGCTCCCGGCCAGCACGCTAAAGCTGCGCTGGCCGGGAGCTACTCCTGAAGTACAAAAGCATCGCCGCTGTGCAATACTTTTGCACTTCTGCAGGGGGGGGCGTAACTGACCTGCGGGGCAGACTGGCCCTGTGCTGGACATCCCCCGCATGTCTCTGTTCCTGATCGTAGCCCTGCAAAATTTTGCAGGGCTACGATCAACTCGGAATGACACCCCATAGCTGCAATTTTGTTAGCAGATGGGCAAAACCATGGGGGTCATGCAGGCCTGATCGCACGCTAGGTTGTTTTGCTGAGCTGCGATCAGGACATAACTGCGCATGTGTGTGCCCCGCAATACGCAGGCGCGTCGCACAGGTACAAAGTGGATCGTTGCTGAGCAATGGATTTAATGAATAATCCATTCGCACAGACAATCGCAAGGAGATTGACTGGAAGAAAACATTTGTGGATGTCAACTGACCATTTTCTGGGAGTGTTTGGAAAAACGCAGGTGTGTCAATGCGTTTGCAGGGTGGGTGTCTGATGTAAATTCGGGGCAAACACTTTAGCCTGTTCGTGTCCGGAATTGACGTCAGACACCTGCCCTGCAAACGCTTGGACACGCCTGCGTTTTTCCAAACACTCCCAGAAAGCGTTCAGTTGCCACCCACAAATGCCCTCTTCCTGTCAATCTCCTTGCGATCTGCTGTGCGAATCGATTCTTCGTTAAATCCATTGCTCAGCAATGATCCGCTTTGTACCCGTACGACGCACATGCGCATTGAGGTGCATACGCATGTGCAGTTTCGACCTGATCGCACCGCTGCAAAACAACCTAGCGTGCGATCATTTCAGAATGACCCCCATGGTTTTGCCCATTTGCAAATAAAATGCTGCTAGAATCAGGTCTGAACTACTCCCTCTAGAATCTCTTTATCAGACTTTCTGCTTGCTCAGTTTCTGAAAATGCCACCTGCTGTCTGAAAAGTGGTACTGCACTATATTTCAGAGGAGATACACATGGCTTGCCGTGTATATCTTAAGAGGAAATCTTATCTCGTGCCATGAACGGCAGGCCATGATACTTTTTTCAGAAAGGTAATAGTGGACACATCTGTACATATTTCTGACTCTAATTGGAAAGCCATGCATCAGAATTAACTTCTGCCACCTTGGTAATACATTTTGGAAATGTACCTAAAGTTTAAAGCAGAAAATGGGACACTTTTGAAATTTTCATTTTTTATCAAAATTGTGGGTCCGGGGCTTATGTTTTTTTCATATATGGCCATACACATTTCTGACTCCAATTGGAAAACCATGCACCAGAGTTATCTTCTGTCACCTTGGTGATACATTTTGGATATGTACCTAAAGTTTAAAGCAGAAAATGGGACACTTTTGAAATTTTCATTTTTGATCAAAATTGTGGGTCCGGGGCTTACGTTTTTTTATATACGGCCATACACATTTCTGACTCTAGTTGGAAAACCATATATCAGAATTAACTTCTGTCACCTTGGTGATACATTTTGCATATGTACCTAAAGTTTAAAGCAGAAATTGGGAGACTTTTGAAATTTTCATTTTTGATCAAAATTGTGGGTCCAGGGCTTACGTTTTTGTCATTTATAACCATACACATTTCTCAATCCAATTGGAAAACCATGCACCAGAATTAACTTCTGTCACCTTGTTGATACATTTTGGATATGTACCTAAAGTTTAAAGCAGAAAATGGGTCACTTTTGAATTTTTCACTTTTAATCAAAATTGTGGGTCCGGGGCTTACATTTTTTTCATATATGGCCATACACATTTCTGACTCCAGTTGGATAACCATGCACCAGAATTAACTTCTGTCACCTTGGTGATACATTTTGGATATGTACCTAAAGTTTAAAGCAGAAAATGGGACACTTTTGAAATTTTCATTTTTGATCAAAATTGTGGGTCTGGGGCTTACGTTTTTTTTCATATATGGCCATACACATTTCTGACTCCAATTGGAAAACCATGCACCAGAATTAACTTCTGTCACCTTGGTGATACAATTTGGATATGTACCTTAAGTTTAAAGCAGAAATTGGGACACTTTTGAAATTTTCATTTTTGATCAAAATTGTGGGTCTGGGGCTTACGTTTTTTTCATATATGGCCATACACATTTCTGACTCCAATTGAAAAACCATGCACCAGAATTAACTTCTGTCACCTTGGTGATACATTTTGGATATGTACCTAAAGTTTAAAGCAGAAAATGGGACACTTTTGAAATTTTCATTTTTGATCAAAATTGTGGGTCTGGGGCTTACGTTTTTTCATATATAGCCATAAACATTTCTGACTCCAATTAGAAAGCCATGCACCAGAATTAACTTCTGTCACCTTGGTAATACATTTTGGAAATGTACCTAAAGTTTAAAGCAGAAAATGGGAAACTTTTGAAATTTTTATTTTTTATCAAAATTGTGGGTTCGGGGCTCATGTTTTTTTCATATATGGCCACAAACATTTCTGATTCCAATTGGAAATCCATGCACCAGAATTAACTTCTGTTACCTTGGTGATACATTTTGGATATGTACCTAAAGTTTAAAGCAGAAAATGGGACACTTTTGAAATTTTTATTTTTTATCAAAATTGTGGGTCCGGGGCTTATGTTTTTTTCATATATGGCCATACACATTTCTGACTCCAATTGGAAAACCATGCACCAGAATTAACTTCTGTCACCTTGGTGATACATTTTGGATATGTACCTAAAGTTTAAAGCAGAAAATGGGACACTTTTGAAATTTTCATTTTTGATCAAAATTGTGGGTCTGGGGCTTATGTTTTTTTCATATATAGCCATACACATTTCTGACTCCAATTGGAAAACCATGCACCAGAATTAACTTCTGTCACCTTGGTGATACATATTGGATATGCACCTAAAGATTAAAGTAGAAATTGTGACACTTTTGAAATTTTCATTTTTGATCAAAATTGTGGGTCTGGGGCTTACGTTTTTTTCATATATGGCCATACACATTTCTGACTCCAATTGAAAAACCATGCACCAGAATTAACTTCTGTCACCTTGGTGATACATTTTGGATATGTACCTAAAGTTTAAAGCAGAAAATGGGACACTTTTGATATTTTCACTTTTGATCAAAATTGTGGGTCCATGGCTTACATTTTATTCATAAATGGCCATAAATATTTCTGACTCCATTTGGAAAACCTTGCACCAGAATTAACTTCTGTCACCTTGGTGATACATATTGGATATGCACCTAAAGATTAAAGTAAAATTTGGGACACTTTTGAAATTTTCATTTTTGATCAAAATTGTGGGTCCGGGGCTTACGTTTTTTTCATATATGGCCATAAACATTTCTGACTACAATTGGAAAACCATGCACCAGAATTAACTTCTGTCACCTTGGTGATACATATTGGATATGCACCTAAAGATTAAAGTAGAAATTGTGACACTTTTGGAATTTTCATTTTTGATCAAAATTGTGGTTCCGTGGCTTACGTTTTTTTCATATACGGCCATACACATTTCTGACTCCAGTTGGAAAACCATAAACCACAATTAACTTCTGTCACCTTGGTGATACATTTTCGATATGTACCTAAAGTTTAAAGCAGAAAATGGGACACTTTTGAAAATTTCATTTTTGATCAAAATTGTGTGTTCGGGGCTTACGTTTTTGTCATATACGGACATACATATTTCTGACTCTAATTGGAAAGCCATGCATCAGAATTAACTTCTGCCACCTTGGTAATACATTTTGGAAATGTACCTAAAGTTTAAAGCAGAAAATGGGACACTTTTGAAATTTTCATTTTTTATCAAAATTGTGGGTCCGGGGCTTATGTTTTTTTCATATATGGCCATACACATTTCTGACTCCAATTGGAAAACCATGCACCAGAGTTATCTTCTGTCACCTTGGTGATACATTTTGGATATGTACCTAAAGTTTAAAGCAGAAAATGGGACACTTTTGAAATTTTCATTTTTGATCTAAATTGTTGGTCCGGGGCTTACGTTTTTTTATATACGGCCATACACATTTCTGACTCTAGTTGGAAAACCATATATCAGAATTAACTTCTGTCACCTTGGTGATACATTTTGCATATGTACCTAAAGTTTAAAGCAGAAATTGGGAGACTTTTGAAATTTTCATTTTTGATCAAAATTGTGGGTCCAGGGCTTACGTTTTTGTCATTTATAACCATACACATTTCTCAATCCAATTGGAAAACCATGCACCAGAATTAACTTCTGTCACCTTGTTGATACATTTTGGATATGTACCTAAAGTTTAAAGCAGAAAATGGGTCACTTTTGAATTTTTCACTTTTAATCAAAATTGTGGGTCCGGGGCTTACATTTTTTTCATATATGGCCATACACATTTCTGACTCCAGTTGGATAACCATGCACCAGAATTAACTTCTGTCACCTTGGTGATACATTTTGGATATGTACCTAAAGTTTAAAGCAGAAATTGGGACACTTTTGAAATTTTCATTTTTGATCAAAATTGTGGGTCTGGGGCTTACGTTTTTTTTCATATATGGCCATACACATTTCTGACTCCAATTGAAAAACCATGCACCAGAATTAACTTCTGTCACCTTGGTGATACATTTTGGATATGTACCTAAAGTTTAAAGCAGAAAATGGGACACTTTTGAAATTTTCATTTTTGATCAAAATTGTGGGTCTGGGGCTTACGTTTTTTCATATATAGCCATAAACATTTCTGACTCCAATTAGAAAGCCATGCACCAGAATTAACTTCTGTCACCTTGGTAATACATTTTGGAAATGTACCTAAAGTTTAAAGCAGAAAATGGGAAACTTTTGAAATTTTTATTTTTTATCAAAATTGTGGGTTCGGGGCTTATGTTTTTTTCATATATGGCCACAAACATTTCTGATTCCAATTGGAAATCCATGCACCAGAATTAACTTCTGTTACCTTGGTGATACATTTTGGATATGTACCTAAAGTTTAAAGCAGAAAATGGGACACTTTTGAAATTTTTATTTTTTATCAAAATTGTGGGTCCGGGGCTTATGTTTTTTTCATATATGGCCATACACATTTCTGACTCCAAATGGAAAACCATGCACCAGAATTAACTTCTGTCACCTTGGTGATACATTTTGGATATGTACCTAAAGTTTAAAGCAGAAAATGGGACACTTTTGAAATTTTCATTTTTGATCAAAATTGTGGGTCTGGGGCTTATGTTTTTTTCATATATAGCCATACATATTTCTGACTCCAATTGGAAAACCATACACCAGAATTAACTTCTGTCACCTTGGTGATACATATTGGATATGCACCTAAAGATTAAAGTAGAAATTGTGACACTTTTGAAATTTTCACTTTTGATCAAAATTGTGGGTCCATGGCTTACATTTTATTCATAAATGGCCATAAATATTTCTGACTCCATTTGGAAAACCTTGCACCAGAATTAACTTCTGTCACCTTGGTGATACATATTGGATATGCACCTAAAGATTAAAGTAAAATTTGGGAAACTTTTGAAATTTTCATTTTTGATCAAAATTGTGGGTCCGGGGCTTACGTTTTTTTCATATATGGCCATAAACATTTCTGACTACAATTGGAAAACCATGCACCAGAATTAACTTTCGTCACCTTGGTGATACATATTGGATATGCACCTAAAGATTAAAGTAGAAATTGGGACACTTTTGGAATTTTCATTTTTGATCAAAATTGTGGGTCCGGGGCTTACGTTTTTTTCATATATGGCCATAAACATTTCTGACTCCAATTGGAAAACCATGCACCAGAATTAACTTCTGTCACCTTGGTGATACATATTGGATATGCACCTAAAGATTAAAGTAGAAATTGTGACACTTTTGGAATTTTCATTTTTGATCAAAATTGTGGTTCCGTGGCTTACGTTTTTTTTCATATACGGCCATACACATTTCTGACTCCAGTTGGAAAACCATAAACCACAATTAACTTCTGTCACCTTGGTGATACATTTTCGATATGTACCTAAAGTTTAAAGCAGAAAATGGGACACTTTTGAAATTTTCATTTTTTATCAAAATTGTGGGTCCGGGGCTTAAGTTTTTTTCATATATGGCCATACACATTTCTGACTCCAATTGGAAAACCATGCACCAGAATTAACTTCTGTCACCTTGGTGATACATATTGGATATGCACCTAAAGATTAAAGTAGAAATTGGGACACTTTTGGAATTTTCATTTTTGATCAAAATTGTGGGTCTGGGGCTTATGTTTTTTTCATATATGGCCATACACATTTCTGACTCCAATTGGAAAACCATGCACCAGAATTAACTTCTGTCACCTTGGTGATACATTTTGGATATGTACCTAAAGTTTAAAGCAGAAAATGGGACACTTTTGAAATTTTCACTTTTGATCAAAATTGTGGGTCCATGGCTTATGTTTTTTTCATATATGGCCATAAACATTTCTGACTCCAATTGGAAAACCATGCACCAGAATTAACTTCTGTCACCTTGGTGATACATTTTGGATATGTACCTAAAGTTTAAAGCAGAAAATGGGACACTTTTGAAATTTTCATTTTTGATCAAAATTGTGGGTTCGGGGCTTACGTTTTTGTCATATACGGACATACATATTTCTGACTCTAATTGTAAAGCCATGCATCAGAATTAACTTCTGTCACCTTGGTGATACATTGTGCATATGTACCTAAAGTTTAAAGCAGAAAATGGGACACTTTTGAAATTTTCGTTTTTGATCAAAATTGTGGGTCTGGGGCTTATGTTTTTTTCATATATGGCCATACACATTTCTGACTCCAATTGGAAAACCATGCACCAGAATTAACTTCTGTCACCTTGGTGATACATTGTGCATATGTACCTAAAGTTTAAAGCAGAAAATGGGACACTTTTGAAATTTTCATTTTTGATCAAAATTGTGGGTCCGGGGCTTACGTTTTTTTTCATATACGGCCATACACATTTCTGACTCCAGTTGGAAAACCATACACCACAATTAACTTCTGTCACCTTGGTGATACATTTTGGATATGTACCTAAAGTTTAAAGCAGAAAATGGGACACTTTTGAAATTTTCATTTTTGATCAAAATTGTGGGTCCGGGGCTTACGTTTTTTTATATACGGCCATACACATTTCTGACTCCAGTTGGAAAACCTTATATCAGAATTAACTTCTGTCACCTTGGTGATACATTTTGCATATGTACCTAAAGTTTAAAGCAGAAATTGGGAGACTTTTGAAATTTTCATTTTTGATCAAAATTGTGGGTCCAGGGCTTACGTTTTTGTCATTTATAACCATACACATTTCTCAATCCAATTGGAAAACCATGCACCAGAATTAACTTCTGTCACCTTGGTGATACATTGTGCATATGTACCTAAAGTTTAAAGCAGAAAATGGGTCACTTTTGAATTTTTCACTTTTAATCAAAATTGTGGGTCCGGGGCTTACATTTTTTTCATATATGGCCATACACATTTCTGACTCCAGTTGGATAACCATGCACCAGAATTAACTTCTGTCACCTTGGTGATACATTTTGGATATGTACCTAAAGTTTAAAGCAGAAAATGGGACACTTTTGAAATTTTCATTTTTGATCAAAATTGTGGGTCTGGGGCTTATGTTTTTTTTCATATATGGCCATACACATTTCTGACTCCAATTGGAAAACCATGCACCAGAATTAACTTCTATCACCTTGGTGATACAATTTGGATATGTACCTTAAGTTTAAAGCAGAAATTGGGACACTTTTGAAATTTTCATTTTTTATCAAAATTGTGGGTCTGGGGCTTACATTTTTTTCATATATGGCCATACACATTTCTGACTCCAATTGAAAAACCATGCACCAGAATTAACTTCTGTCACCTTGGTGATACATTTTGGATATGTACCTAAAGTTTAAAGCAGAAAATGGGACACTTTTGAAATTTTCATTTTTGATCAAAATTGTGGGTCTGGGGCTTACGATTTTTTCATATATAGCCATAAACATTTCTGACTCCAATTAGAAAGCCATGCACCAGAATTAACTTCTGTCACCTTGGTAATACATTTTGGAAATGTACCTAAAGTTTAAAGCAGAAAATGGGAAACTTTTGAAATTTTTATTTTTTATCAAAATTGTGGGTTCGGGGCTTATGTTTTTTTCATATATGGCCACAAACATTTCTGATTCCAATTGGAAAACCATGCACCAGAATTAACTTCTGTCACCTTGTTGATACATTTTGGATATGTACCTAAAGTTTAAAGCAGAAAATGGGACACTTTTGAAATTTTTATTTTTTATCAAAATTGTGGGTCCGGGGCTTACGTTTTTTTCATATATGGCCATACACATTTCTGACTCCAATTGGAAAACCATGCACCAGAATTAACTTCTGTCACCTTGTTGATACATTTTGGATATGTACCTAAAGTTTAAAGCAGAAAATGGGACACTTTTGAAATTTTCATTTTTGATCAAAATTGTGGGTCTAGGGCTTATGTTTTTTTCATATATGGTCATACACATTTCTGACTCCAATTGGAAAACCATGCACCAGGATTAACTTCTGTCACCTTGGTGATACATTTTGGATATGTACCTAAAGATTAAAGTAGAAATTGTGACACTTTTGAAATTTTCATTTTTGATCAAAATTGTGGGTCTGGGGCTTACGTTTTTTTCATATATGGCCATACACATTTCTGACTCCAATTGAAAAACCATGCACCAGAATTAACTTCTGTCACCTTTGTGATACATTTTGGATATGTACCTAAAGTTTAAAGCAGAAAATGGGACACTTTTGAAATTTTCACTTTTGATCAAAATTGTGGGTCCATGGCTTACATTTTATTCATAAATGGCCATAAATATTTCTGACTCCATTTGGAAAACCTTGCACCAGAATTAACTTCTGTCACCTTGGTGATACATATTGGATATGCACCTAAAGATTAAAGTAAAATTTGGGACACTTTTGAAATTTTCATTTTTGATCAAAATTGTGGGTCCGGGGCTTACGTTTTTTTCATATATGGCCATAAACATTTCTGACTACAATTGGAAAACCATGCACCAGAATTAACTTCTGTCACCCTGGTGATACATATTGGATATGCACCTAAAGATTAAAGTAGAAATTGGGACACTTTTGGAATTTTCATTTTTGATCAAAATTGTTGGTCCGGGGCTTACGTTTTTTTTCATATACGGCCATACACATTTCTGACTCCAGTTGGAAAACCATACACCACAATTAACTTCTGTCACCTTGGTGATACATTTTGGATATGTACCTAAAGTTTAAAGCAGAAAATGGGTCACTTTTGAAATTTTCATTTTTGATCAAAATTGTGGGTCCAGGGCTTACGTTTTTGTCATTTATAACCATACACATTTCTCTATCCACTTGGAAAACCATGCACCAGAGTTATCTTCTGTCACCTTGGTGATACATTTTGGATATGTACCTAAAGTTTAAAGCAGAAAATGGGACACTTTTGACATTTTCATTTTTGATCAAAATTGTGGGTCCAGGGCTTACGTATTTTTCATATATGGCCATACACATTTCTGACTCCAATTGGAAAACCATGCACCAGAGTTATCTTCTGTCACCTTGGTGATACATTTTGGATTTGTACCTAAAGTTTAAAGCAGAAAATGGGTCACTTTTGAATTTTTCATTTTTAATCAAAATTGTGGGTCCGGGGCTTACATTTTTTTCATATACGGCCATACACATTTCTGACTCTAATTGGAAAACCATGCAACAGAATAAACTTCTGTCACCTTGGTGATACATTTTGGATATGTACCTAAAGTTTAAAGCAGAAAATGGGTCACTTTTGAATTTTTCATTTTTAATCAAAATTGTGGGTCCAGGGCTTACATTTTTTTTCATATATGGCCATACACATTTCTGACTCCAGTTGGATAACCATGCACCAGAATTAACTTCTGTCACCTTGGTGATACATTTTGGATATGTACCTAAAGTTTGAAGCAGAAAATGGGACACTTTTGAAATTTTCATTTTTGATCAAAATTGTGGGTCTGGGGCTTACGTTTTTTTCATATATGGCCATACACATTTCTGACTCCAATTGGAAAACCATGCACCAGAATTAACTTCTGTCACCTTGGTGATACAATTTGGATATGTACCTTAAGTTTAAAGCAGAAATTGGGACACTTTTGAAATTTTCATTTTTGATCAAAATTGTGGGTCTGGGGCTTACGTTTTTTTCATATATGGCCATACACATTTCTGACTCCAATTGAAAAACGATGCACCAGAATTAACTTCTGTCACCTTGGTGATACATTTTGGATATGTACCTAAAGTTTAAAGCAGAAAATGGGAAACTTTTGAAATTTTCATTTTTGATCAAAATTGTGGGTCTGGGGCTTACGTTTTTTTCATATATGGCCATAAACATTTCTGACTCCAATTGGAAAGCCATGCACCAGAATTAACTTCTGTCACCTTGGTAATACATTTTGGAAATGTACCTAAAGTTTAAAGCAGAAAATGGGAAACTTTTGAAATTTTTATTTTTTATCAAAATTGTGGGTTCGGGGCTTATGTTTTTTTCATATATGGCCACAAACATTTCTGATTCCAATTGGAAATCCATGCACCAGAATTAACTTCTGTTACCTTGGTGATACATTTTGGATATGTACCTAAAGTTTAAAGCAGAAAATGGGACACTTTTGAAATTTTTATTTTTTATCAAAATTGTGGGTCCGGGGCTTATGTTTTTTTCATATATGGCCATACACATTTCTGACTCCAATTGGAAAACCATGCACCAGAATTAACTTCTGTCACCTTGGTGATACATATTGGATATACACCTAAAGATTAAAGTAGAAATTGGGACACTTTTGAAATTTTCATTTTTGATCAAAATTGTGGGTCCGGGGCTTACGTTTTTATCATATATGGCCATAAACATTTCTGACTCCAATTGGAAAGCCATGCACCAGAATTAACTTCTGTCACCTTGGTGATACATTTTGGATATGTACCTAAAGTTTAATGCAGAAAATGGGAAACTTTTGAAATTTTCACTTTTGATCAAAATTGTGGGTCCATGGCTTACATTTTATTCATAAATGGCCATAAATATTTCTGACTCCATTTGGAAAACCTTGCACCAGAATTAACTTCTGTCACCTTGGTAATACATATTGGATATGCACCTAAAGATTAAAGTAAAATTTGGGACACTTTTGAAATTTTCATTTTTGATCAAAATTGTGGGTCCGGGGCTTACGTTTTTTTCATATATGGCCATAAACATTTCTGACTCCAATTGGAAAACCATGCACCAGAATTAACTTCTGTCACCTTGTTGATACATTTTGGATATGTACCTAAAGTTTAAAGCAGAAAATGGGACACATTTGAAATTTTCATTTTTGATCAAAATTGTGGGTTCGGGGCTTACGTTTTTTCATATACGGACATACATATTTCTGACTCTAATTGTAAAGCCATGCATCAGATTTAACTTCTGTCACCTTGGTGATACATTGTGCATATGTACCTAAAGTTTAAAGCAGAAAATGGGACACTTTTGAAATTTTCGTTTTTGATCAAAATTGTGGGTCTGGGGCTTATGTTTTTTTCATATATGGCCATACACATTTCTGACTCCAATTGGAAAACCATGCACCAGAATTAACTTCTGTCACCTTGGTGATACATTGTGCATATGTACCTAAAGTTTAAAGCAGAAAATGGGACACTTTTGAAATTTTCATTTTTGATCAAAATTGCGGGTCCGGGGCTTACGTTTTTTTTCATATACGGCCATACACATTTCTGACTCCAGTTGGAAAACCATACACCACAATTAACTTCTGTCACCTTGGTGATACATTTTGGATATGTACCTAAAGTTTAAAGCAGAAAATGGGACACTTTTGAAATTTTCATTTTTGATCAAAATTGTGGGTTCGGGGCTTACGTTTTTGTCATATACGGACATACATATTTCTGACTAATTGGAAAACCATGCACCAGAATTAACTTCTGTCACCTTGGTGATACATATTGGATATGCACCTAAAGATTAAAGTAAAATTTGGGACACTTTTGAAATTTTCATTTTTGATCAAAATTGTGGGTCCGGGGCTTACGTTTTTTTCATATATGGCCATAAACATTTCTGACTCCAATTGGAAAACCATGCACCAGAATTAACTTCTGTCACCTTGGTGATACATATTGGATATGCACCTAAAGATTAAAGCAGAAATTGGGACACTTTTGGAATTTTCATTTTTGATCAAAATTGTGGGTCCGGGGCTTACGTTTTTTTCATATATGGCCATAAACATTTCTGACTCCAATTGGAAAACAATGCACCAGAATTAACTTCTGTCACCTTGGTGATACATATTGGATATGCACCTAAAGATTAAAGTAGAAATTGGGACACTTTGGGAATTTTCATTTTTGACCAAAATTGTGGGTCTGGGGCTTACGTTTTTTTTTCATATACGGCCATACACATTTCTGACTCCAGTTGGAAAACCATACACCACAATTAACTTCTGTCACCTTGGTGATACATTTTGGATATGTACCTAAAGTTTAAAGCAGAAAATGGGACACTTTTGACATTTTCATTTTTGATCAAAATTGTGGGTTCGGGGCTTACGTTTTTGTCATATACGGACATACATATTTCTGACTCTAATTGGAAAACCATGCATCAGAATTAACTTCTGTCACCTTGGTGATACATTTTGCATATGTACCTAAAGTTTAAAGCAGAAATTGGGACACTTTTGAAATTTTCATTTTTGATCAAAATTGTGGGTCCAGGGCTTACGTTTTTGTCATTTATAACCATACACATTTCTCAATCCAATTGGAAAACCATGCACCAGAATTAACTTCTGTCACCTTGTTGATACATTTTGGATTTGTACCTAAAGTTTAAAGCAGAAAATGGGTCACTTTTAAATTTTTCATTTTTAATCAAAATTGTGGGTCTGGGGCTTACATTTTTTTCATATATGGCCATAAACATTTCTGACTCCAATTAGAAAGCCATGCACCAGAATTAACTTCTGTCACCTTGGTAATACATTTTGGAAATGTACCTAAAGTTTAAAGCAGAAAATGGGAAACTTTTGAAATTTTTATTTTTTATCAAAATTGTGGGTTCGGGGCTTATGTTTTTTTCATATATGGCCACAAACATTTCTGATTCCAATTGGAAATCCATGCACCAGAATTAACTTCTGTTACCTTGGTGATACATTTTGGATATGTACCTAAAGTTTAAAGCAGAAAATGGGACACTTTTGAAATTTTTATTTTTTATCAAAATTGTGGGTCCGGGGCTTATGTTTTTTTCATATATGGCCATACACATTTCTGACTCCAATTGGAAAACCATGCACCAGAATTAACTTCTGTCACCTTGGTGATACATATTGGATATACACCTAAAGATTAAAGTAGAAATTGGGACACTTTTGAAATTTTCATTTTTGATCAAAATTGTGGGTCCGGGGCTTACGTTTTTTTCATATATGGCCATAAACATTTCTGACTCCAATTGGAAAGCCATGCACCAGAATTAACTTCTGTAACCTTGGTGATACATTTTGGATATGTACCTAAAGTTTAAAGCAGAAAATGGGACACTTTTGAAATTTTCATTTTTGATCAAAATTGTGGGTCTGGGGCTTATGTTTTTTTCATATATAGCCATACACATTTCTGACTCCAGTTGGAAAACCATAAACCACAATTAACTTCTGTCACCTTGGTGATACATTTTCGATATGTACCTAAAGTTTAAAGCAGAAAATGGGACACTTTTGAAATTTTCATTTTTGATCAAAATTGTGGGTTCGGGGCTTACGTTTTTGTCATATACGGACATACATATTTCTGACTCTAATTGGAAAGCCATGCATCAGAATTAACTTCTGCCACCTTGGTAATACATTTTGGAAATGTACCTAAAGTTTAAAGCAGAAAATGGGACACTTTTGAAATTTTCATTTTTTATCAAAATTGTGGGTCCGGGGCTTAAGTTTTTTTCATATATGGCCATACACATTTCTGACTCCAATTGGAAAACCATGCACCAGAATTAACTTCTGTCACCTTGGTGATACATATTGGATATGCACCTAAAGATTAAAGTAGAAATTGGGACACTTTTGGAATTTTCATTTTTGATCAAAATTGTGGGTCTGGGGCTTATGTTTTTTTCATATATGGCCATACACATTTCTGACTCCAATTGGAAAACCATGCACCAGAATTAACTTCTGTCACCTTGGTGATACATTTTGGATATGTACCTAAAGTTTAAAGCAGAAAATGGGACACTTTTGAAATTTTCACTTTTGATCAAAATTGTGGGTCCATGGCTTATGTTTTTTTCATATATGGCCATAAACATTTCTGACTCCAATTGGAAAACCATGCACCAGAATTAACTTCTGTCACCTTGGTGATACATTTTGGATATGTATCTAAAGTTTAAAGCAGAAAATGGGACACTTTTGAAATGTTCATTTTTGATCAAAATTGTGGGTCCGGGGCTTACGTTTTTTTTCATATACGGCCATACACATTTCTGACTCCAATTGGAAAACCATGCATCAGAATTAACTTCTGTCACCTTGGTGATACATTTTGGATATGTACCTAAAGTTTAAAGCAGAAAATGGGACACTTTTGAAATTTTCATTTTTGATCAAAATTGTGGGTTCGGGGCTTACGTTTTTGTCATATACGGACATACATATTTCTGACTCTAATTGTAAAGCCATGCATCAGAATTAACTTCTGTCACCTTGGTGATACATTGTGCATATGTACCTAAAGTTTAAAGCAGAAAATGGGACACTTTTGAAATTTTCGTTTTTGATCAAAATTGTGGGTCTGGGGCTTATGTTTTTTTCATATATGGCCATACACATTTCTGACTCCAATTGGAAAACCATGCACCAGAATTAACTTCTGTCACCTTGGTGATACATTGTGCATATGTACCTAAAGTTTAAAGCAGAAAATGGGACACTTTTGAAATTTTCATTTTTGATCAAAATTGTGGGTTCGGGGCTTACGTTTTTGTCATATACGGACATACATATTTCTGACTCTAATTGGAAAACCATGCATCAGAATTAACTTCTGTCACCTTGGTGATACATTTTGCATATGTACCTAAAGTTTAAAGCAGAAATTGGGACACTTTTGAAATTTTCATTTTTGATCAAAATTGTGTTTCCAGGGCTTACGTTTTTGTCATTTATAACCATACACATTTCTCAATCCAATTGGAAAACCATGCACCAGAATTAACTTCTGTCACCTTGTTGATACATTTTGGATATGTACCTAAAGTTTAAAGCAGAAAATGGGACACTTTTGAAATTTTCACTTTTTATCAAAATTGTGGGTCCATGGCTTATGGTTTTTTTCATATATGGCCATAAACATTTCTGACTCCAATTGGAAAACCATGCACCAGAATTAACTTCTGTCACCTTGGTGATACATATTGGATATGCACCTAAAGATTAAAGTAAAATTTGGGACACTTTTGAAATTTTCATTTTTGATCAAAATTGTGGGTCCGGGGCTTACGTTTTTTTCATATATGGCCATAAACATTTCTGACTCCAATTGGAAAACCATGCACCAGAATTAACTTCTGTCACCTTGGTGATACATATTGGATATGCACCTAAAGATTAAAGTAGAAATTGGGACACTTTTGGAATTTTCATTTTTGATCAAAATTGTGGGTCCGGGGCTTAAGTTTTTTTCATATATGGCCATAAACATTTCTGACTCCAATTGGAAAACAATGCACCAGAATTAACTTCTGTCACCTTGGTGATACATATTGGATATGCACCTAAAGATTAAAGTAGAAATTGGGACACTTTGGGAATTTTCATTTTTGACCAAAATTGTGGGTCTGGGGCTTACGTTTTTTTTCATATACGGCCATACACATTTCTGACTCCAGTTGGAAAACCATACACCACAATTAACTTCTGTCACCTTGGTGATACATTTTGGATATGTACCTAAAGTTTAAAGCAGAAAATGGGACACTTTTGACATTTTCATTTTTGATCAAAATTGTGGGTTCGGGGCTTACGTTTTTGTCATATACGGACATACATATTTCTGACTCTAATTGGAAAACCATGCATCAGAATTAACTTCTGTCACCTTGGTGATACATTTTGCATATGTACCTAAAGTTTAAAGCAGAAATTGGGACACTTTTGAAATTTTCATTTTTGATCAAAATTGTGGGTCCAGGGCTTACGTTTTTGTCATTTATAACCATACACATTTCTCAATCCAATTGGAAAACCATGCACCAGAATTAACTTCTGTCACCTTGTTGATACATTTTGGATTTGTACCTAAAGTTTAAAGCAGAAAATGGGTCACTTTTAAATTTTTCATTTTTAATCAAAATTGTGGGTCTGGGGCTTACATTTTTTTCATATATGGCCATAAACATTTCTGACTCCAATTAGAAAGCCATGCACCAGAATTAACTTCTGTCACCTTGGTAATACATTTTGGAAATGTACCTAAAGTTTAAAGCAGAAAATGGGAAACTTTTGAAATTTTTATTTTTTATCAAAATTGTGGGTTCGGGGCTTATGTTTTTTTCATATATGGCCACAAACATTTCTGATTCCAATTGGAAATCCATGCACCAGAATTAACTTCTGTTACCTTGGTGATACATTTTGGATATGTACCTAAAGTTTAAAGCAGAAAATGGGACACTTTTGAAATTTTTATTTTTTATCAAAATTGTGGGTCCGGGGCTTATGTTTTTTTCATATATGGCCATACACATTTCTGACTCCAATTGGAAAACCATGCACCAGAATTAACTTCTGTCACCTTGGTGATACATATTGGATATACACCTAAAGATTAAAGTAGAAATTGGGACACTTTTGAAATTTTCATTTTTGATCAAAATTGTGGGTCCGGGGCTTACGTTTTTTTCATATATGGCCATAAACATTTCTGACTCCAATTGGAAAGCCATGCACCAGAATTAACTTCTGTAACCTTGGTGATACATTTTGGATATGTACCTAAAGTTTAAAGCAGAAAATGGGACACTTTTGAAATTTTCATTTTTGATCAAAATTGTGGGTCTGGGGCTTATGTTTTTTTCATATATAGCCATACACATTTCTGACTCCAGTTGGAAAACCATAAACCACAATTAACTTCTGTCACCTTGGTGATACATTTTCGATATGTACCTAAAGTTTAAAGCAGAAAATGGGACACTTTTGAAATTTTCATTTTTGATCAAAATTGTGGGTTCGGGGCTTACGTTTTTGTCATATACGGACATACATATTTCTGACTCTAATTGGAAAGCCATGCATCAGAATTAACTTCTGCCACCTTGGTAATACATTTTGGAAATGTACCTAAAGTTTAAAGCAGAAAATGGGACACTTTTGAAATTTTCATTTTTTATCAAAATTGTGGGTCCGGGGCTTAAGTTTTTTTCATATATGGCCATACACATTTCTGACTCCAATTGGAAAACCATGCACCAGAATTAACTTCTGTCACCTTGGTGATACATATTGGATATGCACCTAAAGATTAAAGTAGAAATTGGGACACTTTTGGAATTTTCATTTTTGATCAAAATTGTGGGTCTGGGGCTTATGTTTTTTTCATATATGGCCATACACATTTCTGACTCCAATTGGAAAACCATGCACCAGAATTAACTTCTGTCACCTTGGTGATACATTTTGGATATGTACCTAAAGTTTAAAGCAGAAAATGGGACACTTTTGAAATTTTCACTTTTGATCAAAATTGTGGGTCCATGGCTTATGTTTTTTTCATATATGGCCATAAACATTTCTGACTCCAATTGGAAAACCATGCACCAGAATTAACTTCTGTCACCTTGGTGATACATTTTGGATATGTATCTAAAGTTTAAAGCAGAAAATGGGACACTTTTGAAATGTTCATTTTTGATCAAAATTGTGGGTCCGGGGCTTACGTTTTTTTTCATATACGGCCATACACATTTCTGACTCCAATTGGAAAACCATGCATCAGAATTAACTTCTGTCACCTTGGTGATACATTTTGGATATGTACCTAAAGTTTAAAGCAGAAAATGGGACACTTTTGAAATTTTCATTTTTGATCAAAATTGTGGGTTCGGGGCTTACGTTTTTGTCATATACGGACATACATATTTCTGACTCTAATTGTAAAGCCATGCATCAGAATTAACTTCTGTCACCTTGGTGATACATTGTGCATATGTACCTAAAGTTTAAAGCAGAAAATGGGACACTTTTGAAATTTTCGTTTTTGATCAAAATTGTGGGTCTGGGGCTTATGTTTTTTTCATATATGGCCATACACATTTCTGACTCCAATTGGAAAACCATGCACCAGAATTAACTTCTGTCACCTTGGTGATACATTGTGCATATGTACCTAAAGTTTAAAGCAGAAAATGGGACACTTTTGAAATTTTCATTTTTGATCAAAATTGTGGGTTCGGGGCTTACGTTTTTGTCATATACGGACATACATATTTCTGACTCTAATTGGAAAACCATGCATCAGAATTAACTTCTGTCACCTTGGTGATACATTTTGCATATGTACCTAAAGTTTAAAGCAGAAATTGGGACACTTTTGAAATTTTCATTTTTGATCAAAATTGTGTTTCCAGGGCTTACGTTTTTGTCATTTATAACCATACACATTTCTCAATCCAATTGGAAAACCATGCACCAGAATTAACTTCTGTCACCTTGTTGATACATTTTGGATATGTACCTAAAGTTTAAAGCAGAAAATGGGACACTTTTGAAATTTTCACTTTTTATCAAAATTGTGGGTCCATGGCTTATGTTTTTTTTCATATATGGCCATAAACATTTCTGACTCCAATTGGAAAACCATGCACCAGAATTAACTTCTGTCACCTTGGTGATACATTTTGGATATGTATCTAAAGTTTAAAGCAGAAAATGGGACACTTTTGAAATTTTCATTTTTGATCAAAATTGTGGGTCCAGGGCTTACGTTTTTGTCATTTATAACCATACACATTTCTCAATCCAATTGGAAAACCATGCACCAGAATTAACTTCTGTCACCTTGTTGATACATTTTGGATATGTACCTAAAGTTTAAAGCAGAAAATGGGACACTTTTGAAATTTTCGTTTTTGATCAAAATTGTGGGTTCGGGGCTTACGTTTTTGTCATATATGGACATACATATTTCTGACTCTAATTGGAAAGCCATGCATCAGAATTAACTTCTGTCACCTTGGTAATACATTTTGGAAATGTACCTAAAGTTTAAAGCAGAAAATGGGACACTTTTGAAATTTTCATTTTTGATCAAAATTGTGGGTCTGGGGCTTATGTTTTTTTCATATATGGCCATAAACATTTCTGACTCCAATTGGAAAACCTTGCACCAGAATTAACTTCTGTCACCTTGGTGATACATATTGGATATGCACCTAAAGATTAAAGTAGAAAATGGGACACTTTTGAAATTTTCATTTTTGATCAAAATTGTGGGTCCGGGGCTTACGTTTTTTTTCATATACGGCCATACACATTTCTGACTCCAGTTGGAAAACCATACACCACAATTAACTTCTGTCACCTTGGTGATACATTTTGGATATGTACCTAAAGTTTAAAGCAGAAAATGGGCCACTTTTGAAATTTTAATTTTTGATCAAAATTGTGGGTTCGGGGTTTACGTTTTTGTCATATACGGACATACATATTTCTGCCTCTAATTGGAAAACCATGCATCAGAATTAACTTCTGTCACCTTGGTGATACATTTTGCATATGTACCTAAAGTTTAAAGCAGAAATTGGGACACTTTTGAAATTTTCATTTTTGATCAAAATTGTGGGTCCAGGGCTTACGTTTTTGTCATTTATAACCATACACATTTCTCAATCCAATTGGAAAACCATGCACCAGAATTAACTTCTGTCACCTTGTTGATACATTTTGGATATGTACCTAAAGTTTAAAGCAGAAAATGGGACACATTTGAAATTTTCATTTTTGATCAAAATTGTGGGTTCGGGGCTTACGTTTTTTCATATACGGACATACATATTTCTGACTCTAATTGTAAAGCCATGCATCAGATTTAACTTCTGTCACCTTGGTGATACATTGTGCATATGTACCTAAAGTTTAAAGCAGAAAATGGGACACTTTTGAAATTTTCGTTTTTGATCAAAATTGTGGGTCTGGGGCTTATGTTTTTTTCATATATGGCCATACACATTTCTGACTCCAATTGGAAAACCATGCACCAGAATTAACTTCTGTCACCTTGGTGATACATTGTGCATATGTACCTAAAGTTTAAAGCAGAAAATGGGACACTTTTGAAATTTTTATTTTTGATCAAAATTGCGGGTCCGGGGCTTACGTTTTTTTTTCATATACGGCCATACACATTTCTGACTCCAGTTGGAAAACCATACACCACAATTAACTTCTGTCACCTTGGTGATACATTTTGGATATGTACCTAAAGTTTAAAGCAGAAAATGGGACACTTTTGAAATTTTCATTTTTGATCAAAATTGTGGGTTCGGGGCTTACGTTTTTGTCATATACGGACATACATATTTCTGACTAATTGGAAAACCATGCATCAGAATTAACTTCTGTCACCTTGGTGATACATTTTGCATATGTACCTAAAGTTTAAAGCAGAAATTGGGACACTTTTGAAATTTTCATTTTTGATCAAAATTGTGGGTCCGGGGCTTACGTTTTTTTTCATATATGGCCATACACATTTCTGACTCCAGTTGGAAAACCATAAACCACAATTAACTTCTGTCACCTTGGTGATACATTTTCGATATGTACCTAAAGTTTAAAGCAGAAAATGGGACACTTTTGAAATTTTCATTTTTTATCAAAATTGTGGGTTCGGGGCTTACGTTTTTGTCATAAACGGACATACATATTTCTGACTCTAATTGGAAAGCCATGCATCAGAATTAACTTCTGTCACCTTGGTAATACATTTTGGAAATGTACCTAAAGTTTAATGCAGAAAATGGGACACTTTTGAAATTTTCATTTTTGATCAAAATTGTGGGTCTGGGGCTTATGTTTTTTTCATATATGGCCATAAACATTTTTTACTCCAATTGGAAAACCTTGCACCAGAATTAACTTCTGTCACCTTGGTGATACATATTGGATATGCACCTAAAGATTAAAGTAGAAATTGGGACACTTTTGAAATTTGAATTTTTGATCAAAATTGTGGGTCCGGGGCTTACGTTTTTTTCATATATGGCCATAAACATTTCTGACTCCAATTGGAAAACCATGCACCAGAATTAACTTCTGTCACCTTGGTGATACATTTTGGATATGTACCTAAAGTTTAAAGCAGAAAATGGGACACATTTGAAATTTTAATTTTTGTTCAAAATTGTGGGTTCGGGGCTTACGTTTTTGTCATATACGGACATACATATTTCTGACTCTAATTGTAAAGCCATGCATCAGAATTAACTTCTGTCACCTTGGTGATACATTGTGCATATGTACCTAAAGTTTAAAGCAGAAAATGGGACACTTTTGAAATTTTCGTTTTTGATCAAAATTGTGGGTCTGGGGCTTATGTTTTTTTCATATATGGCCATACACATTTCTGACTCCAATTGGAAAACCATGCACCAGAATTAACTTCTGTCACCTTGGTGATACATTGTGCATATGTACCTAAAGTTTAAAGCAGAAAATGGGACACTTTTGAAATTTTCATTTTTGATCAAAATATTGGGTTCGGGGCTTACGTTTTTGTCATATACGGACATACATATTTCTGACTCTAATTGGAAAGCCATGCATCAGAATTAACTTCTGTCACCTTGGTAATACATTTTGGAAATGTACCTAAAGTTTAAAGCAGAAAATGGGACACTTTTGAAATTTTCATTTTTGATCAAAATTGTGGGTCTGGGGCTTACGTTTTTTTCATATATGGCCATAAACATTTCTGACTCCAATTAGAAAGCCATGCACCAGAATTAACTTCTGTCACCTTGGTAATACATTTTGGAAATGTACCTAAAGTTTAAAGCAGAAAATGGGAAACTTTTGAAATATTTATTTTTTATCAAAATTGTGGGTTCGGGGCTTATGTTTTTTTCATATATGGCCATACACATTTCTGACTCCAATTGGAAAACCATGCACCAGAATTAACTTCTGTCACCTTGGTGATACATTTTGGATATGTACCTAAAGTTTAAAGCAGAAAATGGGACACTTTTGAAATTTTCATTTTTGATCAAAATTGTGGGTCCGGGGCTTACGTTTTTTCATATATGGCCATAAACATTTCTGACTCCAATTGGAAAGCCATGCACCAGAATTAACTTCTGTCACCTTGGTGATACATTTTGGATATGTACCTAAAGTTTAAAGCAGAAAATGGGACACTTTTGAAATTTTTATTTTTTATCAAAATTGTGGGTCCGGGGCTTATGTTTTTTTCATATATGGCCATACACATTTCTGACTCCAATTGGAAAACCATGCACCAGAATTAACTTCTGTCACCTTGGTGATACATATTGGATATACACCTAAAGATTAAAGTAGAAATTGGGACACTTTTGAAATTTTCACTTTTGATCAAAATTGTGGGTCCATGGCTTACATTTTATTCATAAATGGCCATAAATATTTCTGACTCCATTTGGAAAACCTTGCACCAGAATTAACTTCTGTCACCTTGGTGATACATATTGGATATGCACCTAAAGATTAAAGTAAAATTTGGGACACTTTTGAAATTTTCATTTTTGATCAAAATTGTGGGTCCGGGGCTTACGTTTTTTTCATATATGGCCATAAACATTTCTGACTCCAATTGGAAAACCATGCACCAGAATTAACTTCTGTCACCTTGGTGATACATATTGGATATGCACCTAAAGATTAAAGTAGAAATTGGGACACTTTTGGAATTTTCATTTTTGATCAAAATTGTGGGTCCGGGGCTTACGGTTTTTTCATATATGGCCATAAACATTTCTGACTCCAATTGGAAAACCATGCACCAGAATTAACTTCTGTCACCTTGGTGATACATATTGGATATGCACCTAAAGATTAAAGTAGAAATTGGGACACTTTTGGAATTTTCATTTTTGATCAAAATTGTGGGTCTGGGGCTTACGTTTTTTTTCATATACGGCCATACACATTTCTGACTCCAGTTGGAAAACCATACACCACAATTAACTTCTGTCACCTTGGTGATACATTTTGGATATGTACCTAAAGTTTAAAGCAGAAAATGGGACACTTTTGACATTTTCATTTTTGATCAAAATTGTGGGTTCGGGGCTTACGTTTTTGTCATATACGGACATACATATTTCTGACTCTAATTGGAAAACCATGCATCAGAATTAACTTCTGTCACCTTGGTGATACATTTTGCATATGTACCTAAAGTTTAAAGCAGAAATTGGGACACTTTTGAAATTTTCATTTTTGATCAAAATTGTGGGTCCAGGGCTTACGTTTTTGTCATTTATAACCATACACATTTCTCAATCCAATTGGAAAACCATGCACCAGAATTAACTTCTGTCACCTTGTTGATACATTTTGGATTTGTACCTAAAGTTTAAAGCAGAAAATGGGTCACTTTTGAATTTTTCATTTTTAATCAAAATTGTGGGTCTGGGGCTTACATTTTTTTCATATATGGCCATAAACATTTCTGACTCCAATTAGAAAGCCATGCACCAGAATTAACTTCTGTCACCTTGGTAATACATTTTGGAAATGTACCTAAAGTTTAAATCAGAAAATGGGAAACTTTTGAAATTTTTATTTTTTATCAAAATTGTGGGTTCGGGGCTTATGTTTTTTTCATATATGGCCACAAACATTTCTGATTCCAATTGGAAATCCATGCACCAGAATTAACTTCTGTTACCTTGGTGATACATTTTGGATATGTACCTAAAGTTTAAAGCAGAAAATGGGACACTTTTGAAATTTTTATTTTTTATCAAAATTGTGGGTCCGGGGCTTATGTTTTTTTCATATATGGCCATACACATTTCTGACTCCAATTGGAAAACCATGCACCAGAATTAACTTCTGTCACCTTGGTGATACATATTGGATATACACCTAAAGATTAAAGTAGAAATTGGGACACTTTTGAAATTTTCATTTTTGATCAAAATTGTGGGTCCGGGGCTTACATTTTTTTCATATATGGCCATAAACATTTCTGACTCCAATTGGAAAGCCATGCACCAGAATTAACTTCTGTAACCTTGGTGATACATTTTGGATATGTACCTAAAGTTTAAAGCAGAAAATGGGACACTTTTGAAATTTTCATTTTTGATCAAAATTGTGGGTCTGGGGCTTATGTTTTTTTCATATATAGCCATACACATTTCTGACTCCAGTTGGAAAACCATAAACCACAATTAACTTCTGTCACCTTGGTGATACATTTTCGATATGTACCTAAAGTTTAAAGCAGAAAATGGGACACTTTTGAAATTTTCATTTTTGATCAAAATTGTGGGTTCGGGGCTTACGTTTTTGTCATATACGGACATACATATTTCTGACTCTAATTGGAAAGCCATGCATCAGAATTAACTTCTGCCACCTTGGTAATACATTTTGGAAATGTACCTAAAGTTTAAAGCAGAAAATGGGACACTTTTGAAATTTTCATTTTTTATCAAAATTGTGGGTCCGGGGATTAAGTTTTTTTCATATATGGCCATACACATTTCTGACTCCAATTGGAAAACCATGCACCAGAATTAACTTCTGTCACCTTGGTGATACATATTGGATATGCACCTAAAGATTAAAGTAGAAATTGGGACACTTTTGGAATTTTCATTTTTGATCAAAATTGTGGGTCTGGGGCTTATGTTTTTTTCATATATGGCCATACACATTTCTGACTCCAATTGGAAAACCATGCACCAGAATTAACTTCTGTCACCTTGGTGATACATTTTGGATATGTACCTAAAGTTTAAAGCAGAAAATGGGACACTTTTGAAATTTTCACTTTTGATCAAAATTGTGGGTCCATGGCTTATGTTTTTTTCATATATGGCCATAAACATTTCTGACTCCAATTGGAAAACCATGCACCAGAATTAACTTCTGTCACCTTGGTGATACATTTTGGAAATGTACCTAAAGTTTAAAGCAGAAAATGGGAAACTTTTGAAATATTTATTTTTTATCAAAATTGTGGGTTCGGGGCTTATGTTTTTTTCATATATGGCCATACACATTTCTGACTCCAATTGGAAAACCATGCACCAGAATTAACTTCTGTCACCTTGGTGATACATTTTGGATATGTACCTAAAGTTTAAAGCAGAAAATGGGACACTTTTGAAATTTTAATTTTTGATCAAAATTGTGGGTCCGGGGCTTACGTTTTTTCATATATGGCCATAAACATTTCTGACTCCAATTGGAAAGCCATGCACCAGAATTAACTTCTGTCACCTTGGTGATACATTTTGGATATGTACCTAAAGTTTAAAGCAGAAAATGGGACACTTTTGAAATTTTTATTTTTTATCAAAATTGTGGGTCCGGGGCTTATGTTTTTTTCATATATGGCCATACACATTTCTGACTCCAATTGGAAAACCATGCACCAGAATTAACTTCTGTCACCTTGGTGATACATATTGGATATACACCTAAAGATTAAAGTAGAAATTGGGACACTTTTGAAATTTTCACTTTTGATCAAAATTGTGGGTCCATGGCTTACATTTTATTCATAAATGGCCATAAATATTTCTGACTCCATTTGGAAAACCTTGCACCAGAATTAACTTCTGTCACCTTGGTGATACATATTGGATATGCACCTAAAGATTAAAGTAAAATTTGGGACACTTTTGAAATTTTCATTTTTGATCAAAATTGTGGGTCCGGGGCTTACGTTTTTTTCATATATGGCCATAAACATTTCTGACTCCAATTGGAAAACCATGCACCAGAATTAACTTCTGTCACCTTGGTGATACATATTGGATATGCACCTAAAGATTAAAGTAGAAATTGGGACACTTTTGGAATTTTCATTTTTGATCAAAATTGTGGGTCCGGGGCTTACGTTTTTTTCATATATGGCCATAAACATTTCTGACTCCAATTGGAAAACCATGCACCAGAATTAACTTCTGTCACCTTGGTGATACATATTGGATATGCACCTAAAGATTAAAGTAGAAATTGGGACACTTTTGGAATTTTCATTTTTGATCAAAATTGTGGGTCTGGGGCTTACGTTTTTTTTCATATATGGCCATACACATTTCTGACTCCAGTTGGAAAACCATACACCACAATTAACTTCTGTCACCTTGGTGATACATTTTGGATATGTACCTAAAGTTTAAAGCAGAAAATGGGACACTTTTGACATTTTCATTTTTGATCAAAATTGTGGGTTCGGGGCTTACGTTTTTGTCATATACGGACATACATATTTCTGACTCTAATTGTAAAGCCATGCATCAGAATTAACTTCTGTCACCTTGGTGATACATTGTGCATATGTACCTAAAGTTTAAAGCAGAAAATGGGACACTTTTGAAATTTTCGTTTTTGATCAAAATTGTGGGTCTGGGGCTTATGTTTTTTTCATATATGGCCATAAACATTTTTTACTCCAATTGGAAAACCTTGCACCAGAATTAACTTCTGTCACCTTGGTGATACATATTGGATATGCACCTAAAGATTAAAGTAGAAATTGGGACACTTTTGAAATTTGAATTTTTGATCAAAATTGTGGGTCCGGGGCTTACGTTTTTTTCATATATGGCCATAAACATTTCTGACTCCAATTGGAAAACCATGCACCAGAATTAACTTCTGTCACCTTGGTGATACATTTTGGATATGTACCTAAAGTTTAAAGCAGAAAATGGGACACATTTGAAATTTTAATTTTTGTTCAAAATTGTGGGTTCGGGGCTTACGTTTTTGTCATATACGGACATACATATTTCTGACTCTAATTGTAAAGCCATGCATCAGAATTAACTTCTGTCACCTTGGTGATACATTGTGCATATGTACCTAAAGTTTAAAGCAGAAAATGGGACACTTTTGAAATTTTCGTTTTTGATCAAAATTGTGGGTCTGGGGCTTATGTTTTTTTCATATATGGCCATACACATTTCTGACTCCAGTTGGAAAACCATACACCACAATTAACTTCTGTCACCTTGGTGATACATTTTGGATATGTACCTAAAGTTTAAAGCAGAAAATGGGACACTTTTGAAATTTTCATTTTTTATCAAAATATTGGGTTCGGGGCTTACGTTTTTGTCATATACGGACATACATATTTCTGACTCTAATTGGAAAGCCATGCATCAGAATTAACTTCTGTCACCTTGGTAATACATTTTGGAAATGTACCTAAAGTTTAAAGCAGAAAATGGGACACTTTTGAAATTTTCATTTTTGATCAAAATTGTGGGTCTGGGGCTTATGTTTTTTTCATATATGGCCATAAACATTTCTGACTCCAATTGGAAAACCTTGCACCAGAATTAACTTCTGTCACCTTGGTGATACATATTGGATATGCACCTAAAGATTAAAGTAGAAAATGGGACACTTTTGAAATTTTCATATTTGATCAAAATTGTGGGTCCGGGGCTCACGTTTTTTTTCATATACGGCCATACACATTTCTGACTCCAGTTGGAAAACCATACACCACAATTAACTTCTGTCACCTTGGTGATACATTTTGGATATGTACCTAAAGTTTAAAGCAGAAAATGGGCCACTTTTGAAATTTTAATTTTTGATCAAAATTGTGGGTTCGGGGTTTACGTTTTTGTCATATACGGACATACATATTTCTGCCTCTAATTGGAAAACCATGCATCAGAATTAACTTCTGTCACCTTGGTGATACATTTTGCATATGTACCTAAAGTTTAAAGCAGAAATTGGGACACTTTTGAAATTTTCATTTTTGATCAAAATTGTGGGTCCAGGGCTTACGTTTTTGTCATTTATAACCATACACATTTCTCAATCCAATTGGAAAACCATGCACCAGAATTAACTTCTGTCACCTTGTTGATACATTTTGGATATGTACCTAAAGTTTAAAGCAGAAAATGGGACACATTTGAAATTTTCATTTTTGATCAAAATTGTGGGTTCGGGGCTTACGTTTTTTCATATACGGACATACATATTTCTGACTCTAATTGTAAAGCCATGCATCAGATTTAACTTCTGTCACCTTGGTGATACATTGTGCATATGTACCTAAAGTTTAAAGCAGAAAATGGGACACTTTTGAAATTTTCGTTTTTGATCAAAATTGTGGGTCTGGGGCTTATGTTTTTTTCATATATGGCCATACACATTTCTGACTCCAGTTGGAAAACCATACACCACAATTAACTCCTGTCACCTTGGTGATACATTTTGGATATGTACCTAAAGTTTAAAGCAGAAAATGGGACACTTTTGAAATTTTCATTTTTTATCAAAATATTGGGTTCGGGGCTTACGTTTTTGTCATATACGGACATACATATTTCTGACTCTAATTGGAAAGCCATGCATCAGAATTAACTTCTGTCACCTTGGTAATACATTTTGGAAATGTACCTAAAGTTTAAAGCAGAAAATGGGACACTTTTGAAATTTTCATTTTTGATCAAAATTGTGGGTCTGGGGCTTATGTTTTTTTCATATATGGCCATAAACATTTCTGACTCCAATTGGAAAACCTTGCACCAGAATTAACTTCTGTCACCTTGGTGATACATATTGGATATGCACCTAAAGATTAAAGTAGAAAATGGGACACTTTTGAAATTTTCATATTTGATCAAAATTGTGGGTCCGGGGCTCACGTTTTTTTTCATATACGGCCATACACATTTCTGACTCCAGTTGGAAAACCATACACCACAATTAACTTCTGTCACCTTGGTGATACATTTTGGATATGTACCTAAAGTTTAAAGCAGAAAATGGGCCACTTTTGAAATTTTAATTTTTGATCAAAATTGTGGGTTCGGGGTTTACGTTTTTGTCATATACGGACATACATATTTCTGCCTCTAATTGGAAAACCATGCATCAGAATTAACTTCTGTCACCTTGGTGATACATTTTGCATATGTACCTAAAGTTTAAAGCAGAAATTGGGACACTTTTGAAATTTTCATTTTTGATCAAAATTGTGGGTCCAGGGCTTACGTTTTTGTCATTTATAACCATACACATTTCTCAATCCAATTGGAAAACCATGCACCAGAATTAACTTCTGTCACCTTGTTGATACATTTTGGATATGTACCTAAAGTTTAAAGCAGAAAATGGGACACATTTGAAATTTTCATTTTTGATCAAAATTGTGGGTTCGGGGCTTACGTTTTTTCATATACGGACATACATATTTCTGACTCTAATTGTAAAGCCATGCATCAGATTTAACTTCTGTCACCTTGGTGATACATTGTGCATATGTACCTAAAGTTTAAAGCAGAAAATGGGACACTTTTGAAATTTTCGTTTTTGATCAAAATTGTGGGTCTGGGGCTTATGTTTTTTTCATATATGGCCATACACATTTCTGACTCCAATTGGAAAACCATGCACCAGAATTAACTTCTGTCACCTTGGTGATACATTGTGCATATGTACCTAAAGTTTAAAGCAGAAAATGGGACACTTTTGAAATTTTTATTTTTGATCAAAATTGCGGGTCCGGGGCTTACGTTTTTTTTTCATATACGGCCATACACATTTCTGACTCCAGTTGGAAATCCATACACCACAATTAACTTCTGTCACCTTGGTGATACATTTTGGATATGTACCTAAAGTTTAAAGCAGAAAATGGGACACTTTTGAAATTTTCATTTTTGATCAAAATTGTGGGTTCGGGGCTTACATTTTTGTCATATACGGACATACATATTTCTGACTAATTGGAAAACCATGCATCAGAATTAACTTCTGTCACCTTGGTGATACATTTTGCATATGTACCTAAAGTTTAAAGCAGAAATTGGGACACTTTTGAAATTTTCATTTTTGATCAAAATTGTGGGTCCGGGGCTTACGTTTTTTTTCATATATGGCCATACACATTTCTGACTCCAGTTGGAAAACCATAAACCACAATTAACTTCTGTCACCTTGGTGATACATTTTCGATATGTACCTAAAGTTTAAAGCAGAAAATGGGACACTTTTGAAATTTTCATTTTTTATCAAAATTGTGGGTTCGGGGCTTACGTTTTTGTCATAAACGGACATACATATTTCTGACTCTAATTGGAAAGCCATGCATCAGAATTAACTTCTGTCACCTTGGTAATACATTTTGGAAATGTACCTAAAGTTTAATGCAGAAAATGGGACACTTTTGAAATTTTCATTTTTGATCAAAATTGTGGGTCTGGGGCTTATGTTTTTTTCATATATGGCCATAAACATTTTTTACTCCAATTGGAAAACCTTGCACCAGAATTAACTTCTGTCACCTTGGTGATACATATTGGATATGCACCTAAAGATTAAAGTAGAAAATGGGACACTTTTGAAATTTTCATTTTTGATCAAAATTGTGGGTCCGGGGCTTACGTTTTTTTCATATATGGCCATAAACATTTCTGACTCCAATTGGAAAACCATGCACCAGAATTAACTTCTGTCACCTTGGTGATACATTTTGGATATGTACCTAAAGTTTAAAGCAGAAAATGGGACACATTTGAAATTTTAATTTTTGTTCAAAATTGTGGGTTCGGGGCTTACGTTTTTGTCATATACGGACATACATATTTCTGACTCTAATTGTAAAGCCATGCATCAGAATTAACTTCTGTCACCTTGGTGATACATTGTGCATATGTACCTAAAGTTTAAAGCAGAAAATGGGACACTTTTGAAATTTTCGTTTTTGATCAAAATTGTGGGTCTGGGGCTTATGTTTTTTTCATATATGGCCATACACATTTCTGACTCCAATTGGAAAACCATGCACCAGAATTAACTTCTGTCACCTTGGTGATACATTGTGCATATGTACCTAAAGTTTAAAGCAGAAAATGGGACACTTTTGAAATTTTCATTTTTGATCAAAATATTGGGTTCGGGGCTTACGTTTTTGTCATATACGGACATACATATTTCTGACTCTAATTGGAAAGCCATGCATCAGAATTAACTTCTGTCACCTTGGTAATACATTTTGGAAATGTACCTAAAGTTTAAAGCAGAAAATGGGACACTTTTGAAATTTTCATTTTTGATCAAAATTGTGGGTCTGGGGCTTACGTTTTTTTCATATATGGCCATAAACATTTCTGACTCCAATTAGAAAGCCATGCACCAGAATTAACTTCTGTCACCTTGGTAATACATTTTGGAAATGTACCTAAAGTTTAAAGCAGAAAATGGGAAACTTTTGAAATATTTATTTTTTATCAAAATTGTGGGTTCGGGGCTTATGTTTTTTTCATATATGGCCATACACATTTCTGACTCCAATTGGAAAACCATGCACCAGAATTAACTTCTGTCACCTTGGTGATACATTTTGGATATGTACCTAAAGTTTAAAGCAGAAAATGGGACACTTTTGAAATTTTCATTTTTGATCAAAATTGTGGGTCCGGGGCTTACGTTTTTTCATATATGGCCATAAACATTTCTGACTCCAATTGGAAAGCCATGCACCAGAATTAACTTCTGTCACCTTGGTGATACATATTGGATATGCACCTAAAGATTAAAGTAGAAAATGGGACACTTTTGAAATTTTCATATTTGATCAAAATTGTGGGTCCGGGGCTCACGTTTTTTTTCATATACGGCCATACACATTTCTGACTCCAGTTGGAAAACCATACACCACAATTAACTTCTGTCACCTTGGTGATACATTTTGGATATGTACCTAAAGTTTAAAGCAGAAAATGGGCCACTTTTGAAATTTTAATTTTTGATCAAAATTGTGGGTTCGGGGTTTACGTTTTTGTCATATACGGACATACATATTTCTGCCTCTAATTGGAAAACCATGCATCAGAATTAACTTCTGTCACCTTGGTGATACATTTTGCATATGTACCTAAAGTTTAAAGCAGAAATTGGGACACTTTTGAAATTTTCATTTTTGATCAAAATTGTGGGTCCAGGGCTTACGTTTTTGTCATTTATAACCATACACATTTCTCAATCCAATTGGAAAACCATGCACCAGAATTAACTTCTGTCACCTTGTTGATACATTTTGGATATGTACCTAAAGTTTAAAGCAGAAAATGGGACACATTTGAAATTTTCATTTTTGATCAAAATTGTGGGTTCGGGGCTTACGTTTTTTCATATACGGACATACATATTTCTGACTCTAATTGTAAAGCCATGCATCAGATTTAACTTCTGTCACCTTGGTGATACATTGTGCATATGTACCTAAAGTTTAAAGCAGAAAATGGGACACTTTTGAAATTTTCGTTTTTGATCAAAATTGTGGGTCTGGGGCTTATGTTTTTTTCATATATGGCCATACACATTTCTGACTCCAATTGGAAAACCATGCACCAGAATTAACTTCTGTCACCTTGGTGATACATTGTGCATATGTACCTAAAGTTTAAAGCAGAAAATGGGACACTTTTGAAATTTTTATTTTTGATCAAAATTGCGGGTCCGGGGCTTACGTTTTTTTTTCATATACGGCCATACACATTTCTGACTCCAGTTGGAAATCCATACACCACAATTAACTTCTGTCACCTTGGTGATACATTTTGGATATGTACCTAAAGTTTAAAGCAGAAAATGGGACACTTTTGAAATTTTCATTTTTGATCAAAATTGTGGGTTCGGGGCTTACATTTTTGTCATATACGGACATACATATTTCTGACTAATTGGAAAACCATGCATCAGAATTAACTTCTGTCACCTTGGTGATACATTTTGCATATGTACCTAAAGTTTAAAGCAGAAATTGGGACACTTTTGAAATTTTCATTTTTGATCAAAATTGTGGGTCCGGGGCTTACGTTTTTTTTCATATATGGCCATACACATTTCTGACTCCAGTTGGAAAACCATAAACCACAATTAACTTCTGTCACCTTGGTGATACATTTTCGATATGTACCTAAAGTTTAAAGCAGAAAATGGGACACTTTTGAAATTTTCATTTTTTATCAAAATTGTGGGTTCGGGGCTTACGTTTTTGTCATAAACGGACATACATATTTCTGACTCTAATTGGAAAGCCATGCATCAGAATTAACTTCTGTCACCTTGGTAATACATTTTGGAAATGTACCTAAAGTTTAATGCAGAAAATGGGACACTTTTGAAATTTTCATTTTTGATCAAAATTGTGGGTCTGGGGCTTATGTTTTTTTCATATATGGCCATAAACATTTTTTACTCCAATTGGAAAACCTTGCACCAGAATTAACTTCTGTCACCTTGGTGATACATATTGGATATGCACCTAAAGATTAAAGTAGAAAATGGGACACTTTTGAAATTTTCATTTTTGATCAAAATTGTGGGTCCGGGGCTTACGTTTTTTTCATATATGGCCATAAACATTTCTGACTCCAATTGGAAAACCATGCACCAGAATTAACTTCTGTCACCTTGGTGATACATTTTGGATATGTACCTAAAGTTTAAAGCAGAAAATGGGACACATTTGAAATTTTAATTTTTGTTCAAAATTGTGGGTTCGGGGCTTACGTTTTTGTCATATACGGACATACATATTTCTGACTCTAATTGTAAAGCCATGCATCAGAATTAACTTCTGTCACCTTGGTGATACATTGTGCATATGTACCTAAAGTTTAAAGCAGAAAATGGGACACTTTTGAAATTTTCGTTTTTGATCAAAATTGTGGGTCTGGGGCTTATGTTTTTTTCATATATGGCCATACACATTTCTGACTCCAATTGGAAAACCATGCACCAGAATTAACTTCTGTCACCTTGGTGATACATTGTGCATATGTACCTAAAGTTTAAAGCAGAAAATGGGACACTTTTGAAATTTTCATTTTTGATCAAAATATTGGGTTCGGGGCTTACGTTTTTGTCATATACGGACATACATATTTCTGACTCTAATTGGAAAGCCATGCATCAGAATTAACTTCTGTCACCTTGGTAATACATTTTGGAAATGTACCTAAAGTTTAAAGCAGAAAATGGGACACTTTTGAAATTTTCATTTTTGATCAAAATTGTGGGTCTGGGGCTTACGTTTTTTTCATATATGGCCATAAACATTTCTGACTCCAATTAGAAAGCCATGCACCAGAATTAACTTCTGTCACCTTGGTAATACATTTTGGAAATGTACCTAAAGTTTAAAGCAGAAAATGGGAAACTTTTGAAATATTTATTTTTTATCAAAATTGTGGGTTCGGGGCTTATGTTTTTTTCATATATGGCCATACACATTTCTGACTCCAATTGGAAAACCATGCACCAGAATTAACTTCTGTCACCTTGGTGATACATTTTGGATATGTACCTAAAGTTTAAAGCAGAAAATGGGACACTTTTGAAATTTTCATTTTTGATCAAAATTGTGGGTCCGGGGCTTACGTTTTTTCATATATGGCCATAAACATTTCTGACTCCAATTGGAAAGCCATGCACCAGAATTAACTTCTGTCACCTTGGTGATACATTTTGGATATGTACCTAAAGTTTAAAGCAGAAAATGGGACACTTTTGAAATTTTTATTTTTTATCAAAATTGTGGGTCCGGGGCTTATGTTTTTTTCATATATGGCCATACACATTTCTGACTCCAATTGGAAAACCATGCACCAGAATTAACTTCTGTCACCTTGGTGATACATATTGGATATACACCTAAAGATTAAAGTAGAAATTGGGACACTTTTGAAATTTTCACTTTTGATCAAAATTGTGGGTCCATGGCTTACATTTTATTCATAAATGGCCATAAATATTTCTGACTCCATTTGGAAAACCTTGCACCAGAATTAACTTCTGTCACCTTGGTGATACATATTGGATATGCACCTAAAGATTAAAGTAAAATTTGGGACACTTTTGAAATTTTCATTTTTGATCAAAATTGTGGGTCCGGGGCTTACGTTTTTTTCATATATGGCCATAAACATTTCTGACTCCAATTGGAAAACCATGCACCAGAATTAACTTCTGTCACCTTGGTGATACATATTGGATATGCACCTAAAGATTAAAGTAGAAATTGGGACACTTTTGGAATTTTCATTTTTGATCAAAATTGTGGGTCCGGGGCTTACGGTTTTTTCATATATGGCCATAAACATTTCTGACTCCAATTGGAAAACCATGCACCAGAATTAACTTCTGTCACCTTGGTGATACATATTGGATATGCACCTAAAGATTAAAGTAGAAATTGGGACACTTTTGGAATTTTCATTTTTGATCAAAATTGTGGGTCTGGGGCTTACGTTTTTTTTCATATACGGCCATACACATTTCTGACTCCAGTTGGAAAACCATACACCACAATTAACTTCTGTCACCTTGGTGATACATTTTGGATATGTACCTAAAGTTTAAAGCAGAAAATGGGACACTTTTGACATTTTCATTTTTGATCAAAATTGTGGGTTCGGGGCTTACGTTTTTGTCATATACGGACATACATATTTCTGACTCTAATTGGAAAACCATGCATCAGAATTAACTTCTGTCACCTTGGTGATACATTTTGCATATGTACCTAAAGTTTAAAGCAGAAATTGGGACACTTTTGAAATTTTCATTTTTGATCAAAATTGTGGGTCCAGGGCTTACGTTTTTGTCATTTATAACCATACACATTTCTCAATCCAATTGGAAAACCATGCACCAGAATTAACTTCTGTCACCTTGTTGATACATTTTGGATTTGTACCTAAAGTTTAAAGCAGAAAATGGGTCACTTTTGAATTTTTCATTTTTAATCAAAATTGTGGGTCTGGGGCTTACATTTTTTTCATATATGGCCATAAACATTTCTGACTCCAATTAGAAAGCCATGCACCAGAATTAACTTCTGTCACCTTGGTAATACATTTTGGAAATGTACCTAAAGTTTAAATCAGAAAATGGGAAACTTTTGAAATTTTTATTTTTTATCAAAATTGTGGGTTCGGGGCTTATGTTTTTTTCATATATGGCCACAAACATTTCTGATTCCAATTGGAAATCCATGCACCAGAATTAACTTCTGTTACCTTGGTGATACATTTTGGATATGTACCTAAAGTTTAAAGCAGAAAATGGGACACTTTTGAAATTTTTATTTTTTATCAAAATTGTGGGTCCGGGGCTTATGTTTTTTTCATATATGGCCATACACATTTCTGACTCCAATTGGAAAACCATGCACCAGAATTAACTTCTGTCACCTTGGTGATACATATTGGATATACACCTAAAGATTAAAGTAGAAATTGGGACACTTTTGAAATTTTCATTTTTGATCAAAATTGTGGGTCCGGGGCTTACATTTTTTTCATATATGGCCATAAACATTTCTAACTCCAATTGGAAAGCCATGCACCAGAATTAACTTCTGTAACCTTGGTGATACATTTTGGATATGTACCTAAAGTTTAAAGCAGAAAATGGGACACTTTTGAAATTTTCATTTTTGATCAAAATTGTGGGTCTGGGGCTTATGTTTTTTTCATATATAGCCATACACATTTCTGACTCCAGTTGGAAAACCATAAACCACAATTAACTTCTGTCACCTTGGTGATACATTTTCGATATGTACCTAAAGTTTAAAGCAGAAAATGGGACACTTTTGAAATTTTCATTTTTGATCAAAATTGTGGGTTCGGGGCTTACGTTTTTGTCATATACGGACATACATATTTCTGACTCTAATTGGAAAGCCATGCATCAGAATTAACTTCTGCCACCTTGGTAATACATTTTGGAAATGTACCTAAAGTTTAAAGCAGAAAATGGGACACTTTTGAAATTTTCATTTTTTATCAAAATTGTGGGTCCGGGGATTAAGTTTTTTTCATATATGGCCATACACATTTCTGACTCCAATTGGAAAACCATGCACCAGAATTAACTTCTGTCACCTTGGTGATACATATTGGATATGCACCTAAAGATTAAAGTAGAAATTGGGACACTTTTGGAATTTTCATTTTTGATCAAAATTGTGGGTCTGGGGCTTATGTTTTTTTCATATATGGCCATACACATTTCTGACTCCAATTGGAAAACCATGCACCAGAATTAACTTCTGTCACCTTGGTGATACATTTTGGATATGTACCTAAAGTTTAAAGCAGAAAATGGGACACTTTTGAAATTTTCACTTTTGATCAAAATTGTGGGTCCATGGCTTATGTTTTTTTCATATATGGCCATAAACATTTCTGACTCCAATTGGAAAACCATGCACCAGAATTAACTTCTGTCACCTTGGTGATACATTTTGGAAATGTACCTAAAGTTTAAAGCAGAAAATGGGAAACTTTTGAAATATTTATTTTTTATCAAAATTGTGGGTTCGGGGCTTATGTTTTTTTCATATATGGCCATACACATTTCTGACTCCAATTGGAAAACCATGCACCAGAATTAACTTCTGTCACCTTGGTGATACATTTTGGATATGTACCTAAAGTTTAAAGCAGAAAATGGGACACTTTTGAAATTTTAATTTTTGATCAAAATTGTGGGTCCGGGGCTTACGTTTTTTCATATATGGCCATAAACATTTCTGACTCCAATTGGAAAGCCATGCACCAGAATTAACTTATGTCACCTTGGTGATACATTTTGGATATGTACCTAAAGTTTAAAGCAGAAAATGGGACACTTTTGAAATTTTTATTTTTTATCAAAATTGTGGGTCCGGGGCTTATGTTTTTTTCATATATGGCCATACACATTTCTGACTCCAATTGGAAAACCATGCACCAGAATTAACTTCTGTCACCTTGGTGATACATATTGGATATACACCTAAAGATTAAAGTAGAAATTGGGACACTTTTGAAATTTTCACTTTTGATCAAAATTGTGGGTCCATGGCTTACATTTTATTCATAAATGGCCATAAATATTTCTGACTCCATTTGGAAAACCTTGCACCAGAATTAACTTCTGTCACCTTGGTGATACATATTGGATATGCACCTAAAGATTAAAGTAAAATTTGGGACACTTTTGAAATTTTCATTTTTGATCAAAATTGTGGGTCCGGGGCTTACGTTTTTTTCATATATGGCCATAAACATTTCTGACTCCAATTGGAAAACCATGCACCAGAATTAACTTCTGTCACCTTGGTGATACATATTGGATATGCACCTAAAGATTAAAGTAGAAATTGGGACACTTTTGGAATTTTCATTTTTGATCAAAATTGTGGGTCCGGGGCTTACGTTTTTTTCATATATGGCCATAAACATTTCTGACTCCAATTGGAAAACCATGCACCAGAATTAACTTCTGTCACCTTGGTGATACATATTGGATATGCACCTAAAGATTAAAGTAGAAATTGGGACACTTTTGGAATTTTCATTTTTGATCAAAATTGTGGGTCTGGGGCTTACGTTTTTTTTCATATATGGCCATACACATTTCTGACTCCAGTTGGAAAACCATACACCACAATTAACTTCTGTCACCTTGGTGATACATTTTGGATATGTACCTAAAGTTTAAAGCAGAAAATGGGACACTTTTGACATTTTCATTTTTGATCAAAATTGTGGGTTCGGGGCTTACGTTTTTGTCATATACGGACATACATATTTCTGACTCTAATTGGAAAACCATGCATCAGAATTAACTTCTGTCACCTTGGTGATACATTTTGCATATGTACCTAAAGTTTAAAGCAGAAATTGGGACACTTTTGAAATTTTCATTTTTGATCAAAATTGTGGGTCCAGGGCTTACGTTTTTGTCATTTATAACCATACACATTTCTCAATCCAATTGGAAAACCATGCACCAGAATTAACTTCTGTCACCTTGTTGATACATTTTGGATTTGTACCTAAAGTTTAAAGCAGAAAATGGGTCACTTTTGAATTTTTCATTTTTTATCAAAATTGTGGGTTCGGGGCTTATGTTTTTTTCATATATGGCCACAAACATTTCTGACTCCAATTGGAAAGCCATGCACCAGAATTAACTTCTGTAACCTTGGTGATACATTTTGGATATGTACCTAAAGTTTAAAGCAGAAAATGGGACACTTTTGAAATTTTCATTTTTGATCAAAATTGTGGGTCTGGGGCTTATGTTTTTTTCATATATAGCCATACACATTTCTGACTCCAGTTGGAAAACCATAAACCACAATTAACTTCTGTCACCTTGGTGATACATTTTCGATATGTACCTAAAGTTTAAAGCAGAAAATGGGACACTTTTGAAATTTTCATTTTTGATCAAAATTGTGGGTTCGGGGCTTACGTTTTTGTCATATACGGACATACATATTTCTAACTCTAATTGGAAAGCCATGCATCAGAATTAACTTCTGCCACCTTGGTAATACATTTTGGAAATGTACCTAAAGTTTAAAGCAGAAAATGGGACACTTTTGAAATTTTCATTTTTTATCAAAATTGTGGGTCCGGGGATTAAGTTTTTTTCATATATGGCCATACACATTTCTGACTCCAATTGGAAAACCATGCACCAGAATTAACTTCTGTCACCTTGGTGATACATATTGGATATGCAACTAAAGATTAAAGTAGAAATTGGGACACTTTTGGAATTTTCATTTTTGATCAAAATTGTGGGTCCATGGCTTATGTTTTTTTCATATATGGCCATAAACATTTCTGACTCCAATTGGAAAACCATGCACCAGAATTAACTTCTGTCACCTTGGTGATACATTTTGGATATGTATCTAAAGTTTAAAGCAGAAAATGGGACACTTTTGAAATTTTCATTTTTGATCAAAATTGTGGGTCCGGGGCTTACGTTTTTTTTCATATACGGCCATACACATTTCTGACTCCAATTGGAAAACCATGCATCAGAATTAACTTCTGTCACCTTGGTGATACATTTTGGATATGTACCTAAAGTTTAAAGCAGAAAATGGGACACTTTTGAAATTTTCATTTTTGATCAAAATTGTGGGTTCGGGGCTTACGTTTTTGTCATATAAGGACATACATATATCTGACTCTAATTGTAAAGCCATGCATCAGAATTAACTTCTGTCACCTTGGTGATACATTGTGCATATGTACCTAAAGTTTAAAGCAGAAAATGGGACACTTTTGAAATTTTCGTTTTTGATCAAAATTGTGGGTCTGGGGCTTACGTTTTTTTTCATATACGGCCATACACATTTCTGACTCCAGTTGGAAAACCATACACCACAATTAACTTCTGTCACCTTGGTGATACATTTTGGATATGTACCTAAAGTTTAAAGCAGAAAATGGGACACTTTTGAAATTTTCATTTTTGATCAAAATTGTGGGTCCAGGGCTTACGTTTTTGTCATTTATAACCATACACATTTCTCAATCCAATTGGAAAACCATGCACCAGAATTAACTTCTGTCACCTTTTTGATACATTTTGGATATGTACCTAAAGTTTAAAGCAGAAAATGGGTCACTTTTGAATTTTTCATTTTTAAATCAAAATTGTGGGTCCGGGGCTTACATTTTTTTCATATACGGCCATACACATTTCTGACTCTAATTGGAAAACCATGCATCAGAATTAACTTCTGTCACCTTGTTGATACATTTTGGATATGTACCTAAAGTTTAAAGCAGAAAATGGGACACTTTTGAAATTTTCGTTTTTGATCAAAATTGTGGGTTCGGGGCTTACGTTTTTGTCATATACGGACATACATATTTCTGACTCTAATTGGAAAGCCATGCATCAGAATTAACTTCTGTCACCTTGGTAATACATTTTGGAAATGTACCTAAAGTTTAAAGCAGAAAATGGGACACTTTTGAAATTTTCATTTTTGATCAAAATTGTGGGTCTGGGGCTTATGTTTTTTTCATATATGGCCATAAACATTTCTGACTCCAATTGGAAAACCTTGCACCAGAATTAACTTCTGTCACCTTGGTGATACATATTGGATATGCACCTAAAGATTAAAGTAGAAAATGGGACACTTTTGAAATTTTCATTTTTGATCAAAATTGTGGGTCCGGGGCTTACGTTTTTTTTCATATACGGCCATACACATTTCTGACTCCAGTTGGAAAACCATACACCACAATTAACTTCTGTCACCTTGGTGATACATTTTGGATATGTACCTAAAGTTTAAAGCAGAAAATGGGCCACTTTTGAAATTTTAATTTTTGATCAAAATTGTGGGTTCGGGGTTTACGTTTTTGTCATATACGGACATACATATTTCTGCCTCTAATTGGAAAACCATGCATCAGAATTAACTTCTGTCACCTTGGTGATACATTTTGCATATGTACCTAAAGTTTAAAGCAGAAATTGGGACACTTTTGAAATTTTCATTTTTGATCAAAATTGTGGGTCCAGGGCTTACGTTTTTGTCATTTATAACCATACACATTTCTCAATCCAATTGGAAAACCATGCACCAGAATTAACTTCTGTCACCTTGTTGATACATTTTGGATATGTACCTAAAGTTTAAAGCAGAAAATGGGACACATTTGAAATTTTCATTTTTGATCAAAATTGTGGGTTCGGGGCTTACGTTTTTTCATATACGGACATACATATTTCTGACTCTAATTGTAAAGCCATGCATCAGATTTAACTTCTGTCACCTTGGTGATACATTGTGCATATGTACCTAAAGTTTAAAGCAGAAAATGGGACACTTTTGAAATTTTCGTTTTTGATCAAAATTGTGGGTCTGGGGCTTATGTTTTTTTCATATATGGCCATACACATTTCTGACTCCAATTGGAAAACCATGCACCAGAATTAACTTCTGTCACCTTGGTGATACATTGTGCATATGTACCTAAAGTTTAAAGCAGAAAATGGGACACTTTTGAAATTTTCATTTTTGATCAAAATTGCGGGTCCGGGGCTTACGTTTTTTTTCTTATACGGCCATACACATTTCTGACTCCAGTTGGAAAACCATACACCACAATTAACTTCTGTCACCTTGGTGATACATTTTGGATATGTACCTAAAGTTTAAAGCAGAAAATGGGACACTTTTGAAATTTTCATTTTTTATCAAAATTGTGGGTTCGGGGCTTACGTTTTTGTCATATACGGACATACATATTTCTGACTCTAATTGGAAAGCCATGCATCAGAATTAACTTCTGTCACCTTGGTAATACATTTTGGAAATGTACCTAAAGTTTAAAGCAGAAAATGGGACACTTTTGAAATTTTCATTTTTGATCAAAATTGTGGGTCTGGGGCTTACGTTTTTTTCATATATGGCCATACACATTTCTGACTCCAATTGAAAAACCATGCACCAGAATTAACTTCTGTCACCTTGGTGATACAATTTGGATATGTACCTAAAGTTTAAAGCAGAAAATGGGACACTTTTGAAATTTTCATTTTTGATCAAAATTGTGGGTCTGGGGCTTACGTTTTTTTCATATATGGCCATAAACATTTCTGACTCCAATTAGAAAGCCATGCACCAGAATTAACTTCTGTCACCTTGGTAATACATTTTGGAAATGTACCTAAAGTTTAAAGCAGAAAATGGGAAACTTTTGAAATATTTATTTTTTATCAAAATTGTGGGTTCGGGGCTTATGTTTTTTTCATATATGGCCACAAACATTTCTGATTCCAATTGGAAATCCATGCACCAGAATTAACTTCTGTTACCTTGGTGATACATTTTGGATATGTACCTAAAGTTTAAAGCAGAAAATGGGACACTTTTGAAATTTTTATTTTTTATCAAAATTGTGGGTCCGGGGCTTATGTTTTTTTCATATATGGCCATACACATTTCTGACTCCAATTGGAAAACCATGCACCAGAATTAACTTCTGTCACCTTGGTGATACATATTGGATATACACCTAAAGATTAAAGTAGAAAATGGGACACTTTTGAAATTTTCATTTTTGATCAAAATTGTGAGTCCGGGGCTTACGTTTTTTCATATATGGCCATAAACATTTCTGACTCCAATTGGAAAGCCATGCACCAGAATTAACTTCTGTCACCTTGGTGATACATTTTGGATATGTACCTAAAGTTTAAAGCAGAAAATGGGACACTTTTGAAATTTTTATTTTTTATCAAAATTGTGGGTCCGGGGCTTATGTTTTTTTCATATATGGCCATACACATTTCTGACTCCAATTGGAAAACCATGCACCAGAATTAACTTCTGTCACCTTGGTGATACATATTGGATATACACCTAAAGATTAAAGTAGAAATTGGGACACTTTTGAAATTTTCACTTTTGATCAAAATTGTGGGTCCATGGCTTACATTTTATTCATAAATGGCCATAAATATTTCTGACTCCATTTGGAAAACCTTGCACCAGAATTAACTTCTGTCACCTTGGTGATACATATTGGATATGCACCTAAACATTAAAGTAGAAATTGGGACACTTTTGGAATTTTCATTTTTGATCAAAATTGTGGGTCCGGGGCTTACGTTTTTTTCATATATGGCCATAAACATTTCTGACTCCAATTGGAAAACCATGCACCAGAATTAACTTCTGTCACCTTGGTGATACATATTGGATATGCACCTAAAGATTAAAGTAGAAATTGGGACACTTTTGGAATTTTCATTTTTGATCAAAATTGTGGGTCTGGGGCTTACGATTTTTTTTCATATACGGCCATACACATTTCTGACTCCAGTTGGAAAACCATACACCACAATTAACTTCTGTCACCTTGGTGATACATTTTGGATATGTACCTAAAGTTTAAAGCAGAAAATGGGACACTTTTGACATTTTCATTTTTGATCAAAATTGTGGGTTCGGGGCTTACGTTTTTGTCATATACGGACATACATATTTCTGACTCTAATTGGAAAACCATGCATCAGAATTAACTTCTGTCACCTTGGTGATACATTTTGCATATGTACCTAAAGTTTAAAGCAGAAATTGGGACACTTTTGAAATTTTCATTTTTGATCAAAATTGTGGGTCCAGGGCTTACGTTTTTGTCATTTATAACCATACACATTTCTCAATCCAATTGGAAAACCATGCACCAGAATTAACTTCTGTCACCTTGTTGATACATTTTGGATTTGTACCTAAAGTTTAAAGCAGAAAATGGGTCACTTTTGAATTTTTCATTTTTAATCAAAATTGTGGGTCTGGGGCTTACATTTTTTTCATATATGGCCATAAACATTTCTGACTCCAATTAGAAAGCCATGCACCAGAATTAACTTCTGTCACCTTGGTAATACATTTTGGAAATGTACCTAAAGTTTAAAGCAGAAAATGGGAAACTTTTGAAATTTTTATTTTTTATCAAAATTGTGGGTTCGGGGCTTATGTTTTTTTCATATATGGCCACAAACATTTCTGATTCCAATTGGAAATCCATGCACCAGAATTAACTTCTGTTACCTTGGTGATACATTTTGGATATGTACCTAAAGTTTAAAGCAGAAAATGGGACACTTTTGAAATTTTTATTTTTTATCAAAATTGTGGGTCCGGGGCTTATGTTTTTTTCATATATGGCCATACACATTTCTGACTCCAATTGGAAAACCATGCACCAGAATTAACTTCTGTCACCTTGGTGATACATATTGGATATACACCTAAAGATTAAAGTAGAAATTGGGACACTTTTGAAATTTTCATTTTTGATCAAAATTGTGGGTCCGGGGCTTACGTTTTTTTCATATATGGCCATAAACATTTCTGACTCCAATTGGAAAGCCATGCACCAGAATTAACTTCTGTAACCTTGGTGATACATTTTGGATATGTACCTAAAGTTTAAAGCAGAAAATGGGACACTTTTGAAATTTTCATTTTTGATCAAAATTGTGGGTCTGGGGCTTATGTTTTTTTCATATATAGCCATACACATTTCTGACTCCAGTTGGAAAACCATAAACCACAATTAACTTCTGTCACCTTGGTGATACATTTTCGATATGTACCTAAAGTTTAAAGCAGAAAATGGGACACTTTTGAAATTTTCATTTTTGATCAAAATTGTGGGTTCGGGGCTTACGTTTTTGTCATATACGGACATACATATTTCTGACTCCAATTGGAAAGCCATGCATCAGAATTAACTTCTGCCACCTTGGTAATACATTTTGGAAATGTACCTAAAGTTTAAAGCAGAAAATGGGACACTTTTGAAATTTTCATTTTTTATCAAAATTGTGGGTCCGGGGCTTAAGTTTTTTTCATATATGGCCATTCACATTTCTGACTCCAATTGGAAAACCATGCACCAGAATTAACTTCTGTCACCTTGGTGATACATATTGGATATGCACCTAAAGATTAAAGTAGAAATTGGGACACTTTTGGAATTTTCATTTTTGATCAAAATTGTGGGTCTGGGGCTTATGTTTTTTTCATATATGGCCATACACATTTCTGACTCCAATTGGAAAACCATGCACCAGAATTAACTTCTGTCACCTTGGTGATACATTTTGGATATGTACCTAAAGTTTAAAGCAGAAAATGGGACACTTTTGAAATTTTCACTTTTGATCAAAATTGTGGGTCCATGGCTTATGTTTTTTTCATATATGGCCATAAACATTTCTGACTCCAATTGGCAAACCATGCACCAGAATTAACTTCTGTCACCTTGGTGATACATTTTGGATATGTATCTAAAGTTTAAAGCAGAAAATGGGACACTTTTGAAATTTTCATTTTTGATCAAAATTGTGGGTCCGGGGCTTATGTTTTTTTTCATATACGGCCATACACATTTCTGACTCCAATTGGAAAACCATGCATCAGAATTAACTTCTGTCACCTTGGTGATACATTTTGGATATGTACCTAAAGTTTAAAGCAGAAAATGGGACACTTTTGAAATTTTCATTTTTTATCAAAATTGTGGGTCCGGGGCTTAAGTTTTTTTCATATATGGCCATACACATTTCTGACTCCAATTGGAAAACCATGCACCAGAATTAACTTCTGTCACCTTGGTGATACATATTGGATATGCACCTAAAGATTAAAGTAGAAATTGGGACACTTTTGGAATTTTCATTTTTGATCAAAATTGTGGGTCTGGGGCTTATGTTTTTTTCATATATGGCCATACACATTTCTGACTCCAATTGGAAAACCATGCACCAGAATTAACTTCTGTCACCTTGGTGATACATTTTGGATATGTACCTAAAGTTTAAAGCAGAAAATGGGACACTTTTGAAATTTTCACTTTTGATCAAAATTGTGGGTCCATGGCTTATGTTTTTTTCATATATGGCCATAAACATTTCTGACTCCAATTGGAAAACCATGCACCAGAATTAACTTCTGTCACCTTGGTGATACATTTTGGATATGTATCTAAAGTTTAAAGCAGAAAATGGGACACTTTTGAAATTTTCATTTTTGATCAAAATTGTGGGTCCGGGGCTTACGTTTTTTTCATATACGGCCATACACATTTCTGACTCCAATTGGAAAACCATGCATCAGAATTAACTTTTGTCACCTTGGTGATACATTTTGGATATGTACCTAAAGTTTAAAGCAGAAAATGGGACACTTTTGAAATTTTCATTTTTGATCAAAATTGTGGGTCTGGGGCTTATGTTTTTTTCATATATGGCCATAAACATTTCTGACTCCAATTGGAAAACCTTGCACCAGAATTAACTTCTGTCACCTTGGTGATACATATTGGATATGCACCTAAAGATTAAAGTAGAAAATGGGACACTTTTGAAATTTTCATTTTTGATCAAAATTGTGGGTCCGGGGCTTACATTTTTTTTCATATACGGCCATACACATTTCTGACTCCAGTTGGAAAACCATACACCACAATTAACTTCTGTCACCTTGGTGATACATTTTGGATATGTACCTAAAGTTTAAAGCAGAAAATGGGCCACTTTTGAAATTTTAATTTTTGATCAAAATTGTGGGTTCGGGGTTTACGTTTTTGTCATATACGGACATACATATTTCTGCCTCTAATTGGAAAACCATGCATCAGAATTAACTTCTGTCACCTTGGTGATACATTTTGCATATGTACCTAAAGTTTAAAGCAGAAATTGGGACACTTTTGAAATTTTCATTTTTGATCAAAATTGTGGGTCCAGGGCTTACGTTTTTGTCATTTATAACCATACACATTTCTCAATCCAATTGGAAAACCATGCACCAGAATTAACTTCTGTCACCTTGTTGATACATTTTGGATATGTACCTAAAGTTTAAAGCAGAAAATGGGACACATTTGAAATTTTCATTTTTGATCAAAATTGTGGGTTCGGGGCTTACGTTTTTTCATATACGGACATACATATTTCTGACTCTAATTGTAAAGCCATGCATCAGATTTAACTTCTGTCACCTTGGTGATACATTGTGCATATGTACCTAAAGTTTAAAGCAGAAAATGGGACACTTTTGAAATTTTCGTTTTTGATCAAAATTGTGGGTCTGGGGCTTATGTTTTTTTCATATATGGCCATACACATTTCTGACTCCAATTGGAAAACCATGCACCAGAATTAACTTCTGTCACCTTGGTGATACATTGTGCATATGTACCTAAAGTTTAAAGCAGAAAATGGGACACTTTTGAAATTTTCATTTTTGATCAAAATTGCGGGTCCGGGGCTTACGTTTTTTTTCTTATACGGCCATACACATTTCTGACTCCAGTTGGAAAACCATACACCACAATTAACTTCTGTCACCTTGGTGATACATTTTGGATATGTACCTAAAGTTTAAAGCAGAAAATGGGACACTTTTGAAATTTTCATTTTTTATCAAAATTGTGGGTTCGGGGCTTACGTTTTTGTCATATACGGACATACATATTTCTGACTCTAATTGGAAAGCCATGCATCAGAATTAACTTCTGTCACCTTGGTAATACATTTTGGAAATGTACCTAAAGTTTAAAGCAGAAAATGGGACACTTTTGAAATTTTCATTTTTGATCAAAATTGTGGGTCTGGGGCTTACGTTTTTTTCATATATGGCCATACACATTTCTGACTCCAATTGAAAAACCATGCACCAGAATTAACTTCTGTCACCTTGGTGATACAATTTGGATATGTACCTAAAGTTTAAAGCAGAAAATGGGACACTTTTGAAATTTTCATTTTTGATCAAAATTGTGGGTCTGGGGCTTACGTTTTTTTCATATATGGCCATAAACATTTCTGACTCCAATTAGAAAGCCATGCACCAGAATTAACTTCTGTCACCTTGGTAATACATTTTGGAAATGTACCTAAAGTTTAAAGCAGAAAATGGGAAACTTTTGAAATATTTATTTTTTATCAAAATTGTGGGTTCGGGGCTTATGTTTTTTTCATATATGGCCACAAACATTTCTGATTCCAATTGGAAATCCATGCACCAGAATTAACTTCTGTTACCTTGGTGATACATTTTGGATATGTACCTAAAGTTTAAAGCAGAAAATGGGACACTTTTGAAATTTTTATTTTTTATCAAAATTGTGGGTCCGGGGCTTATGTTTTTTTCATATATGGCCATACACATTTCTGACTCCAATTGGAAAACCATGCACCAGAATTAACTTCTGTCACCTTGGTGATACATATTGGATATACACCTAAAGATTAAAGTAGAAAATGGGACACTTTTGAAATTTTCATTTTTGATCAAAATTGTGAGTCCGGGGCTTACGTTTTTTCATATATGGCCATAAACATTTCTGACTCCAATTGGAAAGCCATGCACCAGAATTAACTTCTGTCACCTTGGTGATACATTTTGGATATGTACCTAAAGTTTAAAGCAGAAAATGGGACACTTTTGAAATTTTTATTTTTTATCAAAATTGTGGGTCCGGGGCTTATGTTTTTTTCATATATGGCCATACACATTTCTGACTCCAATTGGAAAACCATGCACCAGAATTAACTTCTGTCACCTTGGTGATACATATTGGATATACACCTAAAGATTAAAGTAGAAATTGGGACACTTTTGAAATTTTCACTTTTGATCAAAATTGTGGGTCCATGGCTTACATTTTATTCATAAATGGCCATAAATATTTCTGACTCCATTTGGAAAACCTTGCACCAGAATTAACTTCTGTCACCTTGGTGATACATATTGGATATGCACCTAAAGATTAAAGTAGAAATTGGGACACTTTTGGAATTTTCATTTTTGATCAAAATTGTGGGTCCGGGGCTTACGTTTTTTTCATATATGGCCATTCACATTTCTGACTCCAATTGGAAAACCATGCACCAGAATTAACTTCTGTCACCTTGGTGATACATATTGGATATGCACCTAAAGATTAAAGTAGAAATTGGGACACTTTTGGAATTTTCATTTTTGATCAAAATTGTGGGTCTGGGGCTTATGTTTTTTTCATATATGGCCATACACATTTCTGACTCCAATTGGAAAACCATGCACCAGAATTAACTTCTGTCACCTTGGTGATACATTTTGGATATGTACCTAAAGTTTAAAGCAGAAAATGGGACACTTTTGAAATTTTCACTTTTGATCAAAATTGTGGGTCCATGGCTTATGTTTTTTTCATATATGGCCATAAACATTTCTGACTCCAATTGGCAAACCATGCACCAGAATTAACTTCTGTCACCTTGGTGATACATTTTGGATATGTATCTAAAGTTTAAAGCAGAAAATGGGACACTTTTGAAATTTTCATTTTTGATCAAAATTGTGGGTCCGGGGCTTACGTTTTTTTTCATATACGGCCATACACATTTCTGACTCCAATTGGAAAACCATGCATCAGAATTAACTTCTGTCACCTTGGTGATACATTTTGGATATGTACCTAAAGTTTAAAGCAGAAAATGGGACACTTTTGAAATTTTCATTTTTTATCAAAATTGTGGGTCCGGGGCTTAAGTTTTTTTCATATATGGCCATACACATTTCTGACTCCAATTGGAAAACCATGCACCAGAATTAACTTCTGTCACCTTGGTGATACATATTGGATATGCACCTAAAGATTAAAGTAGAAATTGGGACACTTTTGGAATTTTCATTTTTGATCAAAATTGTGGGTCTGGGGCTTATGTTTTTTTCATATATGGCCATACACATTTCTGACTCCAATTGGAAAACCATGCACCAGAATTAACTTCTGTCACCTTGGTGATACATTTTGGATATGTACCTAAAGTTTAAAGCAGAAAATGGGACACTTTTGAAATTTTCACTTTTGATCAAAATTGTGGGTCCATGGCTTATGTTTTTTTCATATATGGCCATAAACATTTCTGACTCCAATTGGAAAACCATGCACCAGAATTAACTTCTGTCACCTTGGTGATACATTTTGGATATGTATCTAAAGTTTAAAGCAGAAAATGGGACACTTTTGAAATTTTCATTTTTGATCAAAATTGTGGGTCCGGGGCTTACGTTTTTTTTCATATACGGCCATACACATTTCTGACTCCAATTGGAAAACCATGCATCAGAATTAACTTCTGTCACCTTGGTGATACATTTTGGAAATGTACCTAAAGTTTAAAGCAGAAAATGGGAAACTTTTGAAATTTTTATTTTTTATCAAAATTGTGTGTTCGGGGCTTATGTTTTTTTCATATATGGCCACAAACATTTCTGACTCCAATTGGAAAACCATGCACCAGAATTAACTTCTGTCACCTTGGTGATACATATTGGATATACACCTAAAGATTAAAGTAGAAATTGGGACACTTTTGAAATTTTCATTTTTGATCAAAATTGTGGGTCCGGGGCTTACGTTTTTTTCATATATGGCCATAAACATTTCTGACTCCAATTGGAAAGCCATGCACCAGAATTAACTTCTGTAACCTTGGTGATACATTTTGGATATGTACCTAAAGTTTAAAGCAGAAAATGGGACACTTTTGAAATTTTCATTTTTGATCAAAATTGTGGGTCTGGGGCTTATGTTTTTTTCATATATAGCCATACACATTTCTGACTCCAGTTGGAAAACCATAAACCACAATTAACTTCTGTCACCTTGGTGATACATTTTCGATATGTACCTAAAGTTTAAAGCAGAAAATGGGACACTTTTGAAATTTTCATTTTTGATCAAAATTGTGGGTTCGGGGCTTACGTTTTTGTCATATACGGACATACATATTTCTGACTCCAATTGGAAAGCCATGCATCAGAATTAACTTCTGCCACCTTGGTAATACATTTTGGAAATGTACCTAAAGTTTAAAGCAGAAAATGGGACACTTTTGAAATTTTCATTTTTTATCAAAATTGTGGGTCCGGGGCTTAAGTTTTTTTCATATATGGCCATTCACATTTCTGACTCCAATTGGAAAACCATGCACCAGAATTAACTTCTGTCACCTTGGTGATACATATTGGATATGCACCTAAAGATTAAAGTAGAAATTGGGACACTTTTGGAATTTTCATTTTTGATCAAAATTGTGGGTCTGGGGCTTATGTTTTTTTCATATATGGCCATACACATTTCTGACTCCAATTGGAAAACCATGCACCAGAATTAACTTCTGTCACCTTGGTGATACATTTTGGATATGTACCTAAAGTTTAAAGCAGAAAATGGGACACTTTTGAAATTTTCACTTTTGATCAAAATTGTGGGTCCATGGCTTATGTTTTTTTCATATATGGCCATAAACATTTCTGACTCCAATTGGAAAACCATGCACCAGAATTAACTTCTGTCACCTTGGTGATACATTTTGGATATGTATCTAAAGTTTAAAGCAGAAAATGGGACACTTTTGAAATTTTCATTTTTGATCAAAATTGTGGGTCCGGGGCTTACGTTTTTTTCATATACGGCCATACACATTTCTGACTCCAATTGGAAAACCATGCATCAGAATTAACTTTTGTCACCTTGGTGATACATTTTGGATATGTACCTAAAGTTTAAAGCAGAAAATGGGACACTTTTGAAATTTTCATTTTTGATCAAAATTGTGGGTTCGGGGCTTACGTTTTTGTCATATAAGGACATACATATATCTGACTCTAATTGTAAAGCCATGCATCAGAATTAACTTCTGTCACCTTGGTGATACATTGTGCATATGTACCTAAAGTTTAAAGCAGAAAATGGGACACTTTTGAAATTTTCGTTTTTGATCAAAATTGTGGGTCTGGGGCTTACGTTTTTTTTCATATACGGCCATACACATTTCTGACTCCAGTTGGAAAACCATACACCACAATTAACTTCTGTCACCTTGGTGATACATTTTGGATATGTACCTAAAGTTTAAAGCAGAAAATGGGACACTTTTGAAATTTTCATTTTTGATCAAAATTGTGGGTTCGGGGCTTACGTTTTTGTCATATACGGACATACATATTTCTGACTCTAATTGGAAAACCATGCATCAGAATTAACTTCTGTCACCTTGGTGATACATTTTGCATATGTACCTAAAGTTTAAAGCAGAAATTGGGACACTTTTGAAATTTTCATTTTTGATCAAAATTGTGGGTCCAGGGCTTACGTTTTTGTCATTTATAACCATACACATTTCTCAATCCAATTGGAAAACCATGCACCAGAATTAACTTCTGTCACCTTTTTGATACATTTTGGATATGTACCTAAAGTTTAAAGCAGAAAATGGGTCACTTTTGAATTTTTCATTTTTAAATCAAAATTGTGGGTCCGGGGCTTACATTTTTTTCATATACGGCCATACACATTTCTGACTCTAATTGGAAAACCATGCATCAGAATTTACTTCTGTCACCTTGTTGATACATTTTGGATATGTACCTAAAGTTTAAAGCAGAAAATGGGACACTTTTGAAATTTTCGTTTTTGATCAAAATTGTGGGTTCGGGGCTTACGTTTTTGTCATATACGGACATACATATTTCTGACTCTAATTGGAAAGCCATGCATCAGAATTAACTTCTGTCACCTTGGTAATACATTTTGGAAATGTACCTAAAGTTTAAAGCAGAAAATGGGACACTTTTGAAATTTTCATTTTTGATCAAAATTGTGGGTCTGGGGCTTATGTTTTTTTCATATATGGCCATAAACATTTCTGACTCCAATTGGAAAACCTTGCACCAGAATTAACTTCTGTCACCTTGGTGATACATATTGGATATGCACCTAAAGATTAAAGTAGAAAATGGGACACTTTTGAAATTTTCATTTTTGATCAAAATTGTGGGTCCGGGGCTTACGTTTTTTTTCATATACGGCCATACACATTTCTGACTCCAGTTGGAAAACCATACACCACAATTAACTTCTGTCACCTTGGTGATACATTTTGGATATGTACCTAAAGTTTAAAGCAGAAAATGGGCCACTTTTGAAATTTTAATTTTTGATCAAAATTGTGGGTTCGGGGTTTACGTTTTTGTCATATACGGACATACATATTTCTGCCTCTAATTGGAAAACCATGCATCAGAATTAACTTCTGTCACCTTGGTGATACATTTTGCATATGTACCTAAAGTTTAAAGCAGAAATTGGGACACTTTTGAAATTTTCATTTTTGATCAAAATTGTGGGTCCAGGGCTTACGTTTTTGTCATTTATAACCATACACATTTCTCAATCCAATTGTAAAACCATGCACCAGAATTAACTTCTGTCACCTTGTTGATACATTTTGGATATGTACCTAAAGTTTAAAGCAGAAAATGGGACACATTTGAAATTTTCATTTTTGATCAAAATTGTGGGTTCGGGGCTTACGTTTTTTCATATACGGACATACATATTTCTGACTCTAATTGTAAAGCCATGCATCAGATTTAACTTCTGTCACCTTGGTGATACATTGTGCATATGTACCTAAAGTTTAAAGCAGAAAATGGGACACTTTTGAAATTTTCGTTTTTGATCAAAATTGTGGGTCTGGGGCTTATGTTTTTTTCATATATGGCCATACACATTTCTGACTCCAATTGGAAAACCATGCACCAGAATTAACTTCTGTCACCTTGGTGATACATTGTGCATATGTACCTAAAGTTTAAAGCAGAAAATGGGACACTTTTGAAATTTTCATTTTTGATCAAAATTGCGGGTCCGGGGCTTACGTTTTTTTTCATATACGGCCATACACATTTCTGACTCCAGTTGGAAAACCATACACCACAATTAACTTCTGTCACCTTGGTGATACATTTTGGATATGTACCTAAAGTTTAAAGCAGAAAATGGGACACTTTTGAAATTTTCATTTTTGATCAGAATTGTGGGTTCGGGGCTTACGTTTTTGTCATATACGGACATACATATTTCTGACTAATTGGAAAACCATGCATCAGAATTAACTTCTGTCACCTTGGTGATACATTTTGCATATGTACCTAAAGTTTAAAGCAGAAATTGGGACACTTTTGAAATTTTCATTTTTGATCAAAATTGTGGGTCCGGGGCTTACGTTTTTTTTCATATATGGCCATACACATTTCTGACTCCAGTTGGAAAACCATAAACCACAATTAACTTCTGTCACCTTGGTGATACATTTTCGATATGTACCTAAAGTTTAAAGCAGAAAATGGGACACTTTTGAAATTTTCATTTTTTATCAAAATTGTGGGTTCGGGGCTTAAGTTTTTGTCATATACGGACATACATATTTCTGACTCTAATTGGAAAGCCATGCATCAGAATTAACTTCTGTCACCTTGGTAATATATTTTGGAAATGTACCTAAAGTTTAATGCAGAAAATGGGACACTTTTGAAATTTTCATTTTTGATCAAAATTGTGGGTCTGGGGCTTATGTTTTTTTCATATATGGCCATAAACATTTCTGACTCCAATTGGAAAACCATGCACCAGAATTAACTTCTGTCACCTTGGTGATACATTTTGGATATGTACCTAAAGTTTAAAGCAGAAAATGGGACACATTTGAAATTTTCATTTTTGATCAAAATTGTGGGTTCGGGGCTTACGTTTTTGTCATATACGGACATACATATTTCTGACTCTAATTGTAAAGCCATGCATCAGAATTAACTTCTGTCACCTTGGTGATACATTGTGCATATGTACCTAAAGTTTAAAGCAGAAAATGGGACACTTTTGAAATTTTCGTTTTTGATCAAAATTGTGGGTCTGGGGCTTATGTTTTTTTCATATATGGCCATACACATTTCTGACTCCAATTGGAAAACCATGCACCAGAATTAACTTCTGTCACCTTGGTGATACATTGTGCATATGTACCTAAAGTTTAAAGCAGAAAATGGGACACTTTTGAAATTTTCATTTTTGATCAAAATTGTGGGTCCGGGGCTTACGTTTTTTTTTCATATACGGCCATACACATTTCTGACTCCAGTTGGAAAACCATACACCACAATTAACTTCTGTCACCTTGGTGATACATTTTGGATATGTACCTAAAGTTTAAAGCAGAAAATGGGACACTTTTGAAATTTTCATTTTTGATCAAAATTGTGGGTTCGGGGCTTACGTTTTTGTCATATACGGACATACATATTTCTGACTCTAATTGGAAAGCCATGCATCAGAATTAACTTCTGTCACCTTGGTGATACATATTGGATATGCACCTAAAGATTAAAGTAGAAATTGGGACACTTTTGAAATTTTGATTTTTGATCAAAATTGTGGGTCTGGGGCTTATGTTTTTTTCATATACGGCCATACACATTTCTGACTCTAATTGGAAAACCATGCATCAGAATTAACTTCTGTCAGCTTGGTGATAAATTTTGGATATGTACCTAAAGTTTAAAGCAGAAAATGGGACACTTTTGAAATTTTCATTTTTGATCAAAATTGTGGGTCCGGGGCTTACGTTTTTTTTTTATATACGGCCATACACATTTCTGACTCCAGTTGGAAAACCATATATCAGAATTAACTTCTGTCACCTTGGTGATACATTTTCGATATGTACCTAAAGTTTAAAGCAGAAAATGGGACACTTTTGAAATTTTCATTTTTGATCAAAATTGTGGGTCTGGGGCTTACGTTTTTTTCATATATGGCCATACACATTTCTGACTCCAATTGGAAAACCATGCACCAGAATTAACTTCTGTCACCTTGGTGATACATTTTGCATATGTACCTAAAGTTTAAAGCAGAAATTGGGACACTTTTGAAATTTTCATTTTTGATCAAAATTGTGGGTCCAGGGCTTACGTTTTTGTCATTTATAACCATACACATTTCTCAATCCAATTGGAAAACCATGCACAAGAATTAACTTCTGTCACCTTGTTGATACATTTTGGATATGTACTTAAAGTTTAAAGCAGAAAATGGGTCACTTTTGAATTTTTCATTTTTAATCAAAATTGTGGGTCCGGGGCTTACATTTTTTTCATATATGGCCATACACATTTCTGACTCCAGTTGGATAACCATGCACCAGAATTAACTTCTGTCACCTTGGTGATACATTTTGGATATGTACCTAAAGTTTAAAGCAGAAAATGGGAAACTTTTGAAATTTTTATTTTTTATCAAAATTGTGGGTTCGGGGCTTATGTTTTTTTCATATATGGCCACAAACATTTCTGATTCCAATTGGAAATCCATGCATCAGAATTAACTTCTGTTACCTTGGTGATACATTTTGGATATGTACCTAAAGTTTAAAGCAGAAAATGGGACACTTTTGAAATTTTTATTTTTTATCAAAATTGTGGGTCCGGGGCTTATGTTTTTTTCATATATGGCCATACACATTTCTGACTCCAATTGGAAAACCATGCACCAGAATTAACTTCTGTCACCTTGGTGATACATATTGGATATACACCTAAAGATTAAAGTAGAAATTGGGACACTTTTGAAATTTTCATTTTTGATCAAAATTGTGGGTCCGGGGCTTACGTTTTTTTCATATATGGCCATAAACATTTCTGACTCCAATTGGAAAGCCATGCACCAGAATTAACTTCTGTAACCTTGGTGATACATTTTGGATATGTACCTAAAGTTTAAAGCAGAAAATGGGACACTTTTGAAATTTTCATTTTTGATCAAAATTGTGGGTCTGGGGCTTATGTTTTTTTCATATATAGCCATACACATTTCTGACTCCAGTTGGAAAACCATAAACCACAATTAACTTCTGTCACCTTGGTGATACATTTTCGATATGTACCTAAAGTTTAAAGCAGAAAATGGGACACTTTTGAAATTTTCATTTTTGATCAAAATTGTGGGTTCGGGGCTTACGTTTTTGTCATATACGGACATACATATTTCTGACTCCAATTGGAAAGCCATGCATCAGAATTAACTTCTGCCACCTTGGTAATACATTTTGGAAATGTACCTAAAGTTTAAAGCAGAAAATGGGACACTTTTGAAATTTTCATTTTTTATCAAAATTGTGGGTCCGGGGCTTAAGTTTTTTTCATATATGGCCATACACATTTCTGACTCCAATTGGAAAACCATGCACCAGAATTAACTTCTGTCACCTTGGTGATACATATTGGATATGCACCTAAAGATTAAAGTAGAAATTGGGACACTTTTGGAATTTTCATTTTTGATCAAAATTGTGGGTCTGGGGCTTATGTTTTTTTCATATATGGCCATACACATTTCTGACTCCAATTGGAAAACCATGCACCAGAATTAACTTCTGTCACCTTGGTGATACATTTTGGATATGTACCTAAAGTTTAAAGCAGAAAATGGGACACTTTTGAAATTTTCACTTTTGATCAAAATTGTGGGTCCATGGCTTATGTTTTTTTCATATATGGCCATAAACATTTCTGACTCCAATTGGAAAACCATGCACCAGAATTAACTTCTGTCACCTTGGTGATACATTTTGGATATGTATCTAAAGTTTAAAGCAGAAAATGGGACACTTTTGAAATTTTCATTTTTGATCAAAATTGTGGGTCCGGGGCTTACGTTTTTTTTCATATACGGCCATACACATTTCTGACTCCAATTGGAAAACCATGCATCAGAATTAACTTCTGTCACCTTGGTGATACATTTTGGATATGTACCTAAAGTTTAAAGCAGAAAATGGGACACTTTTGAAATTTTCATTTTTTATCAAAATTGTGGGTCCGGGGCTTAAGTTTTTTTCATATATGGCCATACACATTTCTGACTCCAATTGGAAAACCATGCACCAGAATTAACTTCTGTCACCTTGGTTATACATATTGGATATGCACCTAAAGATTAAAGTAGAAATTGGGACACTTTTGGAATTTTCATTTTTGATCAAAATTGTGGGTCTGGGGCTTATGTTTTTTTCATATATGGCCATACACATTTCTGACTCCAATTGGAAAACCATGCACCAGAATTAACTTCTGTCACCTTGGTGATACATTTTGGATATGTACCTAAAGTTTAAAGCAGAAAATGGGACACTTTTGAAATTTTCACTTTTGATCAAAATTGTGGGTCCATGGCTTATGTTTTTTTCATATATGGCCATAAACATTTCTGACTCCAATTGGAAAACCATGCACCAGAATTAACTTCTGTCACCTTGGTGATACATTTTGGATATGTATCTAAAGTTTAAAGCAGAAAATGGGACACTTTTGAAATTTTCATTTTTGATCAAAATTGTGGGTCCGGGGCTTACGTTTTTTTTCATATACGGCCATACACATTTCTGACTCCAATTGGAAAACCATGCATCAGAATTAACTTCTGTCACCTTGGTGATACATTTTGGATATGTACCTAAAGTTTAAAGCAGAAAATGGGACACTTTTGAAATTTTCATTTTTGATCAAAATTGTGGGTTCGGGGCTTACGTTTTTGTCATATAAGGACATACATATATCTGACTCTAATTGTAAAGCCATGCATCAGAATTAACTTCTGTCACCTTGGTGATACATTGTGCATATGTACCTAAAGTTTAAAGCAGAAAATGGGACACTTTTGACATTTTCGTTTTTGATCAAAATTGTGGGTCTGGGGCTTACGTTTTTTTTCATATACGGCCATACACATTTCTGACTCCAGTTGGAAAACCATACACCACAATTAACTTCTGTCACCTTGGTGATACATTTTGGATATGTACCTAAAGTTTAAAGCAGAAAATGGGACACATTTGAAATTTTCATTTTTGATCAAAATTGTGGGTTCGGGGCTTACGTTTTTTCATATACGGACATACATATTTCTGACTCCAATTGGAAAACCATGCATCAGAATTAACTTCTGTCACCTTGGTGATACATTTTGGATATGTACCTAAAGTTTAAAGCAGAAAATGGGTCACTTTTGAATTTTTCATTTTTAAATCAAAATTGTGGGTCCGGGGCTTACATTTTTTTCATATACGGCCATACACATTTCTGACTCTAATTGGAAAACCATGCATCAGAATTAACTTCTGTCACCTTGTTGATACATTTTGGATATGTACCTAAAGTTTAAAGCAGAAAATGGGACACTTTTGAAATTTTCGTTTTTGATCAAAATTGTGGGTGCGGGGCTTACGTTTTTGTCATATACGGACATACATATTTCTGACTCTAATTGGAAAGCCATGCATCAGAATTAACTTCTGTCACCTTGGTGATACATTTTGCATATGTACCTAAAGTTTAAAGCAGAAATTGGGACACTTTTGAAATTTTCATTTTTGATCAAAATTGTGGGTCCAGGGCTTACGTTTTTGTCATTTATAACCATACACATTTCTCAATCCAATTGGAAAACCATGCACCAGAATTAACTTCTGTCACCTTGTTGATACATTTTGGATATGTACCTAAAGTTTAAAGCAGAAAATGGGACACATTTGAAATTTTCATTTTTGATCAAAATTGTGGGTTCGGGGCTTACGTTTTTTCATATACGGACATACATATTTCTGACTCTAATTGTAAAGCCATGCATCAGATTTAACTTCTGTCACCTTGGTGATACATTGTGCATATGTACCTAAAGTTTAAAGCAGAAAATGGGACACTTTTGAAATTTTCGTTTTTGATCAAAATTGTGGGTCTGGGGCTTATGTTTTTTTCATATATGGCCATACACATTTCTGACTCCAATTGGAAAACCATGCACCAGAATTAACTTCTGTCACCTTGGTGATACATTGTGCATATGTACCTAAAGTTTAAAGCAGAAAATGGGACACTTTTGAAATTGTCATTTTTGATCAAAATTGCGGGTCCGGGGCTTACGTTTTTTTTTCATATATGGCCATACACATTTCTGACTCCAGTTGGAAAACCATACACCACAATTAACTTCTGTCACCTTGGTGATACATTTTGGATATGTACCTAAAGTTTAAAGCAGAAAATGGGACACTTTTGAAATTTTCATTTTTGATCAAAATTGTGGGTTCGGGGCTTACGTTTTTGTCATATACGGACATACATATTTCTGACTAATTGGAAAACCATGCATCAGAATTAACTTCTGTCACCTTGGTGATACATTTTGCATATGTACCTAAAGTTTAAAGCAGAAATTGGGACACTTTTGAAATTTTCATTTTTGATCAAAATTGTGGGTCCGGGGCTTACGTTTTTTTTCATATATGGCCATACACATTTCTGACTCCAGTTGGAAAACCATAAACCACAATTAACTTCTGTCACCTTGGTGATACATTTTCGATATGTACCTAAAGTTTAAAGCAGAAAATGGGACACTTTTGAAATTTTCATTTTTTATCAAAATTGTGGGTTCGGGGCTTACGTTTTTGTCATATACGGACATACATATTTCTGACTCTAATTGGAAAGCCATGCATCAGAATTAACTTCTGTCACCTTGGTAATACATTTTGGAAATGTACCTAAAGTTTAATGCAGAAAATGGGACACTTTTGAAATTTTCATTTTTGATCAAAATTGTGGGTCTGGGGCTTATGTTTTTTTCATATATGGCCATAAACATTTTTTACTCCAATTGGAAAACCTTGCACCAGAATTAACTTCTGTCACCTTGGTGATACATATTGGATATGCACCTAAAGATTAAAGTAGAAATTGGGACACTTTTGAAATTTGAATTTTTGATCAAAATTGTGGGTCCGGGGCTTACGTTTTTTTCATATATGGCCATAAACATTTCTGACTCCAATTGGAAAACCATGCACCAGAATTAACTTCTGTCACCTTGGTGATACATTTTGGATATGTACCTAAAGTTTAAAGCAGAAAATGGGACACATTTGAAATTTTCATTTTTGATCAAAATTGTGGGTTCGGGGCTTACGTTTTTGTCATATACGGACATACATATTTCTGACTCTAATTGTAAAGCCATGCATCAGAATTAACTTCTGTCACCTTGGTGATACATTGTGCATATGTACCTAAAGTTTAAAGCAGAAAATGGGACACTTTTGAAATTTTCGTTTTTGATCAAAATTGTGGGTCTGGGGCTTATGTTTTTTTCATATATGGCCATACACATTTCTGACTCCAATTGGAAAACCATGCACCAGAATTAACTTCTGTCACCTTGGTGATACATTGTGCATATGTACCAAAAGTTTAAAGCAGAAAATGGGACACTTTTGAAATTTTCATTTTTGATCAAAATTGTGGGTCCGGGGCTTACGTTTTTTTTTCATATACGGCCATACACATTTCTGACTCCAGTTGGAAAACCATACACCACAATTAACTTCTGTCACCTTGGTGATACATTTTGGATATGTACCTAAAGTTTAAAGCAGAAAATGGGACACATTTGAAATTTTCATTTTTGATCAAAATTGTGGGTTCGGGGCTTACGTTTTTGTCATATACGGACATACATATTTCTGACTCTAATTGGAAAGCCATGCATCAGAATTAACTTCTGTCACCTTGGTGATACATATTGGATATGCACCTAAAGATTAAAGTAGAAATTGGGACACTTTTGAAATTTTGATTTTTGATCAAAATTGTGGGTCTGGGGCTTATGTTTTTTTCATATACGGCCATACACATTTCTGACTCTAATTGGAAAACCATGCATCAGAATTAACTTCTGTCAGCTTGGTGATAAATTTTGGATATGTACCTAAAGTTTAAAGCAGAAAATGGGACACTTTTGAAATTTTCGTTTTTGATCAAAATTGTGGGTCTGGGGCTTATGTTTTTTTTTTTATATATGGCCATACACATTTCTGACTCCAATTGGAAAACCATGCACCAGAATTAACTTCTGTCACCTTGGTGATACATTTTGGATATGTACCTAAAGTTTAAAGCAGAAAATGGGACACTTTTGACATTTTCATTTTTGATCAAAATTGTGGGTCCGGGGCTTACGTATTTTTCATATATGGCCATACACATTTCTGACTCCAATTGGAAAACCATGCACCAGAGTTATCTTCTGTCACCTTGGTGATACATTTTGGATATGTACCTAAAGTTTAAAGCAGAAAATGGGACACTTTTGAAATTTTCATTTTTGATCAAAATTGTGGGTCCGGGGCTTACGTTTTTTTTTATATACGGCCATACACATTTCTGACTCCAGTTGGAAAACCATATATCAGAATTAACTTCTGTCACCTTGGTGATACATTTTCGATATGTACCTAAAGTTTAAAGCAGAAAATGGGACACTTTTGAAATTTTCATTTTTGATCAAAATTGTGGGTCCAGGGCTTACGTTTTTGTCATTTATAACCATACACATTTCTCAATCCAATTGAAAAACCATGCACCAGAATTAACTTCTGTCACCTTGGTGATACAATTTGGATATGTACCTAAAGTTTAAAGCAGAAAATGGGACACTTTTGAAATTTTCATTTTTGATCAAAATTGTGGGTCTGGGGCTTACGTTTTTTTCATATATGGCCATACACATTTCTGACTCCAATTGGAAAACCATGCACCAGAATTAACTTCTGTCACCTTGGTGATACAATTTGGATATGTACCTTAAGTTTAAAGCAGAAATTGGGACACTTTTGAAATTTTCATTTTTGATCAAAATTGTGGGTCTGGGGCTTACGTTTTTTTCATATATGGCCATACACATTTCTGACTCCAATTGAAAAACCATGCACCAGAATTAACTTCTGTCACCTTGGTGATACAATTTGGATATGTACCTAAAGTTTAAAGCAGAAAATGGGACACTTTTGAAATTTTCATTTTTGATCAAAATTGTGGGTCTGGGGCTTACGTTTTTTTCATATATGGCCATAAACATTTCTGACTCCAATTAGAAAGCCATGCACCAGAATTAACTTCTGTCACCTTGGTAATACATTTTGGAAATGTACCTAAAGTTTAAAGCAGAAAATGGGACACTTTTGAAATTTTTATTTTTGATCAAAATTGTGGGTCCGGGGCTTATGTTTTTTTCATATATGGCCATACACATTTCTGACTCCAATTGGAAAACCATGCACCAGAATTAACTTCTGTCACCTTGGTGATACATATTGGATATACACCTAAAGATTAAAGCAGAAAATGGGACACTTTTGAAATTTTCATTTTTGATCAAAATTGTGGGTCTGTGCTTATGTTTTTTTCATATATGACCATACACATTTCTGACTCCAATTGGAAAACCATGCACCAGAATTAACTTCTGTCACCTTGGTGATACATATTGGATATACACCTAAAGATTAAAGTAGAAATTGGGACACTTTTGAAATTTTCACTTTTGACCAAAATTGTGGGTCCATGGCTTACATTTTATTCATAAATGGCCATAAATATTTCTGACTCCATTTGGAAAACCTTGCACCAGAATTAACTTCTGTCACCTTGGTGATACATATTGGATATGCACCTAAAGATTAAAGTAAAATTTGGGACACTTTTGAAATTTTCATTTTTGATCAAAATTGTGGGTCCGGGGCTTACGTTTTTTTCATATATGGCCATAAACATTTCTGACTCCAATTGGAAAACCATGCACCAGAATTAACTTCTGTCACCTTGGTGATACATATTGGATATGCACCTAAAGATTAAAGTAGAAATTGGGACACTTTTGGAATTTTCATTTTTGATCAAAATTGTGGGTCCGGGGCTTACGTTTTTTTCATATATGGCCATAAACATTTCTGACTCCAATTGGAAAACCATGCACCAGAATTAACTTCTGTCACCTTGGTGATACATATTGGATATGCACCTAAAGATTAAAGTAGAAATTGGGACACTTTTGGAATTTTCATTTTTGATCAAAATTGTGGGTCTGGGGCTTACGTTTTTTTTTCATATACGGCCATACACATTTGTGACTCCAGTTGGAAAACCATACACCACAATTAACTTCTGTCACCTTGGTGATACATTTTGGATATGTACCTAAAGTTTAAAGCAGAAAATGGGACACTTTTGAAATTTTCATTTTTGATCAAAATTGTGGGTTCGGGGCTTACGTTTTTGTCATATACGGACATACATATTTCTGACTCTAATTGGAAAACCATGCATCAGAATTAACTTCTGTCACCTTGGTGATACATTTTGCATATGTACCTAAAGTTTAAAGCAGAAATTGGGACACTTTTGAAATTTTCATTTTTAATCAAAATTGTGGGTCTGGGGCTTACATTTTTTTCATATATGGCCATAAACATTTCTGACTCCAATTAGAAAGCCATGCACCAGAATTAACTTCTGTCACCTTGGTAATACATTTTGGAAATGTACCTAAAGTTTAAAGCAGAAAATGGGAAACTTTTGAAATTTTTATTTTTTATCAAAATTGTGGGTTCGGGGCTTATGTTTTTTTCATATATGGCCACAAACATTTCTGATTCCAATTGGAAATCCATGCACCAGAATTAACTTCTGTTACCTTGGTGATACATTTTGGATATGTACCTAAAGTTTAAAGCAGAAAATGGGACACTTTTGAAATTTTTATTTTTTATCAAAATTGTGGGTCCGGGGCTTATGTTTTTTTCATATATGGCCATACACATTTCTGACTCCAATTGGAAAACCATGCACCAGAATTAACTTCTGTCACCTTGGTGATACATATTGGATATACACCTAAAGATTAAAGTAGAAATTGGGACACTTTTGAAATTTTCATTTTTGATCAAAATTGTGGGTCCGGGGCTTACGTTTTTTTCATATATGGCCATAAACATTTCTGACTCCAATTGGAAAGCCATGCACCAGAATTAACTTCTGTAACCTTGGTGATACATTTTGGATATGTACCTAAAGTTTAAAGCAGAAAATGGGATACTTTTGAAATTTTCATTTTTGATCAAAATTGTGGGTCTGGGGCTTATGTTTTTTTCATATATAGCCATACACATTTCTGACTCCAGTTGGAAAACCATAAACAACAATTAACTTCTGTCACCTTGGTGATACATTTTCGATATGTACCTAAAGTTTAAAGCAGAAAATGGGACACTTTTGAAATTTTCATTTTTGATCAAAATTGTGGGTTCGGGGCTTACGTTTTTGTCATATACGGACATACATATTTCTGACTCTAATTGGAAAGCCATGCATCAGAATTAACTTCTGCCACCTTGGTAATACATTTTGGAAATGTACCTAAAGTTTAAAGCAGAAAATGGGACACTTTTGAAATTTTCATTTTTTATCAAAATTTTGGGTCCGGGGCTTAAGTTTTTTTCATATATGGCCATACACATTTCTGACTCCAGTTGGAAAACCATGCACCAGAATTAACTTCTGTCACCTTGGTGATACATATTGGATATGCACCTAAAGATTAAAGTAGAAATTGGGACACTTTTGGAATTTTCATTTTTGATCAAAATTGTGGGTCTGGGGCTTATGTTTTTTTCATATATGGCCATACACATTTCTGACTCCAATTGGAAAACCATGCACCAGAATTAACTTCTGTCACCTTGGTGATACATTTTGGATATGTACCTAAAGATTAAAGTAGAAATTGGGACACTTTTGGAATTTTCATTTTTGATCAAAATTGTGGGTCTGGGGCTTATGTTTTTTTCATATATGGCCATACACATTTCTGACTCCAATTGGAAAACCATGCACCAGAATTAACTTCTGTCACCTTGGTGATACATTGTGCATATGTACCTAAAGTTTAAAGCAGAAAATGGGACACTTTTGAAATTTTCATTTTTGATCAAAATTGCGGGTCCGGGGCTTACGTTTTTTTTTCATATATGGCCATACACATTTCTGACTCCAGTTGGAAAACCATACACCACAATTAACTTCTGTCACCTTGGTGATACATTTTGGATATGTACCTAAAGTTTAAAGCAGAAAATGGGACACTTTTGAAATTTTCATTTTTGATCAAAATTGTGGGTTCGGGGCTTACGTTTTTGTCATATACGGACATACATATTTCTGACTAATTGGAAAACCATGCATCAGAATTAACTTCTGTCACCTTGGTGATACATTTTGCATATGTACCTAAAGTTTAAAGCAGAAATTGGGACACTTTTGAAATTTTCATTTTTGATCAAAATTGTGGGTCCTGGGCTTACGTTTTTTTTCATATATGGCCATACACATTTCTGACTCCAGTTGGAAAACCATAAACCACAATTAACTTCTGTCACCTTGGTGATACATTTTCGATATGTACCTAAAGTTTAAAGCAGAAAATGGGACACTTTTGAAATTTTCATTTTTTATCAAAATTGTGGGTTCGGGGCTTACGTTTTTGTCATATACGGACATACATATTTCTGACTCTAATTGGAAAGCCATGCATCAGAATTAACTTCTGTCACCTTGGTAATACATTTTGGAAATGTACCTAAAGTTTAATGCAGAAAATGGGACACTTTTGAAATTTTCATTTTTGATCAAAATTGTGGGTCTGGGGCTTATGTTTTTTTCATATATGGCCATAAACATTTTTTACTCCAATTGGAAAACCTTGCACCAGAATTAACTTCTGTCACCTTGGTGATACATATTGGATATGCACCTAAAGATTAAAGTAGAAATTGGTACACTTTTGAAATTTTAATTTTTGATCAAAATTGTGGGTCCGGGGCTTACGTTTTTTTCATATATGGCCATAAACATTTCTGACTCCAATTGGAAAACCATGCACCAGAATTAACTTCTGTCACCTTGGTGATACATTTTGGATATGTACCTAAAGTTTAAAGCAGAAAATGGGACACATTTGAAATTTTCATTTTTGATCAAAATTGTGGGTTCGGGGCTTACGTTTTTGTCATATACGGACATACATATTTCTGACTCTAATTGTAAAGCCATGCATCAGAATTAACTTCTGTCACCTTGGTGATACATTGTGCATATGTACCTAAAGTTTAAAGCAGAAAATGGGACACTTTTGAAATTTTCGTTTTTGATCAAAATTGTGGGTCTGGGGCTTATGTTTTTTTCATATATGGCCATACACATTTCTGACTCCAATTGGAAAACCATGCACCAGAATTAACTTCTGTCACCTTGGTGATACATTGTGCATATGTACCAAAAGTTTAAAGCAGAAAATGGGACACTTTTGAAATTTTCATTTTTGATCAAAATTGTGGGTCCGGGGCTTACGTTTTTTTTTCATATACGGCCATACACATTTCTGACTCCAGTTGGAAAACCATACACCACAATTAACTTCTGTCACCTTGGTGATACATTTTGGATATGTACCTAAAGTTTAAAGCAGAAAATGGGACACTTTTGAAATTTTCATTTTTGATCAAAATTGTGGGTTCGGGGCTTACGTTTTTGTCATATACGGACATACATATTTCTGACTCTAATTGGAAAACCATGCATCAGAATTAACTTCTGTCACCTTGGTGATACATATTGGATATGCACCTAAAGATTAAAGTAGAAATTGGGACACTTTTGAAATTTTGATTTTTGATCAAAATTGTGGGTCTGGGGCTTATGTTTTTTTCATATACGGCCATACACATTTCTGACTCTAATTGGAAAACCATGCATCAGAATTAACTTCTGTCAGCTTGGTGATAAATTTTGGATATGTACCTAAAGTTTAAAGCAGAAAATGGGACACTTTTGAAATTTTCGTTTTTGATCAAAATTGTGGGTCTGGGGCTTATGTTTTTTTTTTATATATGGCCATACACATTTCTGACTCCAATTGGAAAACCATGCACCAGAATTAACTTCTGTCACCTTGGTGATACATTTTGGATATGTACCTAAAGTTTAAAGCAGAAAATGGGACACTTTTGACATTTTCATTTTTGATCAAAATTGTGGGTCCGGGGCTTACGTATTTTTCATATATGGCCATACACATTTCTGACTCCAATTGGAAAACCATGCACCAGAGTTATCTTCTGTCACCTTGGTGATACATTTTGGATATGTACCTAAAGTTTAAAGCAGAAAATGGGACACTTTTGAAATTTTCATTTTTGATCAAAATTGTGGGTCCGGGGCTTACGTTTTTTTTTATATACGGCCATACACATTTCTGACTCCAGTTGGAAAACCATATATCAGAATTAACTTCTGTCACCTTGGTGATACATTTTCGATATGTACCTAAAGTTTAAAGCAGAAAATGGGACACTTTTGAAATTTTCATTTTTGATCAAAATTGTGGGTCCAGGGCTTACGTTTTTGTCATTTATAACCATACACATTTCTCAATCCAATTGAAAAACCATGCACCAGAATTAACTTCTGTCACCTTGGTGATACAATTTGGATATGTACCTAAAGTTTAAAGCAGAAAATGGGACACTTTTGAAATTTTCATTTTTGATCAAAATTGTGGGTCTGGGGCTTACGTTTTTTTCATATATGGCCATACACATTTCTGACTCCAATTGGAAAACCATGCACCAGAATTAACTTCTGTCACCTTGGTGATACAATTTGGATATGTACCTTAAGTTTAAAGCAGAAATTGGGACACTTTTGAAATTTTCATTTTTGATCAAAATTGTGGGTCTGGGGCTTACGTTTTTTTCATATATGGCCATACACATTTCTGACTCCAATTGAAAAACCATGCACCAGAATTAACTTCTGTCACCTTGGTGA